>NC_041350.1:8974980-9299980 GCF_004354835.1 Perca flavescens | reverse complement strand
GGGCGATATGGAGAAAATCAAATATCACAATATTTTTTACTGAATACATCAATATCAATATTGCGGCGATATTGTTGTGTTGACTATTAGTGCTTTCACAAAATATTTACACAATGAGATTTGTGATAAATAACCATTACTAATGTGGATATATTGACTAAGTGGGTAAAGGCCTAATAATAATAGAACAGAAAAGTCTGGTAAGTTCAGAAAAGTACATCACATTACTATAACGCAGCCTTTAAAACCAGGAAAAGACAACACTTATCACGATATTACGACATCCCAAATTTAAGAGGATATCTAGCCTCATATATCGATAAATTGCCCATCCCTAATTATAACTCTGTTTATAATGCATTATAGAGACAGGCCTCATAAAAAGTTTTACCAAAAACGCCACATACAATATTAAATGAAGTTAACTGTTACAATACAGTAACGTGAGCTTCATAAAATTAGCTGCATACATGGTTGAACGTTATTTGCTCTTACCAGTGTGTCTCCTTGTGTATTTTGTCCATAGCAAATCCCCGCCAATAGGTCCAAAAACATCCCAGGTAGAGAGTAAATGCCGTAAATATTCTTTGTAAATCTTTACAATCATTCCCCGAAAGAACCAAGCAGGCCTGCCTTGTTGCACGATTTCAATTTCTAAAACTTGTCATTTTAAGCGTGTAGCTAGCTCAGAGGTTCTGGTTGTTGTTTCCCGAAGCAAACAGAGTTTAGAACGGCAATGCAAAGAAAGCAGAAGGTGAGGTACACCCGGCACCGCCAGAGCTATCCGGTAAATGAACGGTCGTCGATGCAGACGTTTGTATCTCAACTACCAGCTTATCAGCGTCCGGTGAGGAGCTCCTGGCAGAAACGGTTGTAGTTTAGGTGTGTTTTACAGCCACTATTGTTTGTTCAAAGGGCAGCGGGGAACGTGATAAGCAAATGGTTCATCCAATCACCTACCAGGTAAAGTGCCTGCCTTTTCCAAACAGTTTCCAATGATGGCTTTTCAGATGGTTCTGTGTAACAAATATATAGATATAGTTATAGAGCCACACCGCCAAGTGAAAATGCGTATCGTTTCTAGAAACGGTTAAACTTTGACTTACTGAACTGCATGTTTCAGGTCACTTCTTTAATACAATGCTTTTGTGATGAGAAAGTTTATTTTGTCTCACTTTCATCTATTTTCATTTGAAGCCATACTGCTGATTCCATAAAATGTAATACTAACTACAATGTAACACTTTTAAGGGCTTACGGATCCTATTTACTCCTGGTATTATATGCAATCTATACCTGCATATATGTATCTGGATAAGGAAAAACATAATGTAAGCTGTAAATGCATGCCAAACCCATTGCAATCTGAAGGCAAGGCAAGGCAATTTTATTTATATAGCACATTTCAGCACAAGGCAACTCAAAGTGATTTACACAAAACATCAATCATTAAAGAACAAAGAGCAAATTAGGGATTAAAATAAGAATACAAATATTAATGAATACAAATGTAATACCATATAAGATACATAAATAAAAATATAGTTCAGTATAACCGTTAATATGAGAATAAAAATCCAAAAATAAAATTTACAATTCCGTATTAAAATTTTATATAAAATAAAACAAGAATAAAATTCACTGTTCGGTAAAAGAATTAACGAAAAGCATCATCAGAAAGAAAGGTCTTCAGCCTTGATTTAAAAGAGCTGAGAGTTGGGGTGGACCTGCAGTTTTCTGGTATTTTGTTCCAGATATGTGGAGCATAAAAACTGAACGGTCTGGGGACCATGAGCAGACCTGTTCCAGATGACCTGAGAGGTTTGGGTGGTTCATAATGCACTAAAGGTGTCTACACACCAACCAGACGGTCGACCCTCGGCAGAAAAGCCAGTCGAGATGATCAGTCTCCCCGTGTTGGTCCAAAAAGTATCACAGAACACACGTAATACATCTCTATAACAGCAGGCGGCGCTAATCTGTATTGTTGCCCAAGAAAGGAAAACCGGCAGCTGATTGGACGAACGCGTCACATGGGTTTGTTTTCTCCGTAAATTCAAAGCCAGACTGTCATGGCGGCCGTTCAGAATACGATCTCATATTGTACTAAAATAGTTCATTGAAACATGTTTCTGAAAACATTTTAAGCGAGAAATAGGCCATGCAGTTGCTGAATCTGTCTTCATTTCAGCTCAACAAAGGTCAGTTTAAAAGATTTTCGTCAGATTTTGAGAGACTCTAGTCACCTCATTCCGCTCCCCATTTCCGGGTGAGTCCCGACTGCCCTTCCGGCGACTGAACATGCCAGGTCGGCCAAAATGAACGCCGACAGCCCCCCAGACTGACAACGGCACGGGACACACCGAACAGATCGCGTCACTGACCTCGCCAGACTGTCTAACGACCGATAATCGGCTAAGTGTGTCCCGGCTATAACAGATCTGAGATATATTTTGGTCCTAAGCCATTTAGGGATTTATAAACCAGCATTAAGTATTTTGAAATCAATTCTTTGAGGCACAGGAAGCCAATGTGAAGTCTTTAGAACCGGAATGATATGTTCCACTTTTTTTGTTCTAGTGAGAACTCTGGCTGCAGAATTCTGAATCAGCTGCAGCTGTCTAATTAGTTTTTTAGGAAGACCTGTAAGGACGCCGTTACAGTAGTCAAGTCTACTAAAGATAAAAGTATGGACTAAGTTTTTCCAAATTCTGCTGAGACATAAGTCCTCTAATCCTTGATATATTCTTAAAATGGTAATAGGCTGATTTTGTTATTGTCTTAATGTGACTGTTAAAATTCAGGTCTGAGTCCATGACAACACCAAGATTTTTTGCTTTGTTTTTAACAGGGCCGTTTGAAGCTGTGCACTGACTTTCAGTTTCTCTTCTTTTGCTCCAAAAACAACCACCTCAGTTTTTTCTCATTTAATTAAAGAAAATTTTGGCACATCCAGTTGTTGATTTGTTCAATGCAATTAGTCAGTTTTCGTATTGGACTATAGTCCCCTGGCGTTAAAGTTCTATAAAGTTGTGTGTCGTCAGCATAGCTATGGTGATTTATCTTGTTGTTTTCCATAATCTGAGCCAATGGAAGCATGTAGATGTTGAAAGCTATTTGATCAACTATACTAGCATTATGGTTGGATTTCAGCCAGATGTAAATGGTCCATTTACACTTATTTCTACTGTCTCTACTGTGCTTTGTAGACACCTTCAAGCTGCTGTGCAATCCAAAAAACACATGTGGCTCTTGGCATCCAGAAAAACATTTTCATTTATTAAGATTAATTATTTTTCTCTCTCAGGTATGCATATTTAGTCAGTAGTGATTCTAATAATTTTAAGGGTTCAATGTGATTTCCTAGAGATATTATTTTGTCATCATCCCCTTGCCTGCTGCCATACAATATAGGTGATTTTCAGTGGATATCGTCAGATAGGGGCTTCTCTTAATCCTAACTGGCTACAAGATTGGAGTTTAGAAAGTGATATTTATGAATACAGATTGTCTCAGGTGAGCATAAACACTTGGTACCAATGTTTCAAACCATACCTTTTCCTCCTAGCAGTGAATGCATCGGTCATTCTATCTTTCTGTTTCTGTCAATCCCTATTTGATCTCCTTCATCCCTCCATTTATCCCCTCTCTTCTCTCAGTACTTCTGCTTTCCTTTCATCCCATCTCACACTGAATTTCTTTATCTCTGCCTCTCTGCCTCTCCTTCATACAGTCTGAATCAGCCGCTCTCTCTCCCATTCAGTCCCCACCCCCTTGAGAGCTTTTCTTTAGTCCCTTACTGCTGCTTTATCTCCCTTCTTCCTTCTGTAAAAGTAATATATTTGCCTCTAAATTGGGTGTTTGGGTGTGTGTGTGGTCAGTGACAAGTTCATGAGCAGGGTACTAGCCGGAAGCTAGCCTCACACAGCCGCTCGTCTGTCGTTATCGCCACCACACACACCACACATTTCTTGCTGTCCCTTTTACTCACTCATGCACGCACGTACTTAAGCTAACTAAGACTCAAGAGGGTTGTGTTGTCATGATAAGGGTACTGCTGGCAGTGTGACTGAGAGTAAAATGTATGTAACAGACTGCTGGAAACCTGGATAGAGCTGTGTGTGGGCATGATGAAGTGTTAGTAAATCTAATTTCACAAGGCAAAGCTAACATAAAGATCCTCTTTAATCAAAAAGAGTGACATCAGCAGTGGTCAGAGAGTGGTGCAAATTGGGCAGTTGGTTTATTAGCAGTTGGAGAAGGAATGGGAAGGAGTCCAGATTCTTTGGTTTGGAGTCAAAACCAAATAACCCAATTAGAATATCCTGGTTTAAGGGACAGACGGACAGACAGGGGAGATGGGGTTGAGGAGATGTTAGCCTGTTATGATCATGTATGATTCTTCCTCCCAAACCTTAGTTATATTATTTGTATATCAAAAGATGGAGCAGAGGAATTATTCTTCTGTGGTTTAGGGGGATTTTTCTCTTTGACATTTTGGGAAATATACTTATTGGCTAAGAGTTAGGTGACAAGATTAATGTCACTCTCAAGTCTGTGTGTTAATATGAATCCAAAGCCAGCAAGTGGTTAGCTCAGTTCGGGTCGCCAGGCAACCAGCAGAGTCACTGCGCCAATGGCGCCTATAAATGCACAGGCCTCTAGGGGCCTCACGAGACATGAGCTTAAAAAAATGTTTAAAAGAATACTGGAAAATATTTCCATGCAGAATAAATGCGTGTAATATATGTAATTGTGGTTACCAAGAATTAGTTCCCCCACGTGACTGCCCATAAAACCATATCTTGTCATTGTTAAATTTCTATTTGTGCATGGCTTAAATAAATAATGTATAGCATGTTAATTAGTACAATTCAGAGGTACTGATGGTGGATATATATATATATATATATATATATATATATATATATATATATATTTTTTATTTTTTATTTTTTTTCTCCAGTTCACAGACATGAAAGTCGATGGATTTTCTCTTTTCTCGCTATAGCGTGTAGTTTCTGTGTCCCCCATGACGAATTTGAGAAAATGACAACAATTCTGTCGGTGCATCCACATGATACAAGCCTTCCGTGATCGGGCTTCACCCCCACCTCTCCTCCACACAGTTGCTACGTATAGCCAAGGAGGACACGGAGGATTAAAAAAAAACATGATGAACTCTTCAGAAGAGGTCATTATCTTCACTCAAGTTTCTGCGCACGAAAGCCGCTTGACGACACCAATTTCTAAACATGACAATTTATAGAGAGAGTTTTGTGGAGCCGACTTAGCTTTGTATCAACTGATTTGGCAGTGACTTCAATGTAACGGATGTTCATCATTATAAAAAAGTTAGGCACTAAAGCTTTACCTTTCAGCAAGAAAGCCAATGAGCGTGTTCCCAACATTTCAACCTTCTCTTTAAAAAAAGTCTGGCTTTCAGTAGGACGTTTTTAATGTCTCTAGTGCTGGTTCCGTTGTTGTCTTTCCCATGAAATAATGTACTGTTCAAACCGATCAAAATGACACTATGATCAAGCTTAAAATTACTGGCTTTACTTTTGTACTGTAGCAGAGCCCGCACAAGAGCACACAAACACGTTTGCACCCAAATAGATGAAGTAGAGCAGCTAAGCTTGTAATTGCACAGAACAGGTGGTGCAGTGCAATTTTGACATTCAGTTTTAGCTACATTTTCATGTAGTGTCACCAGCTCTTTTTGCAAATCCAAGTGCAGAGAATGATTTAATTGGCTGAGATGAACAGACTCACACTGTCCAACATAAACCCATTGAGCTCGGCTCTTTTCTGTTGAACAAACGACTACATGATTAACTGCAAATTAAAATAAGATTTGTCATGGCATTAGGGCTGAGTCTGTGAGTTAGATTTATGGAAATGTAAGTTCTATCTGTAGTCCCGGGATGTGCTGCATTTGCTAAGCACTGCTCAGTTTTACACAAATAAATAAATGCAATTACCTGACATGACAGAAGGCGTCGTCAGGACGCATCATGAGCTGCAATCAAAATATATTCTGTCATATGCATGGTATTAATGCAGGAAGCTGTCGAGCTGTCAGTTTATGCAATCATTTAAAAAGATGAAACAGACTATTGCTTTTTTTTGCAGTGGCAGCATTGTTGTGCAAATGTAAACGCATGTGAATAACTCATGAAACTACTGCAATTTCCTTAGTAAACAAACATATCAGCAGAAATAATGGAAACAAGTTGTTGCTGCCTAACTGAACAAATATCATACATTAGGACTGTGCCAGATATCCTCTTTTTTTTTGTTTTGTATTAAGAGAAGCCAATTTTGATTCAGTGTGCATACACACAAAGTCCATGTACGCACAGGCACTTGCACAAACCCAATACCAGCACTTGAACTCAGACAGAAACTGTCTCTGTTCGTGTCCACTCCACTCTCTTTCATCTCCGTCCCCTGAAGTAAATCACAATGCAAACATACAAAGACGCAATATCCGCCCCCCCCAACAGTATTCTCCCTTCTCTCTCTGCCCTATCATCCTGCTCATGCTCATAAACCCCATCACAATTGCGTCTGCCTGATTATATAAAGAGAAATTTGTTTTGATGATTAAAATCAAATATTACAATCATGTTTTTTTTTGGTTGTTGTTGTCTTGCCCCTGCTGTTTTTCCTTCTCTGTCTGAGGCACAATTATCAACCACAATATTATCATAGACTGACAACATTACCAAATAATTCATAAATAAAACAATGTTCTTGCGGATAAAAAAAAAAAGAAAAGACTGAGAAGACAGCCTGGACTCTCCTCCATGTGCAATGCGTGATTTTAAATGTGATGAGAACAGTTTATATGGTTGGTCATTATTGAAGGCCAGCTGTTATGATCACCAGATTTCATCATTCATTGTCCCGACTTACTGAACCTGCACACACAAAAACAGACAAATATTAATCTGTGTGTAATGATGATGGATGCTCTTCTGATTGACAGGTGTGCTTTTTTTTAACATTGCACTTTGTTCAGTAAAGAAAGGATGATGTTTGATGATGTACTCAATTCATGCCATTTGTTAAATAATAATTTAGTCATTGCTCACGCTATTCCTTGTTATATTTCAGCACACTTTCCTTTTCCACCAAGGACTTTATAATACTTTCTATAAAAAGTATGAGAATATAAAGCCATTTCCCCACTGAAAATCAAATATTCTTATATATTTGAAGATTCCTGAATAATGCATTCACAATTTATCACAGGCTAATTCAGAACAGAGTACACATTGCATCTCATCAAGGTTGTTGCAGAAACAAAGTTATACAGTAAAGAATAATAAAACTAAAGTGAAGAGGAAGCACACGGATGGAAATTAAACAACTTATCTTATGCAGTATTCATGCGTGTAATATATGTAATTGTGGTTATGTCTCTTTCGGTTTCTCTGTGTCGCAGCTGTTTTTCTTCTCTCTTTTCACCTGTTTTAAGGTACAAAAAGATAACAGCAGCCTGCATAAGCCATTAGTCCCACACATCCATAATTCATTTCTACAGCTGCTGTTCCACACCCTGCTGTGTGTGTGCATGCATGGACACACACACTTAGGCCAAATGTAAAAGACAGGAAGAAAGGAGGCATAAAAGCAAAGGAGCAAAGGAGAAGGAGCAATGATTTGAGAGAAATATGATAAAAAGGAATTTCACTTGAGGATGAAGTAAAAGTTAATTAAAAGCTAAATTAAAGTTATCAATTAGGCTTCAACTAGTATATCAAACCCTCGGCTGTTTGTCAAGGTGCTACAGTATATTTGTAATAGTTAAATATCAATCATTGTCTTATGTCAAAGACTTTTAGTAATATAAATCCAGACTACTACAACTAAATTTAAAAAAATATATTACCAACCAGAAAAACAGTCTGTGTGTAGCCCTGCACAACACATTTAATGAATGTTTTCAATGCTGTGTCAGACTTAGAGACTCACACAATGTCGAGACCAAAAATAATTCTGATAACATAAAGAGTCTTAATGAAATTTTAAAGTTGTTACATAGCCACAGGTGACCTCTCCCTCGCTAGTCTATATCCAGGACGTTCCACTTCCGGGATTGTTTCGGTGCCGCCGGTATTCTGCCGGATGTCAACTCGTTTTGGCTGGATGTCCATTAACATCCGCATTCTTTGTGTTTTAATTTAAAACGAGATTTCTGAGGACTATGTTTACCTGCTCCTCAGATCTCTGCAGGGTAAATCCAGACAGCTAGCTAGACTATCTGTACAATTTGAGTTTTCTGTTGCACAACTAAAACAACCTTTGAAATAAAACAAGTTCCTTCCCGAGGCTATTTTTCAGAGGCACCGTGGCACTGTCCGGCGCTTAGCACCGCTCAAGACGATGACGTGACGTGATTGATTTAAAGAAATGCCAATAAACCAGAGAGTGTTTTTATCCCATCCTGGATTGCTGTGTGGACTAGCCAGACCCTCCTTTGCAGCGCTGTGGAAGTAGGTCTGGCAACGCGAGACTACGCCCTTGCTGAATCCCCTGAATCACCACCCAGAGAGATCTCTGTTTTGACCAGTGACTCAAATAAATGAAGTACAAGCCCTTCATTGCAAATCCTACTCTGGCCCTTGTGACTGTCAGTAAGTATAGTAGGACATATTATAATTAGATTATCAGTATTGATGGCATTTTATGACATTATTAGAATGTTAATACTGATGCATCAATGTGCTGTAGCTGATAGAGGAGTAGCTACTTCATATACAGTTACGTTGTTTAGTCCAGTGGGCTTCAACCTAAGGGTCAGGTCCCTCCAAAGGGTCACAAGATCTTAGAAAGGTTGTGGATCTGTTTTCAGTTTTGGGAGTTTGGATGGAATTTCTTTTTCGTTGTGTGAAATACTGAACTAGACACGGCTTTGATGTTCGAGGTCACAACACAAAGCGGTTGGAAACCACTGGTTTCATCTTTAAAGATGTGTTGAGTTTTATAAGCTTATAATAGGCCTATTTTTCCTCATGTAAAATCTTAATCTTAAAAGGAATTAGTAACTTTATATGTCAAATATATTCAGTGGAGTAAAAAGTACAATTCCCACTGAATTGGAGGGAAGGCGAAGTATAAAGTATCATAACATGGAAATAATCAAGTAAAGTACATCAACCTCAACATTGTACTTTAGTGCAGTACTTGGGTAAATTCCACTTCCACATTTCAATTTCCACTACTGTCAGTGATTTAATATGGGGATTTAGTCCCATCGCCTGATACCTCTACTGTACGTTAGTCACACAGGCTTATGTCCAGTGGTTTCCTGGTTTAAAACCCAACAAACAGCTGGCAAACCTGGGTTTGCCTCCCTTGTGGTTCTATAGCCCACGGCACTGAACACCAGCTGCTGAACTGGAGCTGCACACTGGTCAAAAGTAGAAAACTGGTTGCTTTGGAAACCTCATACATTAGATGTGAATTTGTCTGAATATAAAGCAGGACACTGGGGAACATTCACTCTACTTTCCCTCAGGTAAAACTAAACTGTGTACAATTTCTATTTAAAGCTCACAATCTAAATTTAAAAAAGTGTGTGAGGACAGGCTACAGGATGTGGAAAAAAAAACTCTCTGGAGGATATCTGATGACATATTTCTATTAAAACCAAAACGTGCCTGACAGGACACCTATCAAAGGGGCAAAGTGAATGATGTTAAATTATTCTGATCCCAAAAGTGGAAACCAAGCTCAATAGCTGTCTGTTTGGCAGCCAACTGACAACCATTAAAATATCAGTTTGTATGGGAGAGAGAGGAGACAACAAACCTGATTTTAAACTTCCACTAAGAGGAGAAAGAGAGAGGGAGAAATAAGAGATGGGAAGGTGGGGCTATAGGATGAGGGCAAGAGAGGGTTTCTATAGAAAAGCTGATTTGAGTGGTGAATGTTTAGGTTGAGAGATATTATTTGGTGGAAGTTTGCTATTAATTTCTATTATTGCTACAGTTTGCTGTATTTAAAGCTTTTGTGCGTAACATTTTGATATTAATGAACGTCCGTTACATTCAAGCCATTGCCAAATGAGTTGCTACAAAGCTAATTAAGACTCCACACAACTGTCTCTGTATTTCTCAGTATGGCTATGTTCAGAAGATTGTGTCGTCTGGGGACTTTTGCGCGCAGAAACTCGAGTGAAGACAATTACCTCTTCTGAAGAGTCCATCATGTTTTCTTAATCCTTTGTGTCCTCCTTGGCTATGCGTAGCAACTGCGTAGAGGAGGGTTGGGGGCTGTGCGCAATAACGGAAGGCTTGTATCATGTGGACGCGCCAACAGTTTTGTTGTCATTACATACAATTCCTCATGGGGGAGACCAAAACTATGCACTATAGCTTTAAATGAGAAGGTTAGTTCTACTACAAGAGAGAGAAGTGATGAACAAAAAAGTAGCCTACTTTGTAGGGTACTTACTATTACTGCAGCCTCACAGAATGTTTTATGTCAAACTGCATCAAAGACAGAATATGTTAGTAACGCAGGTCTGTCATTTCATAATAATTTCCAAGAAGTTTCAAGGCCAAAGCTATGTAATTTGATACTATAAAAAGAGAAAATAGGGCAGTGTTTAATTAGTACACCAATTAATTATTTCCATTTAATTGCTAACATAACCTAAAGAGTGATTTTAGTCAGTGCACAGCTGAACATGCACAGTCTCCCCTGTGTCCATTTTGTATTTGTTCTGGAGCTTTTGGTCATATAACATGATCTTCATCAGCAGATGGACACAAATTCAATTTAGAAGATGAATCTCAACGTTTCAGCTCAACGTTTAATCAACAAACACTAAACAAGTGCTTTGAGAGGGAAATTTCAACATCTACAATTCAGTGGCAACTGCCAAACTCTATCTAACATCTACTGATGGATTGTTTTGTCTACTGCCATTTCTAAAATGTGTATGGAACCTCAAATTAATATTTATTTGGGTTTTAATGGAGTCATTCTTTAAAAAGGAAAAGGCTATTTTCCCTGTAATTATTACCAAATTAGATTAGTCTAGAAATCTAAACGCACCGTAGTGGGCAGCAAAATTATTTTGCAGTCAGGGGGGTCTAGGCACTCTCCGTTGACTTGCGAGCTGGAAAAACCAAACTCTGGTCAGGCCAATCATATCGTGTATAGAGTAGGTGGGCGGGGCTTATGGCTGCTGCTGCTGGGAACAGCGGTCTTCTGGAAGACTTGGAGTTAAGCTTTTCTTTGAGAAAAGAACAAAGAACGGCACAGAAATCATTCTTAAAAAAAGATGTGTTCGGAGTTTTGCCAGCCGGATAGGGCAAAAGTTTAATCGCTACCTTCTTCGTTGCTCCGCCTGGTTGTAGCGTGCAGAGGGAATCTGAAAGACAACCGTTTATCCCGCCCCTCAAATTGAGCCCTGTCAGTGGTGAGTTCCCAGACTCAACATCTTGATGTGGGTCTGGCTTGTCAGGCTAAAATTAGATAGTTCCTTTCAGGAAAATTCCCACAAAATCATGAGGACAATTTTAGGGAAAATACAGATTGTAAAACAAAGCTCTACCAGGATGTTAGATCTTTCCATGTTCATTAACTTGAATTTGTGTGGGAGTCAGCATCACAGTTTCTTCTAAAGGCTGGTGTCTATCAGTACTCAGGCTGCCCATTTCCTCATTTCATGCCAAACAAACAGCTGTTGCTGCTGTAACACAATATAGCCTGTTCAACACAGAAATGATCTGAGGTATCAGACGGATGGACTGGCTAATGAGAAATGAATGATACAGCAGGTTGGTAGCCACTAAACTCAATACAGTGTGCCCATGCAACACAGACATTAATGATATACGTGTGATGTGTATATAGATGAAGGAATGTATTTAAATTCTCGAACACTTCAAGAAGGCTTATATTTTTTGGATGAGGAAAGGAGGTGCATATCCTTTCATTTTGCCAATGAGTCATTACAGACTCCTACAAAACGTGATGTTGCAGCTTACAGCATCATGTTACAACTAATCCTCATACCTATAAATGACAAAATAGGGTGTTTGTCCATGTCTTCGTAAAAAAAAAAAAAATGAATGAATCATATGAGCATTTTCTGATTTGCCACCACTAAGGAGTATGTTTGGTTAAAATTAAGCAAATATTCTTGTTTAAGGTTAGGAAAAATCAAGGACAAGGTTGATGGAGACTTACAGTATGTCAACTTTTGGCAGAGTAATGGTCTGACGCTTTTCACACCCAGCAATGCAGCTCTCCCTAAGAGGTTTTGCAGATCATCATTATATTATTTCCACCTTTTGCTTCTGAGAGAGAAAAGTCATCGTTCACATAGTCTATATCCACAACGTTCCACTTCTGGGATTGCTCCGTTACGGTCGGAAATTCCACCCAATTTCAGTCTTTTCAGGTACTTTTCGCTTTCTTTGTGTTGGAATTCTAAACTCCGGTGGATTTATGAGGACTATGGTTAACTGCTCCTCAGATCTCTGCAGGGTAAATCCAGACAGCTAGCTAGACTATCTGTACAATTTGAGTTTTCTGTTGCACAACCAAAACATCTTTTGAACGTACATGTTTCACTAAAACAAGTTCCTTCCCGAGATGATTTTTCAGCGCCACCGGGCCTGCTAACTGTGCTTAGCGCCACCCATGACGATTGTGATTGGTTTAAAGAAATGCCAATAACCCAGAGCACGTTTTTCTACCATCCAGGAATGCTGTGTGGACTAGCCAGACCCTCCTCCGCAGCGCTGTGGAGGAAGGTCTGGCAAATCGACACCATCATTCACATAAACACAAATGGTACTGTAGGTTTTCACAAAAACATAGGTTGTTTCAACAGAACAAATGACCAATGCTATCATTTTACAATTGAAGACTTTGCTATGCAAGAGTGCAAGAAGCCCTCCTACGCACGTTTGCTACACTGAGTATGTTACAGGCCTAAGTCTGTTCACTCTTTATCCATTGTGCGGAAATCATTCAACCACTAAGCAAAGAGTTTTGGTGAGTTTCTTTTTTTTTAATTTACAAAACACCTCACCTACCAATCAATCCACTCTTCTCCTTATCACTTCCCCTCTATACTGTAGATACTAGAAAAACAACAATGTGGCAGGCTATTTGAAGATGGAATTGCTACCTTATCCCATGGAAACACTAAGACACCAACACTTAACAATAAAGTTGTCAGTGTCCCAATAATTCCTAGTGAAGACATACGGTACATCTTTAAAAACTGTTCATTAATATATATTTGTATTGAGTAATCTCTTTAAATAGCTGGACATTGTATTCTTAAATACAAGAAGTAAATAGAACATGTGTTGGTACTATTTTCAGCTGTGGATTAATACACATTTGATCTGATGGGTGTTTACAGCACCAAAAAGGAATACGCTATAAAGAGCTTTAGCTACAATGACAATACTTGTTTGTAAAATGAATTAATTGTTGGTTTTGGAATTTTCATGAAATTTGTTGACAAGAAAAAAATATTGATTATCGTCAGCCACCTATGCTTAAACATTTACATTCATGAATAAATGAAAAGCATGTGCCTTGGGGATTGATGGGGATTTAAACTTAAACTAATGTCCAATCAGTGACCGAACTGTAGCCTTCCTTTGTTTGCTTAAAATGCCACCAAAATTAAGACTTAGCAGAAGGACACTTAGTCCAGCAGCCTGAGTCATAAGGTCTGGTGTGGCAAATCAAAGGGCATTAGAGGGGAATGCTACTTTTTGAAAGTGTCAGAAAGTATTGTTTTGTAAATTCTTAATGCTGCCATTATTCTGAAGTGCTTTCCCCACCCATCTAAAGATCAACAGCCTTGAAAGAGTAGTTTCTTAGCAACACCCCAAGGACCATGGATTTGCAGGCAACTCTGCTGCCATTCAAAAGTGGAGAGGCTGAACCCTTTCTGTGGCTCTGCACTTCACACAACAGCCTGTTGAAAGTGATCTCTTCAAATTATACAACAGCAGATTTATTTCAGCACAATAACCCTGACTGCACTGCAGCAATACTCTGTGTGTGTGCGTGGTTTCAGTTTGCTCTGCAAGTATTACCAGCCACACACACACACACACACACACACACACACACACACACACACACACACACACACACACACACACACACACACACACACACACACACACACACACACACACACACACACACACACACACACACACACACACAAAGCTTTTGGCAGTTTCAGGCTTTATGGAGCAAACAGTCTGATCCAGAGGCCTGAATACTCATTAAACCCCAGCTCGACCTCCCTGAAACACACACACACCCAGACAATGCCACACAGAAAGTGCGCACTCACTCACTGCTCAGCTCGGTGGTCTTTGAAACTGAGAGCTAAAGCACATATTGATCTGATAGGGTGATCTCTCTCTTTTTCTATGTCTGTCTTCCTCTCACTCAGATATTACCTGTACCTGCATTTCTTTCTCTTTTTCTCTCTCTCTTTTACTGGTTGTCTCACAGATTCTCTTTATGATGTTCCATTTCAGACCTGATTGGTAAGAAATTGATTTCACTGGGGGTGTCACTGTCATCATACATGTGCCATTTCTAAGAACTGATATTAACTCTGAAGTGTCCATAGTGGAACAATATGGCTACACACAATCAATAATCTTAATGTTTTCTAGTTTTAGACATGGAAATGTCAACTTGAATAAATTCAGAACCAACTACACTAAAGAAGAGCACATTAAAAAGGTATAGTCGACCATCCATGCCATGACAGGCAACCAGTAGTAATCCAATCACTGGGTTCAGGCAAGAAATGGATCCAGTAGTAACCTCCCACACCCACAAAGTGACACTTTTGCATGGTGGTTTTTGTACGGATTAAACAAAAAGATATAATCTGTTAATTACTGAGCTTCACATGTGCTAGAATGTTTTTTTTCTTTTACCTTTGGACAGAGCCCACCTAGCTGTTTCCCCCTGGTCCCTTCTGTTTCCCTTGAGTCTTTATGCCAAGATAAGATAATCAGTTGCTGGAGCTTCATCTTTTAGAGCTCCAGCATGACTTTGATATTGATCTTCTCATCTAACTCTTGGTGAGAAAGTGAATAAGCCTGATTACCAAAATTCCCTTAATTGGCAGACCTAAGCAATGTTGTCTTTTTAATTCCCTGCTTCACTTAGTACACCTGTGTTGTACATATCCCAACACATATATCATATCAACTACTTAGCAGACATTTCAGTTTTAGTACAATAGAAAGACCGTAGAAATAAGCTAAGCTAATGAATAAGTAAGGAGTGCATAACATTCTGACTAATAATGAAAACTATTCTGTCCCACAATGATAGCTAATACCATCTATCACAAGAACTTTGCATTCATGCAAAGCACTTTTTAAAGCCAAGCTTTTTTTTTTTTTTTAATAAAGTAAGCAGCAGCCATCACATCTAATATTACAACCAGAATAACAGGGGCATTAGCCCAAGACTAGTGCTAACAGCTAACAACCCTGACCTTGACTGAGTTGATGTGTTGCTTAGAGGAAACGTGCAAAATGAAGTCTGTGTTTGGCAACGCACTTTCAAATACATAAATTGTATTTGTATCAGAAGCTGTCATGGCACAGATAAGCTGGAAGCCTCTGTCATGCTGTGTGTTGGTTCATTGTCGTCACACACCTGTGGCTGGCAGACGCACAATGTGATCCATTAAAGTTTGTAAAAAATCAAAACATCCTTCCTTTGGAAAGAGACTTCAGTAGGAGTTGCCAGCTCGAGTTGGCTGCACACGGCATTTAACAAAATTGGCAGCATTCGCAAGTGGGAAGCCAGCGAGGGATTAAGTCCTTGCTGCAGTAGGACTGACTTATTAGTCGTTATTACTTGTTTGTGTTACAATTTTATCATAAACTTTCAATTCAAAAGTTATTTTGTTATTTGTTGTCCAAAGTCTGCCAGCGACTGAATGGTTTCCCGTTAGAGGAATATGCTCAAAAAGTACACAAAAGAACAGGAAAACATGTTTTCCCCCAAACAAAAACTATGAGGGGAAATAGCTGTGGTTTCAGGGTAACTATTCTGGTTGATTTTCCTTTGAGATCGAAAAGGAAGAGACTGCAAGAAGAATAACAAGGAGTGCCAGCTTTTGGTTGTGTTATGTCTACATTCAACTAGTCAACATTTTCAACCAACAGATGGTGTTTTTATGTCTTGTTCCATCTACTCTCAAGATGGAAAATTACTAACAGTGTACTGTGGAAAACATCCCCCATAAGGAATGCTAATTTTATTGTTTACCAATCTTTGATACATTCATTCCTGTGCCTCTTTTACAATAATCATACACCATGTGCAATATTCACTCACAATTTTATTGTATGGGCCTCTTTGCAACGACAATAAAGGTTTATCTTATCTTATCCTTTATAGCAGTGTTGTGTTTTGGCAGTTTATCTTTGATGTTAGGAATGGGGAAGGGGACAGCTTGGTGTCTGAAAGTAGAAATAAGAGATAGATGTGAAAATGGCCAATCTCTTTGTATTAGTGCAAAGTGATCCTATTAATGAGCTCAGTTTTATCATTTCAGCCTTGAACTAACCAGATTATCAAATAAATGTGCCGATGAGTGAAACTGTAACATGTTTCAGAGTAGGAAGAATAAAGATGATTTAAAAACTACCATTCCACTGAGTTCAAGAGGTATAAAAACATGTTGAAGAGAGACTAATTTCAGTTAACTTCTTAGCTACCATTATATGACATCTGGCTCACCGAGCTGAGTTCTTTTTGCGGTTGTTATTGAGCTTGTATGTCTCTATTTATGACAGCCAGTCGGCAAAACCACAGACACCAAGAGAGGTGTAAAGAGGGAGAGCAGATGCAACAGTAACACTGTCTCAACTGTTTGTCCAAAGTCCAGTCATAAGCTGTTCAGCGCGCTGTGAAGTAAGCATGGCACTCTATCAATGTTTCCACTTCGTAGTCAGCCAGCTGCAGTCTGAGTCCTTAGTTTGTGAACCAACACCTCCATTACCCGTCTCACTTCACATTCAAACAGCCATAAAAGTGAAGTAAATGAATAAATGATATGGCTGCACTGTAACCCCCCCCCCAAAAAAAATACCTGCCATATCAAGTGAAAACACTTTAGATATGAGCTTTTCTTTTTCTTGAAACACGTGCATTTGGCTGCCTGTGCAGTAAGTGATTTTCACTTGATCATGATGTCAAGCTACAGGAAGTCTTAAAATAAAATCATGAAGGCTCATTTCAAGGAGTTCTTGTTAAGGGTTAATTAAATTAATCAATATTGAGAAATAAATGTACTTTATTTTTTGTATTACTCTTGCCTCTAGATAACAAGGCTCTACACCGGAAAGTCTACCAGGGTAAAGTCTAGCCCAATCAGGATCTGAACCCTTCCTCCCGACCTTTGAGGTGGAAGGCATGTGTGCTAACCATTGAGAGACCGTGCCAACTAGTCTCACTTTGCCAGACCTTCCACCACAGCACTGCAGAGGAGGGTCTGGCTAGTCCACACAGCATTCATGGATGGGATTCTGGTTGATGGATTCTGGCATAATTTCTTTAAACCAATCACAATGATCTTGGGCGACACCAAGCGCCGGAAAGAGCCGCGGTGCCAGTGCAAAATAATCTCGGAAAAGGAACTTGTCTTGGTTGAACATGTCTACGTTCAAAGGTTGTTTTAGTCGTGCAACAGAAAACTTTGATTGGACAGATAGTCTAGCTAGCTGTCTGGATTTACCCTGCAGAGATCTGAGGAGCAGTTAACCATAGTCCTCAGAAATCCACCAGAGTTTAAAATGTCAACACAAAGAAAGCGGAAGATAACTGATATCCGGCCGAAAAGAGGGACATCCAGCAGAATTTCCGGCGGCACCGGAGCAATCCCGGAAGTGGAACGTCGTGGATATAGACTAATGCCAACTGACATCTGGTGAGGTGGGTTTAGCCATATCAATGTCAATCAAGTGGTCCACCACGCTCATTGTTCCCGACTGAAATATCTGATCGACTATTGGATGGATTGGCATGAATTCGGCTACATTCATGGTCCATGAAGCTCGAGGATTTTAATGATTTCACTAATCCAGTAAAATATCATTTATCAAATCGATTGGACCAATTTGAAATTAGTTGGCAATAGGAAAAAATATTAAATATCATAGGCTCCTATCCTTTAAACATTGGTCAACTCAACAAAAGGACATTTAGTCCAGCAGGATAAGGTCTACTGTGTCAACTCAAAGGGCATTAGAGAGAAATGCTCATATGTGTAAGTGCACTTGGCAAATAAAGTAAATATATGATATATTATATAAATATAATATTTTTCAAATGGCCCTAGTTGTCTTTAAAAGGAAGCTAACAAAATACTTTGAGGGGCAGAAAAATGGAAATAGTACAAAAATGCATTATGATCTGGAATTGACAGGTGGCAGTGAATCTAAGTCAAAAGTTATTAGTGCCCAAAACATTTGTTTCATCCTGTAAGATGCATAATTGATCAACCAGAAAGCAAAAACCAGCTGTGTATAGTAGAAGGTAGAATTCAATTGGAAAACATACTGTACATTATAGTTTATTCCATGCATTTAAGCATATTGTTGTTATCATTTCAAACAGTTCTACACACTTCTCTACACGAGAGAATTGTTGACATTACTTCGAATTCCTCATGGGGGAGACAAAAACGACGGACTATAGATTTAAAAATGGCTATACTGTAGCAGTATTTGTCTATTTCAGTTTACACATTCGCAGAGCATAGTTCAGAGGAAATCTGCTTGTTATAGAAAGTGGGATTATTGGGATTGAGTAAATCACTGCCCTATGGCGCTGTGCTGATAAAATAAGGGCTAGCGAACCAAGCGTACCCCTGTGAGTGACACTGAGCTCAACAAGGGATGTTTTAAAGGTCAGGGTGCAGCAGTTAATCTGGGAGTGCTGAAACAGAGTCAGCAGGAAAGCCAAGGAGAGCTTATACTATCTCTCTCTATCTCTCTCACACACACACACGCAATCCTGATCTCTCCTCTCTTTACCCTGAAAGAGATGCTGTGTTGTGGACTGTGTGTTTGTGGAAAAGCCAATGCCTGATTTAATCTGTGTGCAATCTGAGAGCATTGTCTCATTCGCCGGCCAAGCTGTAGATACGGTTTTATTCAGTCTGAGAGAGACAGACAGAACGAAACGAGGAGGAATGAGGAGAGCAGGATAGAGTGGGATTAGACTGTCACCCACATGACTAACTAGACACAATCTGAAATATCCTTGACAGTCCACCCCCAAACCTATCCAGCCTACGCCAGAAAAGAATAAGATGAAACTTTATTGACAGAGGGACTTGAAAAAAAAAGGTGTCCATATTCAAGGTCCTGAAAATAATGGTGACACTGACTCTGACTGTCAGAAGGTTGTCTTAGGGTAGACTTGTGGTTGACATGTAGTGTTTTATTTTATGTTTTATTTTATTATAATATTATTATATAAATATTTTTGTCATATTTTGATAACCTAAATCTTTAAATTTGCTTTAAATAGCGTTCTATTGTTTTGCCTTATGATAGGAGAACTGGCCCCTCTAATTTCCAACAATCACAACACCACTTGTTACGTTGAGGAGCAGGCCAGGAAGCTGAAGGAACTGTAGACAAGGCGGAGAAATCAATATGACAGCCCCATGGATGTAACTCAGTAGCTAGCAAGGAAGGAAGGAAGGAAGGCATTGAGGGGAAATTCAATATATTACTCTGTTGTTATATTTACACCATGGACTGTAAAAAATAATGGACGTAGCTTCCAGGTCTAAAAAGTGAAGCAAATGCGAAAGTGCCTACAACCTGCATTCTATCTCATATCCAGCAACTCTACTGGTTGCAAAAAGAAGTCTGATTGTATAGAAGTCTGAGAAATTTTCTTATAATTACCTCAGTAAAAAAAAAAAAAAAAAAAAAAAAAAAAAAAAAATAGTTTATGGATTCAATCACTAGTTTTAAGTTTTCTTCAATACAGCATGATGTTCATTTAGTAAATTATGGTCCCATTTATTTTAAAGTGCTCATATTATGTTCATTTTCAGGTTCATAATTGTATTTAGAGGTTATATCAGGCTTTTTCACCTTGTAAAAAAAGATATACAAAACAAAGGAAAGGGGAAAAGCCAAAAAGCATAATATAAGCACTTTAAAATGGACGATAAAGCAGAGGTTGCTTTAGGGCGTTGCCACACACTGACCGGTCAATCAGGACAGAGCCTTAGCAATGCGTATCCATGGCACAGTGTACGTAGAGGTTAACTTGTTTTGGGTGCTGTCCATGTTTTCGTCTTGAAACTTGGACCTTCTCACTGTGTGTTTCCACTTCAAAGTTAATTGGAATAATTTGATTGCCTAAAAAAAAAATGTCTTTCAGATTTTGGTAGCACCTAGCCAACCAAGCTAGCTAGCTAGCGCTAGCTGGTAACTCAAAGTAATGTTTGCTGATTTGTAACCGGCTCCGTGTACAGATCAAAGCCCAGATGTGCAGCGATTCAGAGGTCTAGAACCAGGCTATTAAATGTTGCCTGTGAACACAAATTGTTATTGCAAAAGAGTTTAATATGAACATAATTCACAGGACAAGTTAAATTACAATCCTGGAAAACTTAACTATTTAGGCCTAGTTGCCACTATATGGGGAGGACAGGTCCTGGAGCTTTCTTGCCAAATGTACCATGGAGGCCAAATGAGGAGAAACCTTGCAAAATGACAGCTTTTGTGCCCTTGATATGTGAGAGTGAATTATCGGCCTACTCAAAGAGAGTAAATGTTACAGCTAGTGTTATAGCTCTTATGGTAATTTCTTTTGTCATTTCCATAAATTTGATATATGAATCAATCTTTCTTGAGTGAATTATCTAGTGCAGTACAGTTGTTGGACAACTTCCTGGTCTTCCCGGCCTCAGCTTTTATTCTGCTTAAAGTTTTTTTTTTTAGGACACACACACACACAATTTTTGCAGAAGGTCTTTCCAATGAAAGTAGCACAGCCATTAGCAATGTTGCCATAAAATACCAGATTATGTGATGTATTACTTTACATATCAATTAAATTGATGTTGAAACATTTGCATAATGTAAACTCTCCCTGGGGTTTCTAAAGAATTTTCTCTGTTAAAATGTTTTTTTGGAGAGTTTTTTTGGAGAGTTATCTGACGCGAGGATCAAAGGACAGAGGGTTTCATATGTTGTACAGATTGTAAAGAACTCTGAGGCTAATTTGTGATTTTGGGTTATAATATAATTTGACTAACCCCAACAGGGCTTTACATTGACACATGCCAACCCGGCAAATGCGGGTAAAAATTAACTTTAGCGGGTAACATTATAAAGTTACTAGCCAATTTGGCCAGTGAGGAATAAAGGTTAGCGTCTGTTTGAAATCGGCAGGCTGTAGTAACGATACGACAGATTGGTCTGTTTTCAAAAATTTGACCAGTTTTGTGTGTGTTTGGCTTGGAAACGCTGCTTGTAGCATTGATCCTACATTTTCCCTGAACACGCGCCTAGCGTGTGCGGTACAGATTACGAGCTACACTGAAATGACGAATGGAACAGCGCAAAACATACCAGAGGAGCTCAAATCAAAGTAAAATCAATAAACATTTGGCTGGTGGAAAGTCTCATTGGCTGGTGACTTTAAAAAATCTGATAGCCAAGTTGGCTGGTGATCAAAGAAGTTAATTTAAAGCCCTAATCCTAACTATAAATGGGGAGATTTCCTCAATTAAGTGTAAGTTATGAATGAGGATGGAATTTTATTTATTAATAGAGATTTAATTATTCGGTAACCTGGTTTATTACACAGAATCATCTGAAACGTCATTGGAAACTGTTTGGAAAAGGGCAGGCACCTTAAAAAAAATACCTGGCAGGTGACTGGCCATTGTTGTTTTGAACAAACAGTCACGGCCGTCACACACACCAAAACCACGCCCGTAGCCGCCAGTAGCTCCTCAACCGGACGCTGATTGGTTCAGTCTGCTGCTGTTTGAACACAAACGCTTTAATTGAAGCCTGACAAGATGGATTTTCGTGTGATATGTGATCCTGCAATTCTTGCGTGATCTTGTGATATTGCAAGAATCCAGATGCCGTGCAAGATTAGCTAATCAGGCCATATTGCTTTATTTTTCTTTGAAAATTGTAAGTTGTGAAAGAATTAAAAGTTAAGTTTGTCTGAAGTGTCTAATATGAAAAAAAAACTGCCTATAATATCTCATTGGGCCACATTGGAAAATGAAAAAACAAAACATCCATTATCCATACAATAGGAGGAGGACCAAATGAACTTGAAGTCAGTTTGAAGAATCAAAAAAATCTCTACAAAAAAATACCAAAAGCTCTCTTGGCTAATTTTCATGCACTTTTGACATGGTCCCTAAATTCAGCTCCTGAATGTCCATCTATTGTCAAGTTGCGGAACATGCCAGGCTTCATTATCAGATCATGATGTAAAAATGACACCTGTGCAACATCAGTCCAACTTCACCCTGCACTATGTGGGATTTAGCTCGCTGAATGTGTGAAGTTAAATGAAAGATTATGTGTAGGATAACTGTTGCCAAGTACAGCTGTGAAAAACTCCCCTTTATGAACCATACAGTGGGCTACATAAACGGCTGACAGGTTTGTGCAGCAATACCAACAAGAATGAAAACAGAGAAAGATTAGATTGGAAAGTTTGTCAATAGTTCTTCTGAAGAGTCAGTCTGGAGCAATTTGGTGCAGTTATAGCAATTTGGTGCAGTTTGTGCAATTGAGCCTTAAAAGTAACCAGGAAAAAATGTTTTCAAAAGTTGAGAACCACAGATAAAGCCTGTGCCGTTGTAAAATTGTACCCTGCTGAAGGCTACAGATGTATGTTGTTAGAGATCCCAACAGCTTTACTTTCTTTAAGTGTTATCTAAAATTATATACCAGTGGTTTTATTGGCCCAAAAATAAGTTCCTTTTCCACATTAAAAGTCCATAGACATCTCAAACTTGTCCACAAGAAGAAAGGAGGGCAGAGAGAAAGGCTTGAAAGAATTGAGATGGAGTAAGACAGCTAAAAACAGAAGACGACAGGACAGACTGTAACAATGCCAAGAAAGACGTAAAAGAGAGGACAGAGAGTTGATAAATATGACTACTGTATGGATTTCTGCTTCCAGAGCAGAAAGTGATAGGGTGACAGATGGAAGGAGGGAAAGAAAGAGAACAACAACAGTAAGGAACTCAGGAATTAGTGACAGTATTTTGCTCTGTCTCCAAACATATTTGGACTTCAACCCTGTCCAGTCTATGCCCAGAGGAGGGAAATTAACAATCTGTCTGTTCATTTAGTGACTCTTCGTTTCCTGACGCCTCCCAGCGCCTGCTGGGAATCTCAACAAGGAGCAGATATGGCAGCGAGAGACAGAGACGGAGAGTGTCATAAGAAAACATAAAAAGACAGGGAAGGGAGGAAGAAACAGGCGACACACTGGCAAAAGTGGTGATTCCAGGGTCTGCCTTAATGCACTTCAAATCAAATCAAAATGGTGTTAAATGTGACTGCTGCTTCATGCCAAAGATGTGTTTAAAAAGAAGTGCGCCAGATCATGGGTGTAAATGAAAGACACGCCTAACAATACAATATATTTTAATCCATGCAGCAACATCTGTCTGCTGCCGCGGGAAAACTACGCTTACCCAAACAGTAAAAAGAGCTGACCCTTTTCACGTTACACAGAGATCTTTTGTTTTTAAAAAAAAAAAAATCTTGATTATAGCCACATTAAGCTCCACAGTGGTAGCATATGGCAGGCCTATTGTAAACTGGATGGGATTAGGGTGTTCATAATGTCCACATCAGTACTTGAGTCACCTCGTCTATAGTTTAACACAGTGATTCTCCCAGTTGTGGGTGGGACAGCTGGTCAATAAATAAATAAAATTTAATGCACATCCGATTTTGGTCTTGTCGACAGACATGCGTCAGAGCTGTGCAGCAGTCTAGCACCGTAAGCCATGGTAACCATCATTTGATTACCATTCACTTTAGGTTTTTGTTGATGTTTGGAGGTAAGATGGTGAAGCACAAATATGACTTGAAATATTTAAAATGTGGATTTTTCCGTAGATTGAGGAGAGAAAAAGACAGAACACGTAAACACTACAGGAAGCCTGAAGAATAAGAAAAGGAGGGTCAGAAAAACTGAGCTCTAGAGGGAAGAGAGAGTTTTATCACATTTTCCCAGTGAAACCATTGGCACAAAGGAGATATTAGAGAACGGATAGAGCACTGGCAAGAAACACACACACACACACCTGATTAACCTGTGAGCATCGCCATGCATACTTACAGCAGCTGTATGTAGCAACAACAAATATGAGTGTTTGTTTTCCTTCAGATAACTCCAACAACGTCAAAACACTGCTTAAAGAAATTGCAACATCAACAATTGCAGAACACACTTAAAGTGCCCATATTATGAAAAAATCACTTTTCCTGGGATTTGGGGTGTTATTTTGTGTCTCTGGTGCTTCCACATGCATACAAACTTGAAAAAAAAAAAAAAAAACATCCATGCTGTTTTGAGTGAGATACGGGTTTCTGAATGTGTCCTGCCTTCAGTCTCCGGGTGAGCTGTTCAAAATCTGCACGGCTTTTTACGTTAGTAGCCGAGACAAGGTGACTAACCGTAGCATGCTAGCACTAGCATGCTAGCTTGTTCTCAATGGCAAAACACTGCTTCACACTAGTTCACCATAATCTACAAAAGAACTACTTACATGTCCCTGTTCTGCAGGTATTCCACGCAAAGTTGGAAGTGAGCCCTCGTTTAGAAGAAGTCTCTCGGCTAATCCTGCCTTGTACTGACTGAAGTTGTAGAAACAAACAGCTAGCTGATGTGATCCTTACCTAGCTACTGCGCATGTGCGACTCCCAACAAAGATGGGATAGAAGTTTGATTCATGACTCTGTAGCTAAAACAGAGAACTGAACACACAGGGTGAAAAGAGGAGCTGCAGCAATGTGCAGTACAACAAAAATATGGTGTTTTTTGAAAATTAAACCATGTGTAAACCTATTCTGGTACAACCTCAAAATACAATTATGAACCTGAAAATGAGCATAATATGGCCACTTTAAAACACACTGAAAGATATCTAGTAAAACATCCTGTAGGCCAATTAAACCATCGGACTGTTTCTATATTAAAACATTTTCTTCACAGGGTTAGAAAGAAAGATGGATATGGACAGTCACAAAATACCAGACAAAAGCTGCACTCATTGTTGTCCTGTCCAGGACCATGTCATCCATGACTGATTGCCTACATTATGTGACACATTTCAGGGGACAAGCAATAATTAGTGCTAGGGACAAGTCTGCTCAAAATAACTATGTAGAACAAAATTGTTGCTTGGAAAAGGGGGGTAAAGTCTCGATGCCACCATCTTGTGTTGGGAGGAAAGTTCTTCGGCATTTAGGAATGAAAAGGGTCATATTTTGCACGTCTACATGTAAACGGGAACGTTAGTGGAATATTCACTTTCATTAGCCATGTAAACAGCTTAGTCGGATTATTGTCTTTTTTCAGAATAAGGGCAAGAACCGGAATATTATGTGCATGTAAACGTAGTCATTGTGTCTGAGTGCCTGTGGTTGTTCTCTGCTTCCCTCACAGAGCTTTAATTAGTTCCCCTGTGGTAATCATACGGTGCAGGTCTGATTTGTCTCGCCATGCCAGAACTACTGCGTAAAAACATGCCTGAAATGATGGGCAGCGTGGCACTGCTGATCCAACCCGGTCTCACGCCAGGTCGTGTAATAGTCACGTTATTTTGATTCATAAATTTGTGTACAGGTTACGATTTTGACGTTTTTTTCGTGTACATGCAACGACTTTTGAACGTGTACAGGTCACGCTTTTCGAACCTGTTCTGGGGGACGCGACAACGGGGAAATGAGGTGCCACACGCCTGCTAAAAACAACAGGACGGGCCGCCACTCGCGATCCACCCGCGCAGGGGCACACAACAACGGGGAAATGAAACGCCACAATAATGAGACGGTTGGGGTTAGGGAAAAAAAAAGAACGGGGAAAGGAACCGTCACATGCGGGATATGCCGACAAAGGAACTGCAACACGCGGGACAAAGGTACTGCCACACGCGGGGCGCGACCCCCGGTCTCCGGGGTGAAAGTCCTGTGTTTTCTGACCCATCCACCACCCCAACCAACCTTTCGCCTTATCAACTACTCGCTACAGTCAGCGTTCTAGGATCACGAAATATGCTTCCCATTAAAATGCATTGCTTTCAATTTCGTAATCGCCACACGAAAGAAAACGGCATTTACGTAACCTGTCCACGACTTAATAGATTACAATAACGTGACTATATAACAACCTGGCATGAGACTGGGCTGTTTATTTCGTGTACACGTCACGAATTTTGAATGTGTACAGGTCATGATTTTTGAACCTGCTCTGGGGGACGCAACAACGGGGAAATGAGGCGCCACACGCCGGTTCACAACAACAGGACAGACCGCCACATGTGGGATGCGATCCCCGGGCGCAGGGGCACACTTCAACGGGGAAATGAAACACCACAACAACAGGATGGTTGTAGTTAGGAATAGAAGAACGGGGAAAGGAACTGCAACACGCGGGACGTGATCCCCGGTCTCCGGGTTGAAAGTCCTGTGTTGTTTGACCCATCCAACCCCCGACCAACCTCCCTGCGCGAACTTTCGCCTTATCAATACTACTCGCTACCATCATTGTTCCGTGATCACAAAACATGCTTCCCATTGAAATATATTGCTTTAAAATTCGTAATCAACACACGAAAAAAAACGACATTATCGTGTCCTGTCCACGACTCAATCGATTCAATAATGTGACCATATCATGAACTGCCATGAGACCGGGCTGGCTGATCAGATGACTTTTAGGCCCTGAGAAAAGTATTTTTAAAATGGAGCAGGTGCGCCAGGATGGCTGAAAGGCCTGAATCCAGCAACATTAGTCCAACATGGCTCATGGCTGGTTTCCTTCAAGACATTTTTATTTTTACGTTTTTATTTAAATTCCCAGAACACGAGATGACTGCTTCAAATTGTTTTGTCTAATAAATCCAAAACACTAATGATATTCAGTTTACCATCATATAAGACAAATATATCATATGCAGCAAATGCTCATGTTTGAGAAGTTGGAAGTGGTAAAATCTTGTTGACGTTCAAAGTTTTTTCAAACAAAACGAGGCTAGCTTGCCCCTCCCTCCTCCTCATCCCATCCCCTCTCCCTCCCTTCCAGCCCCCACCCCCAACACTGAAGACTGTTTGTTATGTTTGGTGGTGTAGCCTAAAAAACGTGACATCGCACCTTTAATTACAGTGCAGTAGTGTGGATATTCTTTTTTCTTCATAAAAAGACATATTGACAGTAGGTTTTGGTCTAGTTTGCGTTGCAGTGATAAAAAAATAAAAATACACTAAAATACTTTTAGTGTTCCTAACCTAACTGGAGGAGACTCCAGGAAGTTATTGGTCCTGGGCAGGAATAGTCTGGTATAACTCGCATTAAAATACTTTGGGTTTTACACAGTGTTTGTACATTGTACAAAAATATTCTTATTGGGTCCCAAATAGGCCTGTATGTTGATGTGTGCATGTTCAGATTAGCAAAAACACTTGATTTACTCACTCTAATGTCCTACAGAGGTGATTCAAAAACATAAGGTCTAGGACCGAGTAGCTTTTTCTGCAGAAATAAACTCAGAGATCCACTTGAAAATACAAGTATGTTGCTCCAGAGTACGACCATGAGTTTGCTTAAAAATCTGTAGTAATTGCAGCTGTAATTTTTACCGGGGTAAGGATGAACATTTGCCTAAGTACACACTGCAGAGGGATCAAAATCACTGACCAGCGAGGGAAGCCATTCGGGCCGTTGTGGCAACACTGCCGAATATCCAGAAGTAAAAGTCCGAGCAAGAACAGTCTTTGCTGAGTTGTGTTGGTGGCCATGATGTTGTGGCCCTCCTCCCCACAGGCTCCGGGAACAGTTTGATTTTCCAGCTCGCTCCGTTAGTGGTGAAAGTTGACTAAGGCTAACGCTAGCGATGCTAAGCCAATGTCACGACCAAACCTTAGCGATTGGTTATGGCAGATCCAGAGTGGCTCTGGGCAGATCCAATAGTTTTAAACTTCAACAGAGTACCCGCCTTCAAGGAAGTTAACACTTGTCAATGGAGAGTGGCCAGACTCTCTGTACAAATGAAATACCCGAGTCTGGTAGGACCAGGCTACGTGCAGACAGACACATTGATCACTCAAATTCATTGTTGCAGTCCAGACTCAGAGGAGAAACTGTTGATTACTTTCTGCTGTGGACAGTTCTGGCACCAAGCAGCCCTCCCTATCTTTGCTTTTTGTAATTTTGGGAGAAAAAGCGTTGCCGCTAAAATTGTACGCCGAACCTTTCAAAGCTGTCCAAATGACTGAAGCATCCCTCTGATTACATGGTAGTGCTAAGAACATTGTAATCAGCACACAAATGCACGTACATGGTGCCAAAATTGATGCTGTTACTCAGTCTCATTTTTCTTCTACTAGCTTTCTTTTGATTTTACTTGTTTCAGGATAATTTCTTTTCAAATACATCCATCTTAGGTAAACAGGGTTGCCACACTCCAGCAACCTCAGCCAACGATAACATGAACTCTGATAGCATCCAGGTCACTTTGACATGATGTAAGAGTACTACAAAGTTGATATGCTAGTCATAAATCAGACTTGGTTACTACAGTCGTCAGAGATGCCAACGTTGGAGCGGATAAAGAATGTATTTCTTAAGGCGCCTACACATGATCCACCCTGCGCTGGCTGTGCCATTGTTTTCCTATGGGGAGAGCGGTGGAGACAACTCGGAGAAAGTGCTACCCTTGGCGAAGCGCACCGCTCAAAATTGCCGCTGAGCGCTGCGCTCAAATTATTTCAACTTTGACCTCAATGCCGCTGGCCCTTCAAGGCACAACCGATGCCAGAAGCAATGATGACGTATACCTGAGCTGCGCTTTGCCTCTGTGCCTGCAATACTCTCTCCACCCTACCTTGTGGTTTTACCTCTGATGATGTGTAGTACTTTTGTTTTATAGACTTTGAGAAGATGACAAAAGAAGACACTACCAAAGTCTTTACATGCAAAGCTCGACAGGCCTGTCGTGCCTAGTTATAGTTGCTAAGCTATGGTAGGGGGAGGGGTTTAGCGAATGGACAGTAGTATCATAGTTGGGGGAAAAAATATTTGAGCATTGTATGGATTTTTCAATGAAATGGTAAATTTACCAATCTCCCCAACACTTGGTGTCGTCCTTAAAGCTGCTTACACATATAGCCGATGGCTGACTGTTGACCGAAAAACCAGTCGAAATGATCAGTCTCCCCGTGTTGGTCCAAAAAGTGCCACAGAACACACCAAAGAGACGAGACGTAATACATCTCTATAACAGCAGGCGGCACTAATCTGTATTGTTGCCCAAGAAATGAAAACCGGCAGCTGATTGGACGAACACGTCACATGGGTTTGTTTTCTCCAGAAATTCAAAGCCAGACTGTCATGGCGGCCGTTCAGAATACGATCTCATATTGTACTAAAATAGTTCACTGAAACATGTTTCTGAGAACATTTTAAGCGAGAAATAGGCCATGCAGTTGCTGAATCTGTCTTCATTTCAGCTCAACAAAGGTCAGTTTAAAAGATTTTCGTCAGATTTTGAGAGACTCTAGTCACCTCATTCCGCTCGCCATTTCCGGGTGAGTCCTGACTGCCCTGCCGGCGACTGAACATGTCAGGTCGGCCGAAATGAACGCCAACAGCACCCCAGACTGACGACTGCGCGGGACACACCGAACAGACTCGAGTCACTGACCTCGCCGGACTGTCCAACGGCCGATAATCTCCTTGGTGTGTCAGCACCTTAAAAGGTTTGTTGCATCTTTTGAATCCATAATTAAAATGCATTCTGATTTAGACTGAACGTTAATCTAAAAAGGGACACAAAATAGCTGCGGCTCAACAAGAGCATCGTTTTTTCATCTCAGATATGAATGAGTCAATACATCATCCCGGGTTATATTATTCCTGTAAAGTATCTGGCTTCTGAGATCTCACCAACTTTTGGCGTAAAAGAGCGAGAACAAAGAGGAGGGAGGCATTGTGGGGGAGATGATTAAATGCTTTGGACTTTAACTGGTGTTTGGATGACAGCTCAGTGTGGAAACAGGGACACAAACACATACTCATAACCAAGTGTGTGTGTGTGTGTGTGTGTGTGTGTGTGTGTGTGTGTGTGTGTGTGTGTGTGTGTGTGTGTGTGTGAGAGAGACCACATGCAAAAGCCAAATGCATTCAGCACATAAAACAGAAAAGATGGTTAATAAATGACAAAATATTCTAGCAGCACCAAAACAACTAATTCTATTAAGACAGCAAGGTTTATGTGGTAGTTATTGAAATAACTTCTGAGATATCCTGACTCTTATAAATACAAAGACAATAAAAAAGTGGGACAACCAGCCCCAGTTTCCCCTACCTTAAAAGTGTGTGTCAGCATCAATAGCTTTGCTCTGAAACCAATGTGTTCCGGCAACTTCAGGCTAACAACTAAAGGCTGCTGGAGGGAACTGATGGATGTTCCCATTGCATGGAGAAGAGTTTTTACTTATAAGTAACTTTTGATAGAGCCTTCTAGTTTTCCTCAGTTCTACTACTACAACTAAGTAAGGGACAGTACATTTTACTTTTTAAGGTTTACTCTCCCCTTCTACGATTATTCGCTCCTTTTCACTCCTACTTCCTGGAGTTATTATTCTGGCTTCTTTTCTTTACCATTTTAGTACAGCATCATAGCACCGGACTGTAAACTGTTTAAACCTACTCAGACTTCCTCGCATGGCAATTTTTGTGGCTTCAGTTGGCAGATTGACACGCAGACGGATGTGTGACAATGACAAAACACCTCTTGTACGTGTTAAGTTTCACCTATTCCAGTTTGCTACACGGTTTCCCCCCCAATCTACTGCACGTCGATATGTACATCGACATAATGGGACTAAAGGAAGAGTCTAACCAAAAATATCATCCACGTCACTGAGCGTTATCAGTGATGCGAGTTACATAGAAACGTCAATACACATGTTCTGTTTGATGAGTGAGTCACCCGATACAACTTGTAGAATGTTGGATCTTCTCCATGCAGTTGATTAAATGTCATTAGTTACCAGACAACAGGAGAAATGATGTGTCATCTACAGTTAATTTGAGAGAGGGGATCTGCGTAATTTTACACATGGATGGCATAGTAGCAGTAACTTCATTCATTATTCTCATCTCCTTGCAGGTGGATAGAATCGTTCAAGACCTGAGGGTAATTGACGACGTGTTAAATTAAAATCTTCTATTGGATAAATAAGCATGGGCCTTTTGCATATTGTCTTGTGTATGCTTGGATTGGAATTAAAAGACATACATGGTGCATTTTTTAATATGCACAGAAGTAGAACAATTAAACAGGCCTGTATTAACCAGCATACATCAGCTGTCTGTTCATTCGACCATTGACAGCATATTTAGGGTGACGCTCATTGGCTGTAAACAGCAAATGTGTGAACACGTCTGGCTCTGCAGACACCCAGCGTTGTATAACAGAGGTGTGTGTGTCCGCTGTCCACCTCCGTGTCTGTTTTAGACTATATCAGGGTTTCGATTCTGCCAGCCTGATAGAGTTATTGCTTTTCAACATATGGATGGCATTGCATGCAGTGAATGTGTGATTACATCTGCAATGGCTAACAGTAATGTTGCCATCATGACTGACAAGTGATTATGGACCTGGTAGATATCTTGAAACAGATCTAAGCAAATAAGACTCACAAATCGGGTTCTAAAGAGTCCACAATACAACTACGATTGTTTCCGTATCAGGTATGACATTTATCACATCACTAACACTTGGAACTGATTTTAAAAAAAAGGTTTGCTTCCTCGAAGTTGGACATTTTTACTGCAGTTGCGCTGACAACACCTCGCAGAACAAGCTCTCAAAAGGACACTTGGACCTAGACGTACACTGTCTTCTAATGCAAAACCCACATGTCTGACACCAGTTATTCACACTTGTGAACAAGGTTAAAGGGTTAACAGTCTTTGGGTGCTAGTGCGGTGTGTACTTTGTCTATGTAGAAATAATAAACTAGCTGCATATTTAAAACGTTTGGCCTTTGACACTATTTGTCAGAAATACTGCTATAATAATGTGCCATGTTCAAATGTAATGAGGGTATACCCAGTACAACCTATTGACTATGTTTAGCTGCCAAAGGCATGCGGCTACAGTTAGCTGAAAGATTATATTATTGCGTGTAGGAGTGCTTCCACACAAGGCGATATGCTATTATTGCAACAAACCTGGTTAGTAGCAAAAGTGGCAAAGAGAGAATTGTCCTTATGGAAACATCACAGTTAACAGAAAAACACTTACTGTGATGCTATGACTTTTTATCAAGGACATTTTTGTGAGACACAAAATAGTCTTTATGTGTTATGGTGACCATCATGGAGCATTTAGCAGCTAAAGAACTAGCCATATATTTCCCAAAGGAGTTGGAAAAACCGAGCAAGTTTGTAAAAGTTAATTTGTGTGCTCAATTTTTGCACTTAAATAGAAAATAACTTCCTACTCTCACTAAGGAATCTTACAACTCCACTTCAAAATATCCAAACTGTCACTTTAAATTCACAAGGCTGGTGTCATGAGGAAAACATTTAATAAGAAATGGGGTTAAGACACCCTGGTAAAGAACAAGTGTTTGACACTCTCCGTAGGGTGGTAACTAAAATCTGTATCAAAGTCCAACCTGCTCCACCTGTTTGCCAGCTTAGTACATATATTTCTTGTCAGCCACTATTTGGCTCTGCTGAAAGTGTCTGAGCAAAATGTCAACTTATTACATGTCAACGTTACAGCAACATTGCAGTGATTTCCCCCTACACTTCTTTAGGGAGACTTCCTCCAACTGGGAGAGGAAGGCATCCTGAGTGAAAATGTTCGAGCAAAGTGAAATATTGCTTTAAGCCACAAAGAAAGGAAAAGTGACAGGCAAAAACTAGCACTGGGCCGCTGTGTATGCCGCTATCTACATGAAAAGCAGTGGAAATAAAGAGCTCCCTGTGGCTCGGCAAAAAATTAAACAGAAGATGGCGAGGAGCGGTTCGCTGCAAAACAGAGTTCATTCACTCTAGCAAGCAAAAACCAACCATGTAGAGGCAGTTAAAACACAAATAGTTCGGTGTAGCAGCAACTCCGTTATAACACAATTGATCAAGCTAGATACACAAGCATCTCACATTGTATCCTGCCCATATGTTAAATACTCCAAAAGGCCTAAGTCTACAGCAAATACTGTACACATGTTATATTAGAGTATAAGCTTAATAACCATGCACTCCAGGGGGGTATTGTACAAAAGTAGAATTTATAAATCCAGGATAACCGATAAAGCGAGGCTTGACCTAGTCTAATCTGTGCAGCCTGGCTTGGTGCGTTTCACGAAGACCAAGCCAGACCGAGGAGGAACGACTAGGTCAAGCCAGGCTGAAGTAATTTGGATAGATGCGCGTTCACAGCTTTCCTTAACAGGCAGCAAGGTCGATAACAGATTTACTGATGCTAAAATGGAGAATATGCATAATATGCTACTTTACACAGAGTGAGCAGTAGCTTCTTATGGAAGTATGATAACGTGAAACACATTTGTACAAAAAAGAAACACTGCCGCTGTAATGAAACCGCATTTGACCACTGCTGTGAATTGAAACAGTCATATTCATTCCATTCAAGGAGTTAGGCTAATTATTTGCACAAATGAATAGTTGTACTCTTTGCCTTTAAAGTGAGCAGAAGACAGCCTAATGTTATGCAGGAAATTTACCAAGACTATAATTAAGGAGGATTGTACGATTAGGATAGGGTTTTATAACTGTACAATCCTCCCAAATTGCAGTTCAATGGAGAGAACACACTGTGTGCTAAGAATGCCAAAATAAATGCACATGGAAGAGGAACATACATGATCCTTTGTTTAAGAATACAAAAATAAGTAAATCAACTAAAATAATTAAAAGGTGCATTTGTCCCTGACCAGTCTGCTGCCATTGGTAGAACCACTAACACGTATATAGCACTTTATATATTCCCTTCATCACTGACTGTATTTAAAAACACATTTGCAACTGAATCAGCCTTTTCTAATTATCTCAACAACTGCCATAAAATATTCACCAAACTTCTAACATTATTAACAGAAGTTTTCATACAGCAATATAACAGTAACAATGACCGTCACATACAATTATAAAAATAATGGTCAGAACTTTGTATTTTAATGCAGGCTAATACAAAGATAAAAGCTACTACTGAGTGAACAGAATAAGCTCCAGGATTAATAAATCCTGGCTGTTAGCCTGGTCAGGAGCAGGCTAGCTGCACAGAATAAATCTCCATGGTAATTTAGGTGCCTCTGTTTTTGTGCAACCAAGTCAAGACTAAATTCATCCAGGATAACTGGAATATCCCGGCTGAATCTCTTATCCTGGTTTGGTGCAATACCCCTCTGGTGACATCCCTCTAATGCTTTTATGAGTTTCAGCTTACTCATCACCCACTGTAGAGAATTAGAAGAAGAAAATCAAGGTTTATGCACGTGCTCTGGTTTATTGGCATTTCTTTGAACCAATCACAATCGTCTTGGGCGGTGCTAAGCGCTGGACGGAGCCATGGTGCCACTGCAAAATCGCCTCGGGAAAGAGCTTGTTTTGGTCGAACGTGTACGTTTAAAAGTTGTTTTAGTCATGCAACAGAAAACTCAGATTGGACAGATAGTCTAGCTAGCTGTCTGGATTTACCCTGCAGAGATCTGAGGAGTAGTTAACCATAGTCCTCGTATATTGACCGGAGTTTAAAATTACAGCACAAAGAAAGCAGAAGGTAACGGGACATCCAAAAACGGACATCCGAAAAGAGTGACATCCGTCGGAATTTCCAGCAGAATGAGAGCAATCCCTGAAGTGGAACGTCGAGGATACAGACTGATGATATCAACATTCTCAAAAACACAGCTACAGGGTCCATGTCTGTTAATCTTGTTACTCTCAGCTGACCGGAGGAGCAGGAGTACAAACAAAAACCTTTGATAATAGTACCATGTTGTTCTCCTCCTCACCAACTCAACTAGATCCAGTAGAACAGAGAATAGAGGCTGTATTGTTTGTGTGTGTGTGTGTGTCTGTGTGTGTGTGATGCAGTTCCCCTTTTGTGCTCTCAGAGGCTGGTAATTGGAGAGATACAGAGCAATTGCTGACACATGACTTGTTCTAGCTGGGAGAGCTGGAGCCTGCCTTTCTTTCACTCCTTCATTTCATTCATGTCCACCGGGTAGAGGAGCAGAGACCGCGGCCCAATTTCTAGATGTTCTCACTTAACCAGCCTTAGACATAATTGGCTTTCAGCTCGCTCGGCCCCAAACGCTGGCAGAACCCAAAATAATGATGGGGCCCTTTATCCTCAGCATTTCTTTACTGGATATGACAAGCTGTTCTATGAAATAAAGTGATTCTTTTCCCTTCAATTTGAATAGAAATCTAAAGTGAAAATATAAAGATAGCTAAGTATTTCACCTTCTTTTCGACAAAGAAGTTGCAGATAACTAAACTGGAAACTTGTTCACTCCAGTTTGCTTTTTCGATTTAGATCAGAGGAAACAAAGATTGAGAACAGATTAAGGAGAAAATGAAGACCAAAAAAGACAACTTGTATTTTATAGTTATTCATTTCTGTCTTATTCATATATGCAGTGAAACAATGTTTTCCTTAGCTAGGAAGCCAACTGCTTAACTTGGTTTTTATCAATAAACATTACATTAAATGTCAGTCCATGTTAATATTGCTACTAGCGGAACCCAATGCTTGTTTACCGTGTGAATAGTCTGGCTCAACAGTGCTGTGATCCAGCGATTGGTTTTAAGAAATACAAACAAGCCAGAGCGTTTTTTAGCCAGACCCATACTTCAGGGCTGACACAGCGCTGTGGAGATAGGTCTGGCAATATGAGACTGCTCTGTAAAGGAAGTTGTACACAAGTGTAAGGTCTGTGTTTGGGCTGAGTGTAACTGGCAATTAGAAAGTACTATCCCCAGCACAGGGATTTGTTTTCGGGCCAGGACCTCCAGAATAGGAACTCAATTTAGACCCTGGTTAACCTTTTAATAGACTATGGGAGCTTCACCTTTACAGGATGTCTTTGTGGGAGACACAAAGCAGATACTATCAGACAATTTAATGATTTCTGAGAAGAATTATCATAATCATTATTTACCAGGACTCATCATAGTCTATTTTCCAACTCTTAAGCAAAAGTATGGCTATCCTTTGAACAAATTACAATGCAAATGCTGTTGCTATAATACTGTTGTCCTGATTACCAAATCAATTCCTTTATTATTTTTTCCTGTCATTATTATAGTAAGTGTCCGTCTGTCTTTGTGTGTGTTCATGTCATTACACTCACAAATTAATTCATCCTGAGGTAAAGCTTTCCATTTGCTGAGCTGTCGTTATCACGTTTATCTGTGATTGGCACAGCTGTTTTAGAGTTTTTTTTTGTAGAGTTAGCTCTTTATTTTTTTTAAAGATTATTTTTTTGGCCATTTTAGGCCTTTATTTTTATTCGACAGCTGAAGACATGATAAGGGAGAGAGAGGGGGAATGACATGCAGCAAAGTGCCACAGGTCCAAGTCATACCCGTGGTGTTGAGGAGTAAACATTTGGCGCATGCTCTATTAGGTGAGCTACCGAGGGACCCAGAGTTAGCTCTTCATGTAAAATTGTAGCATTATGGACTTCTGGAATCTAAAAATCCTCCCTCATGTAGCTGTTTTCTCAAAAGCTAATCATAAACTACTAATAAAAATCGGGTGACATATTTTGTTTTGTTTTATTTGCAATTTATATAAATGATCTGGCAAAGGAAATTAAAGCATTGAATTGTGGGATAATGCGGAAATGAAATAAGTATTCTTCTGTACGCAGATACTGTCGCCCTCTGAAGATAATATGCAGCAGATGCTTTCCTATATTGATGAGTGGTGTAATAAATGGCGACTGTTTATTAATAGAAAGAAAACAGAAATAATTCACTTCAGAAAACCCTACTACTCACAGTATCTGCGAGTTTAAAATTGGATCACACAAGTTGAACTTTGCAGACTCATAAATATCTAGGTTTCTTATATTGATGAACATATGCATTTTAGAAAAGGTGGTAAGGTTCTTGCTGATTCAGCACGTAGAGCTTTGGGAGGAATCATTAGTAAAAGCAAGAATCTGAAAGGTATGAGTTTCCAAACATATTCTAAACTGTTCCAAGCTTGTGTGTGCCCTATACTTTATTATATTGTGGGGGTGAGAGGACTTAGAAATATAGATGTTATGTAATTGTGAATTAGTGCAAAATAGTGCCATAAGATATTTTCTGGGTGTGCACAAATATGCACCAACATTGGCTTTAGTGGGAAACATGGGATGGGAATCATGGGAGGCTCGTTGGAAGATATGTATAACCCAGTTATGGAATAATTTACTAGATATGGACGCAAATAGGTTGACAAGGAAAATATTTATCTGGGATAAACACATTCTTGGTCTAAAGATTGTTTTGTAACTATGGGTTTGTGAGTTGTTTCTTAATAATGAAAAGCTGAATATTTGTTTGTTCCAAGAATCCGTTTTGCTAAAGACAGAGCAGTGGGCCGACGATATACTGGCTAAGCCAAAATACTGTGTGTGTGTGTGTATGTATGTATATATATATATATATATATACACACACACACACATACAGTACTGTGCAAAAGTCTTAGGCAGGTGTGAAAAAAATGCTGTAAACTAAGAATGCTTTCAAAAATATAAATGCAAAGTGAGCGAACAAAAGAAAAATCTAAATCACATCAATATTTGGTGTGACCACCCTTTGCCTACAAGACCGCATCAATTCATCTAGGTACACTTGCACAAAGTTTATGAAGGAACTCGGCTGGTAGGTTGTTCCAAACATCTTAGAGAATCAACCACAGATCTTTTGTGGATGTAGGCTTCCTCAAATCCTTCTGTCTCTTCATGTTATCCCAGACAGACTCAATGCTGAGATCAGGGCTCTGTGGGGGCCATGCCATCACTGACATTTTTCTGCACCCCAGTTCCTATGTTTTTGTGCATAGTTGAGTTGCTTGGCCTTGTTTCTATGTCGGTGGTATGGCTTTTTGGCTGCAACTCTTCCATGAAGACCACTTCTGGCCAGACTTCTCCAGACAGTAGATGGGTGTACCTGGGTCCCACTGGTTTCTGCCAGTTCTGAGCTGATGGCACTGCTCGACATCTTCCGATTTCGAAGGGAAAAAGGCTTGATGAGTTTTTCATCTGCTGCACTAAGTTTCCTTGGCCGACCACGGCGTCTACGATCCTCAAAGTTGCTTGTTTCTTTGTGCTTTTTCAAAAGAGCTTGAACAGCACATCTTGAAACATCAGTCTGCTTTGAAATATTTGTGGGAGAGACCTTGCTGATGCAGTATAACTACCTATATACTATAATTGGTTGATCATACACCTGACTACAATCCTGCAAAATCCCTGATATATTATTCATCTGAATGATTTGTATATGTGACTGGAAGATGTTTGCTAAATATGTTTGTGGTGTCTTGTAATCCCATGTGGGATGGGCCAAATGTTTAACATGACACAGATATAAAATTAAACTAAAACTATACTATAGGTATAGAGCTGAGGGGTGAAGAATGTCTGTGTTTCAGAAGCTCAGACAGTCAGATCTTAGGTGTGTGTCGGAAAGTTTAAAAGGAGAAAGAAAGTTCCAGACACTCTCTCTCCCTCTCTGTCTGAGAATGAGTGAACTTCCAGCCTGATGTCCCACACAGCTTGCAAGGAGTCTTACAATGAGTGAAACGCATGTCTTCACCGTGTACCCCCTCCTCTCTCCTTCCCCCTTCACAGAACTTGACTCAACCCGTTCCCCTCTTCTTTACCTCTCCCCCCCCTTTTACATCTCTTTCCCACTGTCTATTACTCCTCTCATTTTCATTTCAATCTACTTTCTCTCTGATACTTCACGGTTCTCCCTCTCCATCCCTCCAGTCTCTTAATCTGGAGCTGATGCCATTACACAGTGAGACATGTAACTGAGTGGCAATGCAAAAAAAAAAAATGATCACCAAAGTCCTGGGGGCCTCTCTGCGTTGTCTCAATTTTTCTATCCTCCCTCAAGATACAGCCATCTCTTTTTCCTAAATCCCTTTACTCATCTCTCTGACTGCCCTCTCACAAACCCTGTCTCTTCCTCTCGGTCTGACTCAGTGTCTGTCCTCTCTCTCCTCTGCAGCCCAGAGGGAGAATATAAACCTTCTACTCTCACTTCCTTCATCCTTTCTTACCTCTCTCCACTCATTTGATCCTGTTTCCACTGTGCAAAGGCTATGAACAGTCCTAAAATACAGTAGCCCTACTACTGATGCACCACAGAAACTTTAATTTTCCTGTTTTGAATGTTTCAAATATTTGTTATGTATTGTGCTACAGTATGTGTTGCATTCACAGAGACATCTTGCATTCTACAGTATAGGACTGTATTTGTGTTGGTTGTGTTCTTCCACCACATCAGGAACACAAAGAATTAGAAGACACATACTATAAAATCAATAATGCTGTTGGATACAAATGACAGCAATATATTTTAGTTGGCCCAAGGTAAAGAAAAGACTAAGAAACAAACAAATGTCAAGATATCTAATACACTAATGAAAAAAACATGTGATTTCACATTTGAATAAAAAGGTCTTGAATATTTATGGGAGAAGTGGAATATATGTTTCTTCTATATTTATCTATAGAAACCATAAACCTAATCAGGCCTCATTCCTCTTTTTGTACTACTTAATGTGCATTTTTTTTTTTTATCTACTTTACTTGCACTTATGTGCATTTTATGTTTTACTATCATTTTACAGTGTATATTTAGTACATTTACAATTAACGTTAGTCCTATCTTTAGTCACAATTCTGTTTGTTTTACTCAATTTCATATTTTTATCTGCATACCTATTCATCTACATCTTCTAATTCTACTAATGCTCGGCATAAAGGATGTATCAGAAAAGCATTACGTTAAATATTCATGGCTAACGAACAACAATCAACGTCAAAATTTGGAATTAACAACTCATCAAATTGTGATTCAAGTGTTTTTAAATCCTGATTGGTGCAGAGAAGTATACGCCATCACCTTTTACCAGCGGAGCTCCTCCCACTTCAAACAAACAAAATAAAGAAATGTCTTATATGAAATAATTAAACTGTGGCAGAAACTGTGTGTTCATGTGGGACACCATTACTCAGTAAGAAGCTATTTGAGAAAATGTTTCATGTGAAGCAATTTACATGTATTAATCGCTTCGTACTGCCAATGTGTGAATGTAATGTGTATTGTAAAACAACTTAAAAATATGGCCGATGACCAGGACCACGCCAAGTGCGAGCAGCACGATGCCGACTACAGTTTACCTAACAGCCACCAGTGTCATTAATAACAAGGATTTTCTAAAAAGAAAAATTCACATAGTTCCGTTAGGAAGTCTGATTGCTCAATGACTTCTGAAATGCAAACTTTACAGGTTTACAGGTACAGCTGAGGTTCTAAAACTGAGACGGTATTCATGATGGCCCGCCATAAAAGTACACACTTTAACCCATGTGGAGGCCGAGAGAAATAGTCCTATGACTCATGTCAGCCAACATGCCATGATGAGGGCTGCATTACACTGACACTAAATACAAGATCAAGGCTTCAAATGCTGCTCAAAGCCTTTGTCACATTATATACAGTATCCTCACCTTTCCCGTCACTACTGATTATTTTTAATTGCACTGTGAAGCAGAAATGCCATAATCTTGGGAAAGTAAATACGTTCTCAACTTTTGAAAGCAAACAGCCAAAAGGCTGACGGCAAGAATTAATCACAAAGATGAGACTCAGAGGTTCACAATTACTCATGTTTTCTCTAAGACTCAGCCACTTTATTACAGAAATCTCTTCCTCCCTCTGTGCAACACACACACACACACACACAGAGACTGTGGCATGGGATCAATTGTATTTTTATTTTTATTCCAAATCAATAAATGAAAAAAGGCTTCAAACTGCTGTCTCAGTACGGACCCTTATGGCATCATAGATACAAACACAAAGACAGACACCCACACAAACAGGCCCCAGTTGTGTATCCTAACACAAGAACTATATGCAATTAGTGTCAGCTTTGGTCTGACTTGAGTACAACATGGACCTCTGCTGTTGCAGTCCTATTGGTCCCACTGAGCTAGACAAAATCCATCAATATACCAACCCTACTAAATTCCCTCCCTTTGTCTCTTTCTCTCAGTCCCTTTCATGTTTTAACAGTTGAGGGGCTTTAGACTTTAAGATATTCTAGATGAGTATTTAGTGCCAAAAAAGGTCACAGCCTTGATACTTTGGCCAGATGGAAATAATACATGTTGTTATTGAATATTAAGTCCCTGGGTGAGAGGGAACATTTTTGGTTCTGCACATGACCTGAGCAAGGAAAAGGAAATTTCAGAATTCAGCAGCAAGTTGTCCTAAGATTACACCGATTGTCAATTTGACCCTATACGGACGCATGTAATTGGAGAAGTCTAAGGGACCAAATGTGCGCACATCCAGGCAAAATACTCAGGTAGACAAAAAAAACTTAACTACAGGGCACAAAAAGAGGTCTGCACACAGTTAGGTTCCAAGTAAAGTTTTTTTTCTCTCACCTCCCAGGCCATATAGTACCACCTGTTATCACTTGACAGGAAGTTCCGTACTTCGGTCACGTGACGACAAAGGAACAAACTCCCTCGGCTAAAAAAAAAAAAAAAAAAAAAAAAGACCACCAGACGAGACTGAAATGGACGTGAGCAAAGTTTATTTTTGTAACAAGTGAACCAGTTTGTGATTGTGCCCAGAGATACAGTTTTTGTAGTTTGTGTGGATTACCTGGATTTCGGTCCAATACAAAACTCCCATACAAAACAATCACCACTCCTTCAGAACTGAAAAAGTTTAATATCCAATAAGTTATAGTATGACGTGTTGAAAAGGCTTAGATCCCCATACAGTCACTGCGTGGTTTCATAACTGGCCCCTTACTGTGTTGCTGTCAGCATCTGTCTCTCCTTTGTTTCCACTAGTCAGCTGTCAGGAGAAAACCAGAGGGAAACACATTCAGGATGGAGGAGACAAGTGAAACTGAGTGCAGTCTGTCCAAGCTAAAGATATCTATGTGTCAAGTCTCCTCCTCCTCCTGACTGTCACTTTCTATCTCCGTCTCACTTACTTCGTCTTCCCTTTGTGTCTTAAACTGCGTAAAGTTTAGCTCAGGCAAACGTTTCAGTTCAGACGTCAGAGCAGGGACAGAGGACGGCTCACCAAATGATATCCTGGCTATGACACACTCCATAAAGTAGGCTGTAACTGATATAGCAAACATAGCAAAGTAATTCCAAGACCGCAAGAGGATGTTTCTGTGATCATTATCGTTTCTGTGATCATTATCCTGTGATCCAGAGAAAAGTTTTGGTGAATACTTTGGTGAAAAAGAGTAACGTTCTGGCATGAAGACGCAAAATATCAAAGTACGATTTTAAAACCAACATTAATTGCATTGATGTTGGGAATCATCCTACATCATGTCTAATATCTTATTAGTGACTTAACAGGCTGCAGAACGTATTCATCTTTAATGTCCCTAAACACAACTTAGCATTTTAGGGTTATAACCAGTAGAATATGAAATATAGTCAAAATGCTTCACATTGGTCAAAATGCTCAATATAGCTGCATATTTTGTAATATTCCTTCTTATTGCCTTTATGCATCACTCATCCATTTCACATTCACTCAAATGGGAATATGTATTCAGTGGCTTATTCTTCCAGGATGAGATATTTTACATGTGGATCAGGAAGCCAGTGAATGCTCTACACCCAGTGGCCAGTAATAAAGGTCAGCTTTATTATGTACCTATTATTCAAATAGACAAGCAGGTCTAGTTCCATTTTACAGCAGGAAAGTAAAAATTCAATTTTGAAAAAAGTAAAGATGTTTTAAAATTGTGAATAAAATTGTATTGCCAGATGTTTTGAAGATGGAATGTTAACCAACGTTGTTCAAATAAACATTATTTGACCCATGCTAGCACCATGACTAAGCTAATTACCTCCTGGCTCTAGTCCTCAGACATGAGTGGTATGTATCTTTCCATCTAGTGATCTACATGAAAATGGATAGCATACTGTCCAAATCAAGCTTTTTCTTTCACTAATTCCCTTTTTTGAGCTGGTACATGTTTCCCTATACATGCACACACAAGTACACAAGCATTTTTTTTTCTCAGAAAAAAAATATTGATTATATAACAATTAACCATTATTAAGCCAGTCCCAGAGGCTAAAGCATTCCCATTGTTCAGTTCCCATGTTCCCTCATTCTTCCTAATTTCATTATATAACAAAATTAAAGGTTTCTTACTTGAAAGTATGTAAGCCATGCAGGCTTGTACCCTTTAGACCAGATGAACTCATTACTGAAATCAGCAGGTTGTTAAAATAGCTGTAAAGCAGATTCCATATACAGAGAAACACAGCAACATTATAATATCATCAGGATGTTTCAGCAAAAGGAGTTTAACATGTTTCGTTCCGTATGGGTTCCATCTTCTTATTTTAGGTAGAGCTAGGTCACGCTCTAAGAAACTAGACTCGTTCAGGATGAGCCAGATCTGCGCAGAATCGATCACCGGCGATCGCCGCCCAATGCATGCCGGTTAGATTTGTGTCCGACTTGATCCCGACTTGCTCTGACGTCGTGCACACGTGGGAAACGATAACCTCAAGGCGGCCGCAGGTTTGAGACGCAGGCAGTGCAGTTGCTTTTCACCGACTGCAAGACCCAGGCGGACCCAGGGCATGCTGGGAAACGCCTGCCTCTCAGCTGATCTAACAGCCGATTGGTTCAGAATCGACTCAACATGATAAACTTTATTGATTTTGAATTGGAGGGATTTTAACTGCTATTAGTCTGATTTAAAGACCTATTATGTACAAACCACGTGTGGCTGATAGTTACATTTAGAAGTCAGAGCGACTAAATCTGTTCAGATTACGGATTATCTAAAGTTCGTTAATAAAAATCAGCAACAGATCGCATGTAGAGCATTTTGAGCTGATATATGGGTCTGATAACATTTTATTAAAGGAATACGCCACCATTTGTTGAAATAATTCTTATCACGGTCTCCCCTACCTGTAGATAGGTGGGCCAATGCATTTTTTCTGCATGCATCGTTTTAGTCCAGTGCAACACCGGCAGCACCGCCGCTAGTTAGCTTAGCGTAGTGAATGGAATCCTATGTTGCATGTTGTGAGTAAAAGTGAGCAAAAAAAAAAAAAAAAAAAGAAAAAAAAAACCTAATTGCACGGAGACAAAAAATGTGTTGTCCCACCTATCTACAGCCAGGGTAGACCGTGATAAGCTCTATTTCAACAAACGGTGGCGTATTCCTTTAAATCGGAATCAGACCACAGTGTTTCTGTCACTTCCTGTTCAGCCTGAAGGCTGCTGGAAACAGCTGGAAACTGTCCGACTTGACAGCGGACTTTTGTCACCGCCTGCTCTCGTCCACTTTACTTTAGGAGGCACAGAGAGATGAGGACTAGGAAGGAACTTGCCAATTAAACAGCAGCCTATTTCAAACCAAAGATATTTAAATGGCAGACCATTTCAAAAACCATTCTGTGTCTCCTCCCCTCTATCAGCCTCAATTAGAAGTTAATAGCATTGCATGGGTATGAAGTCTAGAGGGACGAGAAAGGAAAAGAGGAGAATAAAGTGAGGACATAATTAAATAAGGAAGGGATGAAGGCTGCCTTGATGAAAAAAAAGCCAGAAATAAAAAAAGAACACACTGAGGGAGGATGGATTCCTATCCATCAAGTTTAATTTGAAGGCTATAATCAAGCCTCCATGTGTGACTACTATTCTGGATAGTGTATGGTTCCTTAGAAATAAAAGCCTATATTACCATTATAGTCAATTAGTCTGTCTGTGTGTGTGTGTGTGTGTGTGTGTGTGTGTGTGTGTGTGTGTGTGTGTGTGTGTGTGTGTGTGTACATTTCAGCTGTCCACAGAATATTTTAGATTATACAGTATGAAGTAATTTGACAGCAATGTGTTCTCACTTGGCCAAAGTGGATTCCTCCATTTGGCCTTTAGCAGCTGTAAAACACAAGTAATCGCTTTACAGCTGTTCTGATCAATATTTTTTATATTAACAATGGATTAAATGACTACATGCAGTGTAAAGGGGCTCGCTCATAGTGACGAACCCACAGAGAAGTATCACCCGACTGTGCAATTCTCTTCAGCTGTACGTATGTAGCTTTTTAGTGTCTTTCAGCGGATTCTTTTGGTTTTATGGCCCACAACTTTAATGTTTTGGTTCACCGTCCATGCAGTCATCAACCTGTTAAACACGTTTCCAGTAAGACATGTTCTGATGAAGCCACTGTTCACTATCTGCCCATGACTGACTGACAGGCAGATAAAGCTAGCAAAGTTAGTGACTAGCTGCTGAACGCAGCGGAGCATTTAGCAGCTGAAGAGCCGTATATTTTCTCAGAGTGAGACCAAAAACAGAGCTCTGTATGCGCTGAACAGGTATATATATCTTTTATCTTATCATTGGTCATGAAAGCAAATAGAAACAGTTTCAATAAATATACATCAAAATGATAGATAGATAGATAGATAGATAGATAGATAGATAGATAGATAGATAGATAGATAGATAAAAAATAAAACCTTTAAAGCTATGGTTCAGCCAGTACAATAAAGTGATTTGATTCATTTAGAGTAGCTGGTTATGTTGCTAAAGTTACCACAGAACAGTGTGTTTTAACCCTTGTGTTGTCCTCGGGTCAGATTTGACCGGTTGCATATATGAACGCTCACTCATTCATCCATGTTATTTTTGGGCAGGTAAAATGAATGATTACTTTCATTGATTGTGAGTGTTTTATTCCATTTTATAGCATTTGAAACAAACATTTCTGCATTTTGTAACTCAAAAATGAGCTATAAAGTCAAAAGCAAAAAAATGTTAATTTTCAATTGTGACCCTAAAGGACAACAAGTTCAAGGTCGACAGGAAGACAACACAAGGGTTAAGTGATTAACTTGAGAGAGAAGCATTTAGTCAATCTTAACTTGCTTTACTGACACTACTTGCAAGGCTCTAATCTCCTCTGTGTACACACTCATCACTTCATTTGAATTTGATCTCACTCTGCTCTCTCTCAGCTGCCCTAAAGAGCTATCCAAGATGTCGACATTTTAAAATTTGTTTCCAAAACCGCCACCCTGTGTGTTGCAGAAAAATAAAAGGTGTGAGTGCCAGTCGGTATGCAGTCTGTTCCGTCGTGTTGTGTGCCTCCTGTGTAAATCAGAGACACGCTGCAGACAGTCACTGACAGTCATTGCTGTGAGCTCAGTGTTTAGCAGAAAACATGACGCCTCAACAATCCCACCTCATGTCAGGCCACACACACCACACACAATCGCTGTTCTTTCACTTTAAACTGTCAGTGACTTTAACTTTCAAATCGCTCTCTTGCTGTCACTCTCTCTCCCCTTCAAATCATCCACTTGTAATAGAACAGCGGTGTTATGAACAAATGCTTATTTTACCTCTCGAATGATCTTTGGCCGAGTGAAGACACTGGGTTGCAGAGAGCACATTAATGAGCCACCACTGATATAATCCGTTGCCTGGACAGTTTGTCATTTAAACTGCCAAAAGATAGCAGTAGTCGGGTTTGCTGTATGTTTCAGTTTTCAAATGTAATAGTATGCTGGTGTCCACAGCAAAACACTTTTCATTCCTGCTTGTCGTCAGATTGATTTAAACTACATAAGTTGTCAGAAAAAAAAAAAAAAAAAAAAAGAATTAGCTGCACACTTTTCACAACATAGATAATATTTCGGCTTGTGGAGAATATGAAGTCAATCGTATGTCCAAGTTATGATTCGTTAAAGTCAAGTTTCAAGTCCTTTTGGATTTTGTGGTCTGAGGTCATCAGATTTAGTTTTTCAGCCTCCTGTTCTTCTCTTCTCATTTAATTATTTAAGTGTTTCCTATTCTGCTCAAGCCTATTTTGTCTGTGTGCGGATGCCTGAGCTTTAAAAAAAAAAATAGTGTTGTAACATTGATCCATAGCCACAAAAGATAGCTTTCTCTGTCTGTGCATTTGTGTGTGCATTTTTGTGTGTGTGTGTGTGTGTATATATATATATATATATATATATATATATATATATATATATATATATATATATATATATATATATATATATATATATATATATATCTCATTTTTTTTCTCAGACTTTCTATAATCATTTGTAGTGGATCCCTCTCTCCTCCCCTCTCACTGTTTAAATCTCATAGATTAAACAAAGTCAGACTACAAAAAACCTTCATGCGATAACAGGCAATCCACAAACAGACAAATTATAAATGAACACATCCAAATATTGATGAGCTATTCAATTTACAATCTATACACAGACTTAAAAATCAATAGCACATTACAAACACACACAATTGGATCATGAGAGAGCAGTTATTTCTTATCGAAGTTTTAGTTTACTGTGAGAATCCATTATCAGTCTATGCATGTGGTTACATTCCTTATTACAGACAGTTTGTTTTGAATCATTACTGTAACAGAGAAAATGATTCCTCTACATGTATGATGGATTTCCATGTCATTAATTTGATTCAATAAAAATACGCTTGAAGGTTAGGTTCTGGGATGTGATACAGTCAGTTTTCAGAAAACACAATTTCACAAACTACATTGGTACATTATGTCAGGTTATAGACCTGATCAAAATCAATTTCATGAGTTTGCTCAGTTGAGCAGATGTGTCATCTCTGGGCCAGCGCGCTGCCAGAGCAAATAACCAACTGCGTTGATGTCTCAGCGCTGGTGCTGTTCCTCAGAAGACTGTGGTGTTTCTCAAGCAGCCAAGAGCATCGTTGACCTGGACCCCTTGCCCCCAAATGTTCCGTCATACTAATGATTTCTCACCAAAATAGATCACAAGAAAAAACGATGTAAGAGGACTTTTTGCCATGTATTTTTACTGAACCGTGGTAAAAAAAGAAAGAAGCTTACGATCCAGTTAGCAGCTGTCAGATTAGCGGCTGAGCTAAAGGCTGCCATATTAACTGCAGTGTAATGTTATTTTAAAGGTTGCAAACAAAATACCGTGAGCCATTTAAATAAGTGCTACTGAAAGGCAAAGTAATGCAAAGTGACTGGCATGTCCGGATACACTTTGTCAAAAGGGTTTACCCTCAAGTGGACGTTCTGTGGTTGTTAGACTACAAATAGCCATGTGGGATCATCCTCTACAAGTATCACAACTTTTATAGAGGCAATCTAACTTATGAATACATTCATACACACAGAAGCAAGACAAAAATGCAAGAGTAATCAGAAGAGTGAGTGAGCGAGAGCGAGTGCAAGCACGACAGATAACAGAAGAACAGTCAGGAGGAAAAAGACAGAGGCAAACAAAAGGAAAGATGCAGTGAGAGAACTCCAGCTGACTCATGCAGGTTAAAATACACATGTGCACTAATCACACTAATGAGGATCCATGTTAATTGAGGCAGGTAATAAATCCAGGTTTGAGTTTAATAATCCATCCATTTGGACTGCTAATTCAATAGCACACACGTCGTTTCAATAGGCAATTACAAGAACACACACACACACACACACACACACACACACACACACACACACACACACACACACACACAGTTTATTCAACAATCGATCAAAATGGTTATGTCTAATGTAAAAGGAGTCGCTTTAAAACCCACAGGGAATTAGCACCCGAAATCAGGACTCTTGATTGGGACAAACAATGCCTTAATCACATTGTTGCATAATGCATCCATTCAAGATGCAAATGATGATTTTTTTTTTTTTCCAGAAGAGGTTACACTTCATAATAGTCAGGATATAAAACACAACGGGCTGTATTCAATTATTTTGTAGGGTTTAGGGACTTCAAAATACTTTGTCATTTTATTTTCAAATCTTTATTTACCACATAATATATACACATACTTGAGAGGTTGTAGCTACTCAACAATTATTTGTGTTAGTATAACCCCTGAAACTTATCACTTATTGCTAATTCAGTAAAAGGCTAATTTTGCACTCTATTGACAGATATCAATAGAATGAAAAGAGTACAATTTGGTTTGCCTATTTTAAACCTGCTTGGTACCATCCACTGTATAATAACATTGTAAATTCTACCTTTCTGCCCGATAATCCGAAAATCCCACTTCTGACACATACAGTGTACAGTGGGAAATGCCAGTGTGGAATACGCTCTCCAGGGCGCCAGAAGTGAGGACGGGGCGAGCTAACAGCAAAGCTACAAAAGAGTGCGTGTGGAAAATAAAGAGATGAGAGCAAAATGCTAGGAGACATGTTGATTCAAATTTGAGAGAATCCTCCATGTGGCTTTGGGAAAATTGTTACCCAGTGGTAAACTTACAGTTGTCACATTTCATATGCTTTCAGATGCTAAAAACAGCAGATAGCACACAAACACGCAACTACTAAACTGATGCTTTCATCTAAAAGCCATTAACCGTTGCATGTGTGCCAACATCACTATATCTTCACATGAAATGAAACCTGTGGAGTAAAACACGCATGCCAACTTACTATATACACATGCTGCCACAGACACACACTTACGTACACACACACACACACACACACACACACACACACACACGTATACACACTTCATGCTACACTACACAATGTTCCAGTGACAGAAAGGGACATTTGAGAAGCTACTGGAAGCCATGTTGTCATTACTGATAAATCACTTGAAGCAAAGCATGTATTTACTCAGAGTAAGGACAAGATATTCACAGAATTTATAATATATGGACTGTATATTCAAGGCTAAAGTAATAATAATCTTTATTTATAAAGTGCAGTCAACTGACAGGGAATTAAAGATCAAACACAGATAAAAGCAAAACTTAGGGCATACCATTATACACACACACACACACACACACACAATCTGACACAGACTAAAAACACATGTACCAATGATAAAAGATCTAATGTGACAATGCTGTTTGCATGTTTCAACCAGTGTTCTTTCCCAACTAGGTTTGCTCAAAAATACACTTAGGCTCTTTGACCTTACAAAAACCTCCCACGCTACATTAGGCTTATACTCTCTCTCAGCCTCCAACTTGTATTATTTTGTCTCTCTCCCCTTTTTGTTCCAACATTTATATTAAGTATATAATATGTGTATTCAGTGAGCAGAAATGAAGGGTCTCTAATGGTGGAGTATTATGACATAATCGTATTTCCCCCACTAAATTATAATTTCCATTGCTGAATGAAAAATACATCCTGTCATTTTAGGAAATAAAGGAGTCTCTTGGTTATGTGTTTTTTTCCACTTTGTGTTTTTCCATCCATCCATCCATCCATCCATCCATCCATCCTATGTTCTTTTGTTTAATTAGGACCCCTATTGGTAGATGGATTCAAATATTTGACTTTTTGGGTACAACAAATCACCTAAGGCTAAGTTCGGTCAGACCAGAGTGAACGCGTCACCCACTGGTTTGTGTACTACCGTGTTAACGCTTCGAGTTTAGCAATTTCGCCATCGCCAGGTGTGACAATTTTTTTAAACGAGAGTTTGGGGCTGGGGGAGGAGGACGCTGCTAAGCCAGTGTTGTCCAAGGTTGCAATGGGGCTGCCCTTAGTTTTTCCTCCGACGCTTTGGTACATTTCTCAGATCACAATTGCCACTCTCAAAACGACTTGTTCAACCTTCACATGATCTAGTCACTTGTGAACAAGACAAAAGCAATTTATTATCGTTTTGGTACATGCATGCAATTGATCATGGGCGACTGTCTGTTTTTTACGTGATCAATTGCTTATGTCATGTTGATCAAAATATAATATAGTGGATGTCTGTTGAATTCCATGTCCAAAAAATCTAAGCAGAAGTTCATTGAATAGGTCTTTAAATGCAAAATGGTTGATCTCATTGCGGTACATTCCAATTGTTCTTACAGATTGTTGTTGTGAATTTGTCCAGAATTGATTAATTGCTCTCAGGGGAATCTTGACTTCCACTAGTGAAGGGGTTTGTGTGAAACATTTCGATCAACCAACGATGAACCAGATCAACCTCTATGTAAAATAGCTTGGCGGTGCACCCAATGAACCAAAAACAAAAGCATAAATATGAATCCTGTCCAATTTCACATGAAGGAATGTGTGACTTTGTACTGTTGAAATGTATAAATTCCATACAGAAATTATCATTCTCATCAAAAAAGTAGCCATCGTGTACATCAGAAAATGCCTGGAGTACAATTTTATATTGACAACACAACTTAACTTTTTGACAAAACTAAGCATCTTCTTTGTGAACAATGACTTGACATTCTCATGGCACTGACATGTTCATTTACATAAAGATTTACTTTTGAGGAATGTACTAGAGATTTTGAGCAAGTTACAGGCTTTTGCTGGTCATCCATTGTGTTGTGCTGTTAATTGTATATATAATTGTTCTGACAAATCAACTTACTGGTTTGCAAATGTTAAGAATGATTCGAGACATGTACCAAAGCAACTGAGAAAAACTGTAATGCTAAAGAGGGAACGATTTTCAAGTGGCTGAAGTGCAACACACACACCACATATCCCACATAATTAAAATATACATTATTGATTCAATCATACATTAAAGCCCCTGCACACACTTACGAAGTCACTGGACTTCATGTACTAATAGGCTGCTCTCCATTTCATCGCATGACGCTTTTTACGAAGCACCAAGGTCAGGAAATTGATGTTGAATATCAGCGGATAGCTGAGATGTAGTAGACATAAATTACATATTTTTACAGCTATTCATGTAAGCCTTGGCAGAGAAGAGTACGAGAGAGAGAGAGAGAGAGAGAGAGAGAGAGAGAGAGAGAGAGAGAGAGATATCTATATCTATCTATAGATAGATAGAGATATATAGATAGATATAGATATCTATCCGTCTGTCATTTTTTTTCAATGGAATGAAAAAAAATAGTGTCATGTAAACTACTTTCTGCCAACTATCCCGCAATGAGACACATTTTAGAGAGGCATTACACCCATCAGTGATGACATAAAATAATGGAGTCATATATGCCTAAAATCTCAATTTATTCGATTTATTGTATTTATCTCAACTATAGCGTACACTAGGGGTATTATATAGGGAGTAATGAATGAGTGAATGAATGATTTCAGACAGCCAGGGAGATGCCAACTGACCTTTTTTTAAACAAAGATTATCTTGACATGTCACGTAGGAAAAGCCCAGGTGTACCTTTTAAAATTAATGATGGCTGAACTCCATTCATCGGCTTCAGTTTCAGGTTCCTGGTATTGTGCACACTGGCTCACTGTCATGCTTACTAGGACACAGTCAAAATGTCTGCTGTGAAAGGCCCCTATCAAGCTCAGTTTTGGGAAGAGATCAAATTTACTTCAGGACAATAAAATCTCTTATTCAGAGCGAGTTCACAAAGTGCAGCAGTTCAGCTGCTGTATCTCCAGGTCTCAGTCAGAAGTGATGGTTTGTGAGAATAACTGGCAGGGGGAGGTGATAGGCAGAAGCAATTGTTTGGCATCTGACTACTACATCTCCCAACATGTTTCAAGTGGAGGCTATGGAGGAAAAAAGAAATCCGTAGAAAAAACGGATAACATCCTGGTAGAAAATAACAGTACCTTTTCCATTAAGTTTACAGACGTTTTGGTTAATCCAAAAAAAAAAAAAAAAAAAAAATAACCTGTAGATTTGCAGTATATCCTCTGTACCGTTTTAAATGGATATGTGCTGTTAATCCAGAAAAATAAATACGGAAAAACACCTATAAAATAAAATATTACAGAAAATTCCTTCATATTAACACGGTATATTAGCCTGTATTTCTACAGACTTTTCTAACAGTGTGGGGATGTCCTAAAAAAATGCTTGAGGAAGTTGTTACCCAAAGGGATGTCTGGGTTGCTCTGCTGTGACTTTCTCCTTGTTAGGCAGCAGTAAAAGGGACAGATGGGTGGAAAAGCTTGATTTAAAATGGATAGGGAAAATAATGTAACATTTTTTGTCCTCTTTTAATTTCCCTTACCCTCCCTCTTTCCTAGGTTTTATTTTAGTATTAGAAATTATTAAACTTCCAAATTTACCAAATGTCATGTCTTTATTGACCCATCTTGTGTGTATGATGTTTTTATTTTGGGATGTGCAATTATCCAAATGTGTGCACAAACATGCTATATTAGCATGCCAGTCTTAACAGTGTTCACAGATACAAATGGAGAAAAAGGCTGTAGTTACAAATACACAGCGAGAAATGTGGGGATGCGCGGGGATGCGTCTGCATTTGGGTGCGTTTACTTTCACAGAAATATAACGTCAGACTCACACACACACACGCGGGGACACACACAATCCACAGCTGTTTGTCATTATAATGAACTAGAGAGTCAGAGGGTTTATCGGTCTGCCGCAGTGTTAACATTAAAAACACACGATAGACAATACACGCACATACTTAGCACACAATACCACTCATGTAGCACATTTGTCCCTTGAAGTGCTGCATTCACTACATTTATGGATGATGTCATTACAGCTAGAAGAGATGGAGGAGTGAGATTGAGAAAACAAATGGGAGACAGAGCTGAGTAACTGAAGCACACTAAGGAATCGTACAGCACACGTGTATGTTTTGTATGTATGTTGCTGATCCGGATTGTTACGGAATCACAGTCCTCACCTTTTGTTCATTTTTCTAATCTTATTTATTCTTTGACGAGAGCAAAGGGGGCAGTCAGGTCATGTTGTTATGAGGTTATAAATCAGCGTAGGAAGGAGGTCGTGGGGGATGGATGGCTAAACAAAATTTTAACATTGGGAGGTAGCAGTTCCGTGTTTGTGCCTAAACCATAGTGTTGTCACACATAAAATGGATTTATTTTTGAACAGTGATTAGTAACAGTTTTTTTTTTAAACTGTGTTTTCAGGAAAAAAAAAAGTTTTCATTCCTTTGTTGATTTCATAGGTTTCGTTGATGTTTAAAACCCCAAACTTAATGTGGAAATGGATATTTTAAAACATACATGCTCTCACGTATTCTGCATCACACGGATTTCTCACTTGCTGAATAAAAAACTAAGCTATAAAGTGTAAATATAAGGCTACGTTTAACCATTTTGAGATAGTCTTTTTGCAGTGCGGGATTGGTTGAACAGTTTTCTGTGCTGCTTCTAAGGCAGGCCAAAGCATGAGTCAGCAAAATGCTAAATAGTCCGATTGATTCATGCGACTGCATCTTTATACAGTTATTCTTTTCTGCTAGACCCGGCTGAACTCTATTCTCTTTTGTTCTGCTTGGGGAGTTTGCAACCTTTTTGAGTTTGATTTACGATCAACTACATATTCACTATCTATAAAAAAAAAAAAAAAAAAAAAAAGAGTAACACACAAACACATAACCATGCTATACCAGAGAGAAGTATATGGAAATGCATACACACAGTACACCACGTCAAACTTAAACCCAAACAAACACTCATGTATTCACAGCACGCGCATGAGTAATCAGTAGGCATAGACTTAGGACTTTGTTTATATACTCTATGAGAAGCCAATTATAACTGATCATACGCAGAGCTCAAATCATTTGTAGATTCCTCAATTAGTCTAATGAATCCGTAACTATTTTGATAATCTATTAATTGTTTATTTTCTTAAGTCTCTGTGGCTGATTGGATATCTTTAGGTTTGGACAGCTGGTCGGACAAAAGAGACAAAAAACTGACTTTTGAAGATGTCACCATGGCCTTTTGAAAATTGTGATTGGCATTTTTTTTACTATTTTCTAACATGCTATGGGTCAAACGATTAATATTGAAAAAAATTGTTCAACCCTAGATCACCAAGGAAATATGTAAGAATGTGTGAAATTGAAATTCCAAAAAGTCATTACATATTCCCTGGAGGGGCTGGTGGGGGGGTTGACTAGTGTTGCCAACTTTGCTACTTTATCACTAGATTAGCGACTTTTTTGGACCCTCTTAGCAACTTTAAAAAGTAAACCGCAACAATTTTGACCATGCAGGGAAATGTAATTGAGATATATATTATAATTAATTTCATGCATGCTGTCAGTACTAGCATTCCACGGTAAATTTTACACTAAGCTTTACGACATGAAGTCACCAATATGCAAATGAGCGTATGACGTTTAGCAACTTTTGGAGCTAGTTCCTTTTATTGGAAAAAATTGGAAACACTGGTTTTGATTTGTGTAATTACTTGGTCAAATTGTAATAAAAAAAGAACATTTAAAAAGGTTCCATGGCATGAAAATTTCACTTTGAGGTTTTTTAACATTAATATGAGTTCCCCCAGCCTGCCTATGGTACCCCAGTGGCTAGAAATGGCGATCAGTGTAAACCGAGCCCTGGGTATCCTGCTCTGCCTTTGAGAAAATGAAAGCTCAGATGGGCCGATGGAATCATGCTCCTTATGAGGTCATGAGAGAGAGACATCATGGCTTTCAAACGAGCAAAGTGGCAGTTGGTCAATGCCACACCCTCACCTCTCTCCTCCTCAATAGCTACAGACACAGCACATACTAAGGAAAGCTCATTGTGGGACTGGCTCTAGTGGCTGTAATTCGGCACCAAGGCTGAATTTTGGGAAATACACTTCATATACAGTATTAGGGGACCATTAAGGTCTATATAAAAGCATCCAAAGAGCACCATGTCATGGGACCTTTAAGTTATTTTACTGCAGTAATATAGCTAACCTGATGTCATTGGAATCCGTTTTGGAAAAGGGCAGGCATTTAAAAGAAATACTTGGCAGGTGATTGGATGAACCATCTGTCTAAACTCCAGGCAAAGTCAGTCAGGAGAAGAGCAAAAATCTCTATTACATTGAGAAAAGCATTCAGTGCCGCTCTTTGCCCTTCTTTCAATGAAGAATTACTCTCCACTTGTGAAATAATTTATGTAATAGCAGCATCAGCGCTAACCTCTATAGGAGCCGCCATTGTTGTTTTGTACGACTGTCACTTCACCGTGTCGTCACACACACCTTAACCATAGCCGTAGCAGCCAGGAGCTCCTTACAGAACGCTGATTGGTCTGAACCACTAGCCTAGAAATCTAGAAGCGGCAGCAAACTTAATTTGCAGCCAGGGGGGTCTAGGCACTCTCCGTTGGCTTGCGAACTGGAAAAAACAAACTAGTCAGGCCAATCACATCATGTATAGAGTCTGTGGGCGGGCTTATGGCTGCTGCTGCTGGGAACAGCAGTCTTCTGGAAGACTTTGAGTTAAGCTTTTCTTTGAGAAAAGAACGGCACTGAAATCATTCTTAAAAAAGGAAGACGTGTTTGGAGTTTTGCCGACCGGATACGGCAAAAGTTTAATCCATCAACTAGCTTCTTCGGTGCTCTGCCTGGTTGTAGTGCTATCCTATTGCGTGCAGAGCGAATTTGAAAGACCACCGTTTATCCCGCCCCTCGGATTGAGCCCTGTCAATGGTGAGTTCCCAGACCCAACATCTTGATGTGGGTCTGGCTCGTCAGGCTACAGAACCACAGTAGTTTGGAAACAAACGCATTACAGGAAGCTCAACAAGAGGGATTTTTGCATGATCTGCAAAATCCAGCTGCTGTATGCGGTAATGATCAGCACCCGTGACTAAAAAACAGCTAAAACTAGCTAGGCATTTAACACCCGAGTGTTGAAATAACATGAACTAAAGGTAACATTTAGTGGGTGCTAGTGCTAACACTAGCAAGCAATTCAAAAAGTAGAAGGTAGATTAGTTAGCCAAGCATGCTGGGTTCCACTTTCCAAAGGGGAATAAAAAACATCACACTACGGGACATCCCAAAAGTTATGTTGACAAGACAAGAGACAGGTTAAGTCCCTGACTGCACCATAACCAACACTTTGTGGGCCTGTATGGGCTGAAAAACATCCACTATCAACTTCACAACTTCTATCCAGGAAATTAGACTGAAGGGGAGAAGAAAGAAGCGAAGTTGATAGAAGGCAAGGCCAGAAGAGTAAAAGAGCAGGAAGAAAATGAGCAGGGTTAGAGAACAAGAAAGATGGTAATTAAAGACTGGAAAGAGGACGAGAAAGTAATCTAGGACCTGAAGATTGAATCCGTCAGTCAACCTCCTCATGCTGCTACTGCAGAGGTTCGCATTGGGGAGAAGAACGACCAACAGCAATTAGTGAACCCATTTCACAGAATTTATATTTCGCACAAGCGTCATAACGAGGAGGTACAGAGCAGTGGAGGAAATGCTTTGCATTACTCAGATGTCCTCAAGGTGTATACACTTATGTTGTTACTGGAGCTTTAATTAGTTAAAGACTCATAATTCAAACAAGATTCTACTATGATGTTTAATCGTCTGTTTCTGTGTCAAGAGAAGTTTGTGTGTGTGTGTAGCATGCTATTTGATGAGAATGCCAGTAAGACACTGCACTTGTAAGTCATCTAGAGAACAGTTTACAAGAGTGCCAACATGTGGCATCACTGAGCCAATAAAATGACTCATCCACACAATAGAAAAAAACAAAGGAATGAGCCACCTTAATATAATCTGTCAACTGATCAAAACAAAACATATGATGGAGAAACAAGCAGTAAGTGAAATTTAGCTATACAACAACTTTTGGTCACTAATCTTTTTCAGTGAATGGCACACAGACATTCCCCCTTAAAGCTTTCCGATCTCATGGTTTCGGTTTTCCGGGCCGTAACTTTAGCATTTGGTTCAGTCTTATCGCGGTCATTATCGTTTTTTTCAAACCGAAACATGCAGCTATTTTCAACTGCTTACTTAACGCATTTATTGTCTATAACAGAACAAAAGCACAATCAAACCATGCGGCACCATCTAAAAGACAATGGCACAGAGGCTTATCCCACTCAAAATGACTGAGTTTCCACCAGGGAGTGCTACACATGTACTGTAAGGGAGATCCCCGTATAAAGTTGCTGACATAAAAATTGCCACATCCGTAGTATTGGAAAAAATAAAAATGTGGATTTATTTTCTAAACTATCTTCTAAAGCACACAGTGCAGTGCCCAAGGGACTAAACTGGAGAAGTTATTTTGGAAAAGAGAATATGAAATCAGTGACCAAGGTCTTCTTGCTTCTGCCGCCACAATGTTTACACCGACCCCAATACATGCAAGCAACTCAAATGGCAACGAATGTTGTGAATTTATTACATCGTAAGAGCTACTGCCACAAAGGCCACTTTTGTAAGATATTACTTACTAGCATTTCTGAAATCAGTTCAAATACACAGGAAGCTGAATTTTAGAACTGACAGAACAGTCGATTGGCTGTAAAGGACTGGATGCGAATAAGGTAACCGCTTTATATAATGACAGACAGGAAGTACATAAATGCCTCCATTTCACTTTTCTATTCTGCACAAGCACAAGAAACTTTCTTCCAATAAACACATTTAGGACTAAGCGTTATAGAACCTAAAACAACTGCAATAATAAAATGCCATTTGCATCATATTTGAGTTAATGCCTTTTTGAATGGCTGGAAATGTTCACTTTGCGTTTTCCAATTACACACATGAGCTATTTAGATTATTTTGGTGCATTGTGCCCCACACAGAGCATACACATTTTACTTCTGACACATAAATGCTGACAGCATTATTAACTTTGAGACACAGCTCTACCCGGTTAAAGGCCAATGGATGGAAAGAGTACTAGAGCATTATACATAAACGCACAATATGTAAATTTCTACCGCACGAAAGATGCAGTGTGGTGATGTTGTGAAGTAGAATTGGATCAGTGTCAGTGTCTTCATTCCAGTCGTCTTTGCTTCCGTCAGCTTCTCCCGGTTAGGATTCCTTCAGTGTTCGTTACCCATAGCCGGATTATCCGCAGCACTCAGTTCCTCTCCAAAACAAACCATTCAAAACACTCAATAAAAAAAGCATAAAAAGTTTCTCCAACGCTGTCGGCTCGTCGACAGAGGGGCTGCGAGCAGAGCTGCTGCTAACGTTTGCTCAGCTCGTTTCTCTCATAAACTTAACAGCCCGATGGCTGATGACTTAAATCTTTAATCTGGTTAAAATATTTAGTTAAAAAAACGACCAAGATCTAAAAGTCTGGCTTAAAACTGGATAGAAACTCAATTTTTGACAGCTTCCGGCAGAAGTTGACACGTGACCAAATGAATGTTACCTTGAAAAAAATATTGAACATTGTTGGAAACATATGGGATAATTTAAGTACACAACTCAATAAAATACTGGATACAACATGAGTCTAGTCGTTTTTGGACATTTTAATGTGGACATGTTACATATACATTTAAATAAAAATAAATAAAAAAAAAAAAAAGTACAGTTACTGCACTTTAAAAGTTTAAAAACCATTTAACCAAAAAGACTTTCATAAGAGTTTGACTTAAACTCACAATTCAAGTTATTGGACAAACCTTTCTGCTTCATGATGAATCACCCTTTCACCAGTTTCAACTTCCCTAGCATGGAGGTTTCTTAATCAGAGATTATCGACACTGGTGGTGCAGGATTCTGGTTTCTTTCATTCCGTGATCACCAGCAGTCTCAACAAAATCTAAATCTGCCTTTTCAAACATAACCCTTCCTTTGGAGGGATTTTCTTTGGTAAAATGAGAGCTTAGAAGACCAAATGTAAAAGCTTTAACAGGTGCTTTAGATGTACTAGGCAGTGGTTAGAAATAGCCAAGGTGGACAGAAAGTGGCATTTATTATACATGGAACAATTTTTGTCTATGAACGATTCTGGGTTCATTTTTCAAAAAAATCCACTGCATGAGAAAAAAAATAAAGTGTGACATTTTCATCTCACCGGCACAGCAACGTTCAGAGCAACACCAGCGGTGACATGTCGGCAGAGAAACTGTTGTATTGCCAAGAGTTAAACAGTAACCATTTTGATGATGCAAGTGTGGGGACCATCTGAACATAAACTCCAATCTGCAGAGATGGGAAGTAATGAAGTACAAATACTTTGTTACTGTACTCCGTAGATTTACCAGATATTTTTACTTTACTATTTATTTTTGTGCCGACTTTTTAGTTTTACTCTTTACATTTTTAACATGAATATTGGTACTTTCTATTCCTTACATTTTACAAAATTGGCTCGTTACTTTAGTTTCAACTGATTTCAGTGGAGTTAGTTATTTTCACGTCATCAATACCAAATTCAATCTAATTTGATCGGAATATATGTTGCACTGGCAGCAACGTTAGCATTTTCTTTCCAGAAGCCACAGCCAGCCAGCCACACACACGTTAAGGGGAAGATTAAAAAAAGAGAAACTGGATCTGTGAATTCTCACAGAATCACAATTGAATTCATGTCTTGCTACTCAGTCAGAATCTTATTAACCTGGAGTCCCAGTCTCGGTCACGATAATCATATATGTAATGTTTTAGGCCTATTGGCAGACATCCATTTAAAATGTAGGCAATGGCACATAAAGAGCCTTTTTTCCATGTCCACTTAAGTTTCTCAGCTTTTACTTGAGTAAAGAAGTTAAATCAGTACTTCTACCTTTACCAGAGTGTTTTTTTAACCCTCGTTTTGTCTTATCTTCCCGTCAACGTTGAAAAAAAAAAAAAACCTTGTTTTGTTTTTGCCTTTTCCAACGTTTTAAAATTGTTAAATTTTTCTTCTACACATTTTCAGTGCTTATTTCTACATCCCATATTTTCTGATATAAAACAGGTCAATGTGACCCGAAGTCCACACAAGGTTAACACAAGTATCTGTACTTCTACTTGAGTACGGGAAGTGAGTACTTTTGCCATCTCTGCCAATTTGGACCTTAAGGTATTTTTAACCCTAAAATAAACCTTTCAGTCCCGAGAAGCAGTCGGATTAAAATAAGAGCATATAAGTGTGTCAGATACCATCCATTTCTCTGCAACCTGACTAATCAGAGCTCAATTATAGCTGCTTTAAAATCCGAAGATTCTATTAATTCTGAAGGCAAGGAGAAGAGGGGCATTTATAGATAAGACTGCTCTTTAGGACTTAATAATTAACAACTTGGAGAAGAAAAAAAAAATAAGGGAGTGATTTGTAGCCGATTTCCGATGTTTGTGTGTTCGAATGGGTCATTCAGTATGTGTGTGCTGAGATGAGCACACACGCAATACTCTCACACGCGTTTTTGGCACAATTTGCAGTCAATTATGCAGTCCCACAAGCAGGCTGATCATTTAATAGCACTCTCTAAATTAAAAGTGGCGTTAACTCAGTTTACCTTCCAGGCAACAAGGCTGCAGTAGGACACAGAAATATGTAAATATAAAATCATTTTATTCTCTTCATTTTCTATCAGTTACTTCTGATATTCAAGTGCTCATATTATGCTTTTTGGCTTCTCCCCTTTCCTTTATATCTTTTTGTGCATGTTATAGGTTTACAAAGTGAAAAAGCCCAAATGCCACCCCAAAGGCACTTACCGTCTCCAACAGAAAACACTGTTCGCGAACTGCTCCAAACAGCTCTACTGTAGTCCAGATTTTACTTCCGTGTTGTAACACACGTTATAATGCTCGCCTAGCTGCTAGCATGGCACGCCCTCATACTCTGCAACTGACTAGCTAGCAGTACTCACTGTGCATGTGCGACTCCCAACTAAGATGGTACAGAAGTGAGATGTCTCCCTCTGTAGCTAAAACAGAGAGCTCAACACACAGGGTGAAAAGAGGAGCTGCAGCAGTGTGCAGTACAACAAATATGGCATTTTCTGAAAATGAAACCACATAAACCTATTCTGGTACAACCTCTAAATAAAATTATACTACAAAAATCTAACCGCGGTCTAAACTACCACAACAAGCTAATTTTAGCTAACGTTAGTTAGCATGTCAAACAGGGCTAGTCAGTCTTTAAACAGCTCTGGAGCTAGTAAATCAGCACGTATACGTATAGGAGAACGTAAAGTCGCACGTCAATGTTAAAATAGCAAGGTGACCAGTAAAACTACAGCAGACGACTACCCTTGGCTAATTAAAAAAATAACTTACTTTAAGATGCTTCTTCAGGTTGGAGGTGGAGTAATTTGGACGCTGAAAGGAGGTTGGTTGCTGGCAAGCAGAGGCTACACGGCACTGTATTAGCTGTATTTCATTCTCCCAAAAAATGCATTAAGTTGCCTTAATTTATTCAGAGTGAATAAACTCATGAAACAGAAGTATTGTCATGTAATCCACTGATTTTAACAATGTAACTATTCTAAATACCAACTATTTAAATTGTAACCGTAACGGAATACAGTTACTCATAATTTGTATTCTGAATACGTAACGCCGTTACATGTATTCCGTTACTCCCCAACACTGACTACTACTACTTACTCCACTACTTAAGTAGAATTTTCACATATCTGTATTTTACTTTGTTATTTATATTTCCAGAAATCCGAATAAATTCGTTACACTGGAAAAAAGCAGATTTGGCAAATAATTTCTCCTAAATTGCCAAGATAATGCTCACTCCATTCCACTTGGTGACCTACTGCCGGTTTGTTACCAAGCTGCAAAAAAACCAAACCATAGGCCAAAACTAAAGAAGAAGAGGAAGCATAATGACCGATAGTGAGTCATGGAAGCACCTGGTGCAGGCTCTGCCACCATGGTAACAGACGATGAGCACCCCGACAACCGTGGTGATGAAGATAACGTTACACACCTTTGGTCGTAATGTTCATAATCAAAGTTTTTCCTTTACTTTTATTTCTAATACTTAAGTAAATTTTATATCAGAAAATGACTGTTGATACTTAAATACAGTAAATAGATACTTTAAGACTTTTACTCAAGTAATATTCTAAAAAGGTGACCTTAATTTCTACCAAAGTCATTTTCTGGTAATACTTGTACTCAAGTAATTGCTTTCAAGTACTTTATACAAGACTGACAGAAAAAGTGGTGCATTTAACATCTTCCAGCAGCAACAAAAATTATTGGTTTGGACTAAGCAGAGGAGGAGTTGGGCATGTATTATGAGTAGTGATCACCATCATAAAAAGGGTGCCACCTATACATCTCACAGATTTAGCTTATAAACATTTGCATTAAAGTGACCTAGATAATAGCATAGAAATGGTCCCGGCTCTTCATGGTGAAGAGGACCCAGTTCATCCACACAGGTGCTTTCACTGATGCTGCCTGATTCTCAGTACAGTGTGCACATGTACATATTTACACTTATTAGTTATTGGTTACTAGACGTTTATGACTTTGAAAAAAGAACTCACCATAAACATACACACCACGTGGCGTGTTATCGTGAGAACGTCTCACGCGTGTAAACGGGTTTACGAAAAAGAACACTGAGAAAGGCTTTAGTAACAAAAAAAACAGACAAAAACACAAACAGGACGGTGACCAACATCACACGCTTAGGAAAACAATTAACGGTTGGGTTCAGGAAAGAAACATTGGGGAAAGCTTAAAAGAAATAAAAATTTAAAACTGTTGATAAACGCCACACGTGGGACACAATCCCGGCTCTCCTGGGTGAAAGTCCTGCGTTTTACCCATCTCCATCCTTTCATACTACGGCTATAATTTACACGTAATGTAGATCAATGGAGGCCGAACGGCATTGATAAACACTCTGAAAAAGCGATTATGCGTCTTGATAACATGCCAAAATGGCATACGAATTGGCGTGTCATACATACGTCACTTTATGAGATCAGTCTGAGGTACCTGAGACCTATAGTATGAAGCAGACCTCATTTTGCTGTTCACCTCCACTCTCCCTTAGATTAAAGTCAGCTGTTCAACCCCAGCTGGCTCCATCTTATGTGCCTTATCATTCTCTGCTAGATTTGGATGATTTGTCACTGAAGCTTGAAACAAGTTAAGATGAGCTGGGAGGAACAGTTTTTTTCTGTTCTAACTCCACTTTGTGATTTACGCTGATATTTGAACATACATATGGAGCCTAGTGTAGCTTTAATGTCAAGAGATCTAGATCAGTCATATTATACTTTACAAAATACATGTTAGCAGCAGGTGGAGAGGTGGCTAAAGAGGAGAGGGAGATGGATGAAGAGATGTAATAGATTGAGGGTAAATGTAAGCGAGACAAGGAAATGTGAGAAAGCTGGTAGCTAATGGTAAGAAAAGATTTTAACTGGCAGCCGGCAGCAAAGTGCAGTCAAGTGGCGGAAGGGAAGAAAAAATAAAATAGAGTGATGATAGAGTGAGAAATGATAAGGGAAGACGACAGATATCTTCATGGCAATGCTGCAGATTATTAGCTTTAAAAAGGTAAGTAAGAAAAGAGATAGAGGCTAATGTGAAAAAGATGAGCTTAAAAGACAAAGCAACGAGGAAGATGAAGAAGAGGGCCGGGCAGAGAGGGAGAGGACTGGATTACCAGGAAGTGAAGAAGAAATGGACACATGGTGTTTGAGCGGCTTTGGTGGGCAGAGATGAGGAGAGGATGAAAAAGGGGGCAGATAGGAGGATTAAAAATAAAGATAACTGGAGTAAAGGAGGATGACCGGAGGGGAAGTGAGGGCCTGCATGGAGAGAAGGGGAGGTGAGCCATTTGAAAAAGGAGAGAAGGACAAGGAGAATAAGTTGGAGGGAGAGAGGGATGACAAGATGATGAAGTGTGGAGGGAGGATGTAATGAAAGAAAACAAAAAAAGGAAATAAAGAGAAGGAAGATGGGGTGGATTAGACAGTAAAAAAAGAAGACTGGAAGAAAAAAAAAAATCACTGAGCTGATAGCCAGCTGATGGATCTCACACACCACACACACGACAGAGAGAAATTAAGTGAAGCTGTTCTACTCCGAGGAGCACATTTTATCTTATACGGAACATCAATTCACACACACACACAACAGGCCACAAGGAAGACTTGTGTGTCCATGTCCAAGTATGTGTGTGTATGTGCAATCCGTCACTGGAGAGAAAGATTATCATCCTCCAAAAGTCTCTGTCCAAAACGTTCTAATCCTAACTGGTCACATACTCGTCCTCGCACTGGGTAGCCCTGGGCGTCAAACTGACGCTCCACTATGGTTGCTGTTTAAAACATGGGGGAACACATGCTTAACATGAATTCAAACGAACCCACTTACTAAGGGTTAGGAAAAGATCGTGGGTGGGGTTAAAGTAAGGGTTGTTAACGAAACTAAAGACTTACAGGACAAACCATAGTCTCCTGGGGGAAAGTCCTGTGTTATTTGAACCACCCACCATCCTGACCTACCTAATTAGACTTTGTCGCTCTTATTTTTGGAGCACTAGCTACAGTTGAAAGCCCATTGTGTTCTGGGTGCCTTGTGTCAGTATCATTCATTCATACATATATATATATATACATATATATATATATATATATATATATATATATATATATATATATATATATATATATATATATATATATATATATATATATATATATATATATATATATATATATATATATATATATATATATATATATATATATATATATATATATATATATATATATATATATATATATATATATATATATACATATATATACACATATATATACATATATATATATATATATATATATATATATATACACATATATATATATATATATATATATATATATATATACACACATATATATATATATATATATATATATATATATATATATATATATATATATATATATATATATATATATATATATATATATATATATATATATATATATATATATATATATATATATATATATATATATATATATATATATATATATATATATATATATATATATACATTTTTTTTTTTTTTTTTTTTATTATTAAATCAGTATTTTACATCCTGGGAAAGAGAACAGGCTGCCCCATGTCAAACCCACAATTGAAACCCAACATAATTATTTGTTAAAAAATGTTTGCTACTTGAGTTTATAATATAGTTAACTTATATTTGTTATTAAAATGACTGAATTCAGAGTGGATCCTTTACAATTTCGTGCTACAGCATGATGAGCCTGGCATTCTTCTTCCCCCTCAAAAGAATATTTTTTCAAATAGTCTTGAATAAAAGGGTTTTAGTAAATGAACCTTCAGCCAGCCCTGTCTCCTAAAAATGACATTCCCACACAACAAAACTGCATTCTTAATTAAGGTTCATATTTTGTCCCAGATTTCATTTGTTAATCATCACAAATGCATCTAATCAAAGTCAGCAAAAGTCCACATAGGGAGGAAGTTGCGGTGGATTGATGTGTCAAACAGGACTTTCACCAGGTGACCAATATTTGTGTCCAATGTGGAACCAAAAGTCCATGTCACTTAACATAGTACCTTAATTTACGTAACAAACTTACTTATAAACTAAACTATCGTCTTTTGTCTAAACTTAACCAAGTATTTATGTTACGTTAACCATTTGTTTAAATTGGTGACAGTCTTACAACATTCCTCGGTTGCGCAAAAATACGTTTCCCTCAAAACCTAATTGAGAATGCAGTTTCGAGACAGCCATACTGTACATGTCTATGGGTACGTCCCTTGAATTGATAGCAGCTGAAAACAGATGTTGGGTTAACACTAGTGAAGTCCAAATGTAACTAAGTTTTTTCCTCATTTTCTGAGCCTAGTAGATGGCGCTCTCTGTTCAAAGGGGTGAAAGCACACTGAATTGTCATTCCTTGAGCCTAGTTCTTTGAACCAAGAGTGCCATCTAGATGGGTCAACAACAAACCATGCACAGAGTTAAAACTACACAGTACATTCATAAATATATGAATGTATGTATAAAGAAAGTGAAAGAATTGCTCATTGCACTGCCTTCTTTCTCAAAGTGACAAAAATAGAAAGCAGCTGTGTAAAGACTGTAAATCCACTGGTATCCATCTTCATAAAGAGCTCTCATCACCAGGGACATGACTGATGACTCTGCCCCAACCACCGTATGTGCTGTGGGCCACAGATCAGTGTGGGAGTGTGAAATTTCAATGCTAGGCCAAAGGGACCAACATAAATGCTAAATGCTCTTTCTTCATTGTGTCACACTGGTGCCAAAGGGCCAAAAGCCTTTCACCCACAGGGTTAGCATCTCACCTGTCAAGAGCAACTATTTATTTCAATTATATGACCAGTTTTCCCCAACACACACGCAAAGGTTGCCATATAGAGCTGATGTATTGCCCCTTTATCATCGCTGTACAAGAGCAGTCGGCAGCTAGCACACAACGCCAGTGACGGGAAGCGGCGCACACAAAGCAACTGTTCTTTAACAGTCTGTTGTCCTGATCTTGACGCTCTACTTCTTTGACAAACCTCTTCTAACAGGTTATTAACTAATGGACGAATGACTTTTCAATCACACAAAGATGACACCCAGGGTACAGCAGTTTTTCATATTTGGAGCTTTTTATGCTTCTGATTAAACTATCTGAAACTGAAACCTGATGTTTAAACCAGAAAATAAAGATAATGTGGGGAGCAATTAAAAGATATTAACATTTCTGGGCGCTGAAGGCAAGACCTACACAAATACCCAATTAGTTTTAGTTTTTAAAATCACACGTTTTAGTCAGTGGGGTGGTGATGGCGCAGTGGATATGACATGGCTTTGGTGTGGGAGACCTGGGTTCGATTCCCACTGCAATACATCAAGCAATGTGTCCCTGAGCAAGACCCTCAACCCCTAGTTGCTCCAGAGGCGTGTGACCTTTGACATATATATAGCAATTGTAAGTTGCTTTGGATAAAAGTGTCTGCTAAATGACATGCAATGTAATGTAGTTTACTGTTGCTTTAAGATTAGGCTACATAACAGACATGTACATTATTTTTTGTAAGGATCTCTTAGCAAAACAAGATCATCCTTTACTGTGAATATTTAACCGCAAATTGTTTCTCTTCTCCTGCGCGCACACACATAATTTTCCAACTTTTATTCACAGCCAATAATTAGTACCTATCAAAAAAAAAAAAAAAAACAGGCCCACACTTCAAACTGCACAGAACTCATGCAATGCACCTGACAAAGAGTTACACCTTGACACAAACTAACTCACGCACACAGCTGCACAAATTGCATTAATTCACATTCATATGAGCTGTCAAACAGGCACACACACACACTCACTCACACTCTCTGGCTTTCATCAACGAAGAGTGCCTGTGTGTGGTAGAAGGTAAATATCTGAGGAAATTGGTTGTCCAGCCATGACAATTTGGTAATCCGTCTCCCACAGCAGGAACAGAAAAAAAAAAAAAAAAAAAAAATCAAATAATGGGTCGGAGAATGGAGAAACAAGAAGGGCTGTAGCTCTTAGAAAGTAAAATTTGAGAGACTGGTGACAGACTGAGAAATTTGAAAATTAAATAGTAAGCCAACCGTAACTACTAAGGAAAACAAAGGGAATGCAGGGAAAGAGGTACGAGAGACTACAAAGACTAACAGTCTATCATTTTAGACATAGGCCATGATTGTGTATGCTGTTCATGCCAGGGGCCATCAGAGCTCAAAGGATGAAAAAAACAAAAAACAAAACATTGGCAGTTTCTCCCTGAGGCAAATACAGCACATTGGTGGCTTTACACTTCATTGCTACTACAGTGATACGAGCCGTAAAGAAAAGGAAAAAATGTTCTCATTCACCTGCATTCTTTCATGAAGCTGCTCAGAGGTTGACAGACGACTGAAGGTCTTGCAGCTGGGTCACAAATCTCAGAGTAGAGACTTCCATTTGAGAGATGGCTGTGTGAAAATGGATACATATTTTATAACCAAGCTAGAAAACACAAGTATTATGTGGCTATACATTTATTCATTTAACAAGTAAACCTAAATGGTCTCATGTCCTCCGTTTGTCTCCATAGCTTTGACAAACATTGTTTTAAGCTTTTACTTTTAATATCACAGTATCTTAAGAGTTACGTAAACACAAAGTAGCTTTTTACTTTGTTTACTAGCTAGTTTAAAGCTAACATGTTAGCTACTTTAGCTAGCTGCTCATAACATGCTAATATAATGTGATAATGATTAGCTAGGAATACAACATCAGTTAGCAAGCTAATAAGCTGCTATCTGAATATAAAGCTACCATCAATTACTTGAGCAAAGACCTAAAGACCTAAGTTCTTAAAATAGAAATTTCTAGACAATTCAGACAGCCTTTTGCATACATTTTGACTTGTCGAAGACAAAGTCTGATATTTTGACATGACGTGATTATTTACAGAGGTGATTTAAATGTTCAGTTCCAGGAACTAGTTACATACTGGGACACGTAAGGAGCAACCTTAATTGTTATCAAGTTACAGCTGTGGTTTTCCTTAAATCAAAATGTCCACTGTGAGGAAGGTCTACTCATGAATTAAAAATAGTACAGGCCTTCGTAACAAAAAATTTAGGCTTCAATCTATTTTACATGACTTGTTAGCCTACATCATGGTACATCATGGTGGTGATAATGCTATGACAACAAAGCAAGTAGTAACTCCACACTTTCCTCCATGATAAAGCACTTTCAGAAGTCATTTTTCACAGTGAACTCCCCTGAGCTGCTCTGTTCCTTCACCAAAACGGAGTCTTTAGTTTCCTTGAGGTCTAGTTTAAAACCCAACTTCACCCCCTAGAGCCACAGAGTAGCAAAGTATAAACCTCCGCACACAGTGTGCTTTGATACAAAGCCACCCGAAAATATTCACATCCTTCTTTCCACAATTTCTTTCAAAAAAAAAGGTGTGGGATGACTTTTGTTGCATTTTGCTTTTAAAAGAAGAACTTATATTTGCTCTACTCCCATGTGATACTCAAACTGTTGGCTCTGTTGGGTCAAACTCTTGAATGCAGCCAGGAAACTTTTATCCAGAACTCTCTAGCAAGAGAATGCTAATCTCGCCGGGACTGGTTAAATCAAGGTTAAAGAAAGGAAAACAACATCAGTGCAGTTCTGCTTTGGCATGGATTTCCCTTTTCATAGCCAAAGAGGTCCAAGAGCTCACCTGGAACCCAGTTCATCACCCTCGCAGCAGTCAGAGTGTTGCAACTGGCTCCCCTGAGACATAAAATGGAGTCAACACACCTTTTCTGTGGAAAACACTATTCAGTGGATCAGAAGCTTCAGCTTTTGTTCCCTTTACCACAAATTTGAGGAGTCTTGAAAAGTGACTTCTCATCAGCATTTCTGAAACACTATTATCAATGGCATTGCAGCCAAAAGCCTTTTATACAAAAGCAAGGGGGGGTGATCATATTTCAGTAATACCAATTAACCTGGGAACATTGAACATTGATAAATACTTCAGTTTATATTAACGCTTTGCAGTTTTAAAGTTAGCTCCAGAACAGCTTAGTCAAAACTTAAAAGTAAATGTTCCTGTGGTGTGACTACGGTGGCCGACAGGGGCAAACGCCCTGCAAATTAAGAAAACAACTTCATTAATTTGACAACACATGTGCAGCATTCAGCAAACGCGCTGCAAATACACACAACCAAATACACAAACATGCTGCAAATAAAAATATGCAAAAAAGAAAAGCACACAAACCCCGAAAAAAAAAAAAAAAAAAAAAAAAAAACACTGCATCCAGATTACACAACAGAAGTTCTCCAGGCCTCTAGAGGGAGCAGCTCAGTGGAACAGCTGGATTTTCGACCCCATGAATACAGATTGATCACTTATTTTGTTGTATTATCACAATATTACACTTGAAGAGGCCTATATTTCAGTAATTTAATTAAACCCTCTCATGTAATATGGCTTAAACAAACGTCAACATTAAACGCTGATGCAGTTTTAAATGTTTTATTACCACGAGTTTACAGACAAAGAAAACATATCTCAAACACAGACTTAATATTTAGTCTATGATCTCACCATTACATACCGTTCCGAGATTGAATCTCTCTCTCGAAAATCCAGCTGTTCCACTGAGCTGCTCCCTCTAGAGGCCTGGAGAACTTCCGTTGTTTAATCTGGATGCACCATTTTTGTTGCATTTGTTTTTGGGGTTTGTGTGCTTTTCTTTTTGCATCGATTTTTATTTGCAGCACATTTATGTATTTGGTTGTGTTGTGTGTATTTGCGGCACGTTTGTGTATTTGGTTGTGTTGTGTGTATTTGCAGCGCATTTGCTGAATTCCGCGCATGTGTTGTCAAATTAATGAAGTTGTTTTTCTATTTGCATCACTTTGTTTCAGCATTTGTGCGCTTTTCTTTTTGTATTGTTTTTTATTTTCTGCGCATTCATGTATTTGGTTGTGTGTATTTGCAGCGTGTTTGCTGAATGCTGCACGTGTTGTCGAATTAATGAAGTTGTTTTCTTAATTTGCTTGTGTTTTGTCTATTTGCATGGGTTTTCTTAAGTTGCAGGGCGTTTGCCCCTGTCGGCCACCGTATGTGACAGACTCAGAACACATTTATTTTTGGGTTACCAATACTTAAAGTTCTTTGATGGACATGCACTGTAACAGCTAGCATACTTGACTGCAATAATCTTAAGTAGTCTTATTACATATCTTGGACCAAACTGAAGATTCGTTGCAGACCCTGACACATTTAGTTTCAGAGACAAAACACAGAGTTACAGTACAATACAACTGGTAACCTTAGTCACATTAAAACTTATTTTAAATGCATTTAAAAATTGCCTTTTAAAGTCCTATAAAACTGCATGAGAAGTTTTTTGTTTGTTTTTTTAACCTAAAACCGCCTCTTACAATTTTTTATAAGCCTGACTTGAAATAACAAAGAGGACCTAAATGCAAATTAACATAGGCAGAGTAGGTTGAATTACAGCCAATTTACTCTGGTTGAATGACCGGGCTTACAGTTTGGCAAATTGATGGCAGTCCAAACAGGCAAACAAACCCTGCTGGGCTGGGGAAGGAAGCAGGCCACAGACTGGAAAACAAGTTCAAAACGTAGGTAGTAGGTTCACACATCAGGGACAGGATACTTACAGACAGAAATGGCTGGAAACCCAAAGGAAATAAGCAACATTTACATCTGGCAAACAAGCAGAAGATGATCATTTAGGTATTTATATACATGGGCTAATTGAGGAAATGAGGCACAGGTGTGCAGGGAGAAACGGGGTCAGGTGACTGACGAGGGCTGGAAAGTCAAGGGGGGCGACTAGTGGACAGATAATGAATAGCTGGGTCTTCTTCTTTTGGAGTTTTAATGGCGGTTTGCAACCAGCGTATCAGATGCATTACTACCACCTTATGCTTCTAAATGTGGATTCTGAGATTAAATCCAACCCATTAATCCTGTTTTGTCAATCAATTCAAAGAAAATCTACTGCTTTGTCCACTTGACAGGTTCATTAATGTTTTCATATTAATAGTATGAATTCCAGCCATCCTGTGGTCTTTTTGCATACTTTGCCTTGATTTTTTTTTATTACACTCCATGATTACATGCACAATAGACTCATCTTGACAATGCTCACATAAACCAGTTATCGCCTTTGATCTTATAAGCGTGCCATTTCAATTGGAATGACCACATTTTTTCATGACCTACCTATTTTTCTAATTGACTTTATTATTTAAGTTGTACAGAAAACTTTTTTTATTTCAGTGTTCCACTGATCTTTCCATTCTTCTACTGCTGCTTTACTCCAAACTATTACCTTGACATCTGATTTGCCTAATGGGACTTTCTTTTAGACCTACATGTGCAGGAACCCACATAAACAGAATTGACATACCTTGTTGAATAAGTCTGGAATGTAGTTGTATCACTTTAAATAAAATATCTTGACGGCTGCTATTGAAGGATTTCAGGCTCTTGAGGACCAAAACAGAATCGGTGCAGGTTAAAGGGTTTCCTGGTTTATGTTCCTCTACCCACTGCAGAGCCAGCATCTATGTCTATATATGTGTTTCCAGTCCTTACTTGACAAGATCTATCTCCCTTCTACACCCATCATCTTTATTTTATCAGAAGTCCCTCCTTCCTAAGTATATCGTAAGCTTTTTCAACATGAAAATACTGCTATTGACTTTATAGTAATCTGTGCTTTTCAGATCTCAATTTCTAAATCTACTTTGATAGTTTGCTATTAATCTTCTCCTTCTATAAAATATGAATTGTGTGTGTGCGTGTGTGCGTGCGTGCGTGCGTGCGTGCGTGCGTGCGTGCGTGTTACCTGCTGTTATGATTGCTAATGAACTGCAACAATCAATACTGACACAAACAACCCACAGACTACACAAATCACTGCACAGCACTATGAGTTAACTACACACTTTCAAATCAGGTAAACATTCTAACACATGCCTCCATTAGCTCATCCAGCTGGCACAAACAAATGATTCCCTGCCTCCTTAGATCACGGTACTTTTTTTCACTGTGTAATTATTTTGTTCTTTTAAATTGTGTACTTCAGTGTTGCCATTATTACCATCATTGCAGATATCTGCTCTACTCTAGTTTGGCTTAAAGGGGGACAGATTTCACATGGGGGAGTACTGCATATGTCAACAAAAAACTCTATAAGGCCTTTTGTAGCTCCAGAGGGAGCTGTGTGAAGTCTGATGAATTGCCTCAAGTGATGTGACTTGAGTCGCTGAAGACTACAAGTTTGAAAATAAAAAAAATCTGGAGGTGATGAATTAGAAAGAAGTGAGTTTACCAGACCTCTATAGCCCACACTCCTCTTCTCTGCTTGACGCTAGCATAACACACCCAGATATCTGAACTGTCGGCGATCGAGTTGCATTGTGGGTGATGTAGGCCCAGGTTTTGACAAGCATGACAAACGCATGGAAAGAAATAGACCAGATATCTATGGTTGACATTTCTAAACTTTGCATAGGGCAGGTAAAGAGGCATTATATTTGGCAAGAAGCTTTACTTGCCCCTACCAATTTTGGTTGGTTTAAGACTCTCTCTTTAAGATTCTTTGGGAATGGGAGTATATTGGTAATCCGTAAAATTGTGGAGTTTTCTTTGATCTGGGCAAAGTAGGGCAAAATATTTCTAGAAGGAAGCTGTTTAGTGGCCTTACCTTGATGGACAGGGACTTTCTGCCTGAGCAGTTCTTGGAAGAGATATAGTAGTGAGCCATCCTTCCCCATGCCTTCATTCTGGGGTCATGCACCAGTTTGATGGAGGTCAGCTGACAGCCCCATATCCTGCTCAGCAGGGTGGAGTATCTGAGGAGCTCGTCCTTGGATCAGGGGCATATGGAGATACTGAACATTACGAACAAGGAAGGAAGCACACCTGGAAGAACACAAAGCAGGTGCAGACAACCAATGTCCACAAGAGAGGGAATGATCCCACCCCGCCCCCTAAAATATTATCAAAAATGTGTATCCACAGCACATGTCTTCATTGGGTTTACACACACACACACACACACACACACACACACACACACACACACACACACATAAATACTTTTTAAATACAAGCTTCCATATTTTTCATTACACCTGCAATCACATAATGGCTTTGGATTATTAGAAATAATTAATAAAAAATGAAATAAATAAAAAAATAATAATAATTTAACCTGCAGTACATACTGGCAGGTGGATAGAAACAAGTAGGTGAACACGTTAAAATTCTAGCTGAAAAATACTAATATCATCCACCACATATTTCCTTGACAATAATATAAATGTATTACTTCACATTGCAAGGTGAGAGGATTTAGTAATTGTTTGTGCTGATCATTTCACTTTTAAGTTGTATGGCCAGCCAAGAGCTGTGTGGAAAATGAATAGGACTTCTACATACAGAATCCTAGCTCCAGATAGAATCAGCTGACTACGCCAGTGAAGAGGAACAGAAATGCCATCTAATTAGAGACTACCTTGACGTTCACCTCGCTTTCTCCACTTGTCTTCCTGTCTGGGACTATCGCTACCCTCTCGCTTCATCTCTAATGACCAGCATCACATTAGTTATGGTAGATGTAGTATATCATTGTTTGTAGTTCTCTCCATCCCCAATTTTTCTACCCTCTCCCTCCCTCACACACACACACACTCTCTCTGTCTTTTTTGACAATGAGTGATTTAGTAGGACAGTGCTGGTAACACTCACCTGCTCTGTCACTCATTAGTATCCCGTCCCTACTCTGTACCTCGATTTCTATCACGTTACGTAAGATGGGTCTAGACAGAGCGGCTTCTTGCTAATCAATCTACCTGTCAATAAAACCTGAAACTGCTCTCAGCTGCCAGGCGATTACATCGCTGTCTGGGTGTGTGTGTGACGGGTATGGGGATGGAAACAGACCGAATGCGATTGGACTGATATTTTATACATGCATTACAGTGATAACAGTGGCAAATTGAACACTCGATTTATAAAACAATGGCTCTTCAGTTGGACACAGAAGTAAACTAAAGCAAGCCTCTCATTTCTAGCTGACAGCCGTGGATATTATTGACAACCGCCGCTGTCAGATCAACAAAACATCAGACTTTTAGGATCTAATAGTGGCTCCGAGTTTTGTTTTTCTTTAATGAGAATCTTTTTCAAAGGCTAATCTTTTCATTAAATGTGTTAAAAAGTATCTTCAAAGCTGGCAAGACTGGATTGCTTACTACAGGAAAATCTGTGAAGCCTAGTTTTAGAAAAACTGTGGAGTGATATTCACTATGAGGACTAGCAATGATTTAGTAAACATCTGTGTACTGACGTTGCATGATCAAAGCTGGTGCCGTTAGAAGAAGAGGAGCTTTAGGACTTTACGCCACTATATTTGTGTAACACCTGAAGGTACTGAATGAGGTTTTGCATGAAAAATGATAAATGGTTGCGTGTTCCCTGAATGTTTTGTTATTCATCAATATACAGGATTTGATGTTGCAACCCTGTGTACCTTAAACCAAGGTAAGAAATCATAGAAGCTCAATTTAGATGGTAGGAGATTGATGAGCTTCCCCACAATGTGTGACTATACAGTACACGAGGCAATGCTGCCATAAATCTACTGGACCTTCAAGAAGGCAGCATCATTCACCAGCCGCCTAAATGTTACAGAGAATATGTGAATAACTGGGGTTGTCAAGTGGGGACCTCCCATCACAGATGTTTGGATGCTTTAGACCAGGGGTCACCAACCTTTTCTAAACTGAGAGCTACTTCATGGGTATTGAGTCATACGAAGGGCTACCAGTTTGATACACTCTTCTGAAATAACAAATGTGCTCAGTTTGCCTTTAGTTATATATGATTATTAATGATTAGTGATAGTTATATATGATTATTAATAATTAATGATACTCATCTATGTGAAGACACTGATCATGTTAATGATTTCTCACAATAATTATAAACGACGACTTAACAAGGTGGGAAACTGATAATATCAATATTCTATTTCATTTTTAGAACAGGCTTGAGGGCTACTCATGTGGTCCTTGGGGGCTACCTGGTGCCCGCGGGCACCATGTTGGTGACCCCAGCTTTAGACCCACAACACCTCGAGGCTCAACAACTTCCAGTATAAACTGCGTCCCTAACAGATCTCCTAAAGTAATCATTATTATTTTAGATATACTATTAGGCTTATCCCAAGTGTCAGCATCGCTTTCTGCTTTCCAAAAACAAAACCCTACTGATTTCAACAGCAGTGGACATATGAGAAGACTGATTTGCTGGTGGCTTCAAACATCCTCAACATCCTGTCATAACACTTTCTGGATTGCGGGACAGAGCCCAAACCAAAGGATAGTGTATTAACCCTCTAATACACTTTTTTGTTTTTCCTTTTATGTGCATCCTGTCCCAGAAAAGCTTGTTACTAACCTAGCTCTGGGAAGTTAACTCCCCAGAGTCCTTATGTTTCTTCTTCGCAGAGCTATGCTCTGCAATTCCCTGCAATGTCCGGCTATGTGCCATGTTACATCCTGTAACACCCTGCTGTGCCCGGCTATGACATGAACTACTATGACTACCATTGTAGTCACTGTTCCATTATCTTTATTGTGACTATTACGCCACTGTTCATCATAACCCCAACCGGCACCGTCAGACACCGCCTAACAAGAGTCTGGGTCTGCCGAGGTTTCTCCTCGCCACTGTCGCAATAGCCACTGCTAATGCTTGCTCTTGGGGGAATTATTGGAATTGTTGGGGCTTTGTAAATTATAGCGTGTGGTCTAGACCTACTCTATCTGTAAAGTGTCTCAAGATAACTCTTGTTATGATTTGATACTATAAATAAAATTGAATTGAAAATTGAATTGAATTAAAGACTTAACATTCTACCTATATTCTGCTGACAGAACAGCCAGTGCAATCATGCTCCTATTGCTGCGGTCAAATCAGACTGGTTTGAACAGGCTGAAGAGCCTTGTTGCTCATGAACTGGCCTTAGTATTTCTATTTGAACATTGCCAATGGGGTTGACATCTTGATTACAGTGCTTATGATTTTATACATTTTCATATGGTTACATACCGTGATTTAAGTACATTTCTTACAATTGCTGCACCTGTTGCACTTAAATTAAAGTAACTATATATAACATTTCAATGTTTTTGAAACTGTGGAACTTTTCATCTGATGATCATAAATGACCTGTAAGACTAACAGTTAAAAGTACACTATTTTTATATAGTCTTTGCTCGGGTCCGGTTTTTCCCGCAACGTCACAAAATGATTTATGGCAGGTAGACAGTGCCACAGAGCACACATTCGGATGGTTCACAGATTTCTTTGTAACACCGGAAAAGCCTGTGTTAGTGAGTATCCAGCCAGGTAAAAGGTAGCAGGAGTTTTCTTTATATAGGCCTAATTGTATTCTAATTTTATTTTAGATGTTATCTGCTGTAGTTATGTCTGATACTGGGGGAGGACCATCACAGGAAAAAAGGAAATTAAATGAAGAACAACTAAAAGCTAAAAGAGATAGTGAAAGACAACGGGCGAAAACGTGAGTCTATCTCAGTCAGGCTTTCAACAGATGGAGACAATTATGGGATTGTAAATGATTCAAAACCGTCAGTTCAAATTGGCCCTCAGTTATGTAATATGTCTATTTCATTCATAAATTAACTTTATAATGCTAGTCGTTGTTGTACGTCAGTAGCGCAGATGTTTTATTCTTTTCAGTCTGTGTTTGTGTTGGCCTACTCTTTACGGCTAAGTTACCGTATGCAACACTTGAAATGCAACGATGCATTGAATTGAATTGAATTGATCTTCAACAAGGGGTCCGGGGTCCCTAGGCGGTCCTCAGAGTCAATGCAGGGGAGCCTCCAAATTATTGTTAATTTTTGAAAGTTTTTTCAAAAATTAAAAATGAATCCAACATATTAGCAAATATAAATTCCCACTGATGATAGGCTTATTGGCCTATAGGTAAGGTAGTCACTAAGGTAGCCATCCACAGATACAGTTGATCCTAAGGATTCACTGTGCCACATGTATTTTGAACATTAAAACAAACCAACAATTAGTAGGCTATTTTAATAGCTTAGTATTCTATTTCAATAAACAGGTATGTATAAAGGCTTTAGGCCGCCCTACACGTTATTGTAGGCCCAGTTTAATATGAAACTTCATATTTTACAATATACGTAGTAGGGGGTCCCTGCTCCGTCTCTCCTTCAGTTGAGGGATCCTTGGCTTAAAAAACGTTGAAAACCCCTGCTTTAGAGTAACCATGGAGGAAATAGGAAATGCTGCATGGTGATTAAGAATGGGAAGAATGTGGAGTAAAAAGAGTGATGAAACAAAGACTAATAAGATTGTGTGAGGAGTGTCCTTCCTGGATGAACTTTCACTATAGCTTCATGACCTCTTTTCCTGTAGATTTATGGGAGAGTTGTCCGGCACTCTTTCAGTGTCAGCCTCAGTCCAGCATGATTTATTGGCAAGAATAAATCAATTGGCTGCATGCATTTTCAAGAAGATAATGAAATAGGAATTCATCTAGCAGGAATAAATAGGGGTTAGAACTAGCTCATTCAAATTTCACTCAAATGTTCATTCATGAAGTGTCTTCCTGGACAAAAATGAATGGCATTTTCTCACCATTTTCAGCACCATGAAGAGTGACTGTGAGGTCATGACCAAACATTTGCCTACTTCCAGTTGATGTGACACTTAATCACCCCAAGAAAGTGAATCCACAGTAATTCAATATGACATGATATTATATCTCATTTGTTAGCACTTTATGGCAAGGGTACATACATTTTCATGATTACAACATTTGGAATACAACAGAATACATGTGCAAAGCTGTTATTGGTCAGTTTCTAGCTAGTCCCTTTAACTGCAGAATGACGACATGAATATCATCAATAGCTCAGAAATCATAATGATTGAAATACCTTAGTTGTTGCGTTAATTAACGAATTGTTATGCATTAATATGAAATACAGTTAATTTGTGTACAATAATTATAGTCCCTAAAGTATTACATCATTGAATCCATGCATAAAGTCATGCATGCAGCCATATCAAGCACATGCTTGATATTTGTGATGGGACACCTTGCCGTACAGCGTCACTCGGGTCAATAAAATATCAACGTTGTCTGTATGCAAAATCTGAACATGACCGCTAAGTGTTGATGTCTTTCTCTTGACTTTTTTGTTTAAACTAAATCATGATCAGTCTTTGTTTTTTTGTGTAAGGTGTTATTGAAGAAAAAAGACTTATCACAACTAATCAAAAATATGTGATTTTTGTTAACAAGCATGTGCACCTGCAAACAACCTGCAATTGCAACAATACGTAATCTTCCAGTGGGCCTCCTGTTGTGGCATCAGTTATGTCACAAAATAAGACATGTCTCCAAACCAAACGTTTTCCAATGTAACTTTAGCTTAAGTAGCCTATCATCGATCAATCACTGATCATCAACACAGTGCGAGAATAAATATTATCAAGATGACCAGAAACAAATGACTGGATTTGTTTACAGGTAAGTTTAAAAAGCTGCAGCTCTTACCAAGAAGTCAAACTTTACTGATTTTAGAATGGTGACCTCATTCTCTTCTTTGCTACTGTTGGTGTAACGTGGCTGCAGTTACAGCTAACCTCTCTATATGAGCTTGAAAATGTCATTGTTACATAAAGTACACCATGCGAACCAATGTATTAAATAAATGACCGAAGCAAAGACGTGGCAGTGCTGCCAAATTCTGCCGACGGTTAATTTAAAAATAGGAAAGGAAAATTCTTCCTGTGGCCCTAAACAATGGCACAAACGGTTTAGAAAATGAGTCTCTAAGGAGTTCCAAGTTTCTGCTACTGATGTCCATAACGGATATAACAGCGGTAAAAACAGGATAAAATAAAAATAGAAAAAGGCCAAAAGTTAGTGTAAGTAAGGTAAGGTAAGTAGGTAAGTGTCTGAGGCAGAGTGTGTATGTTGTGTGTATGTGTTATGTAGTATGTATGTAGAGGGCCTGAGGGAGATCGTTGATGTCAGGATGTCAGTGAAGTGTCTTATCTAAAAGGGACATGTTTCAACTGTATCCCTTGTATCAGGCAGAGTGTGTATGTGTGTGTGTGTGTGTGTGTGTGTGTGTGTGTGGGGTACACTCTCTTCTGTCTTTCTCTCCCTTCTCATTGGCTCTCTGATTGTGCGTGTTTATCCTGCACACAAATACACAAAAACATAATAATTTAGAATAGTGTTATATATAATAGTATACACATATGTATATATATATATATATATATATATATATTATTTCTTTAAAAATTGACATGTGTTGCAGTTTAGCAATTTACTACAATCACTAAATACAATTCATATGGTGCTTCACTGTATTCAAATTAGGGGTGGCCTATATGGCCCTAAAATAATATCACAATATTTTAGGGTATATCTGCGATAATGATATTCTTTATGTTATGACAAAACATCTTTCTTTCAAGAACATGCAATTGCAACAACGTAAGAGATATAGTTTTATATGTCAGCATTAACATTAACAGTTTTCAGTCAAAACAAAAAAAAAACATTATCTCAGTTTTTTCATTTGTAACTCAGATTGAGAATCCCATTCATTATAAAGTAAACAGTTGCCAAATGAACAGGCAATTGCATCAACAGGTCGGAATATTGCCATTATTGATTTGTTTCATATCATGTATCATAGCAATGCAAATGTCATTACCACAGTGAATTCCTTGTCAAATAAAACATATTAAAATTGTAATTAACTGAAAAAATACAAGGTATTAGGTAATTAATAAGGAGGAATGTGAGATGTCTTCAATTTGGACATACACAGACTCTTTCAAATACGTATTTCTCCTAATGATGCTTTAATAAAAAAACTTTAGTTTATTCAAAGGTGAAGTTTACTTTTTGCAGAGTTTACTTATTCTGTCCTTCCCCCTTTAAAGGCAAAATGGAGAGAGAGAGAGAGAGAGAGAGAGAGAGAGAGAGAGAGGGGGGAGGTTCAGATAATAGTGACAGGAAGAAAAAGATAAGAACATGTTGAAGACAAGCACAGCAGGGGGAGGAAGAATAAGGAATGTGAGTGAGAAAGCAGAAGGGCAGAGAGAGTCAAATTAAATGGATTAGACAGCTCATTCCCCCTTAATTCCGTAATCACCTCCTCCCACACTAGATTGGGTTGCCACGGTAATGTTTACATGACCCAATATCCTGCTGAAGCCGAAACAGGCATGGCCCATATTATGCTAAATCCCCAATTCACCTGGTATAATCCCTCCCAGACAAATACTGTGCAGCCTGCTTCTGAGAGTCTGGGTCGACAGCCTGACGGGCTTGTAGGCCATTTATTGATGGAGAGGAGGACCACGACTCCTTTCTGATGAAGGAGCTGCTGCAAAAACAATTGTGTTTGCTATAGGCCTGAGTGGGTCAACACGGGTTATCTGATTTTGCTTTGTGTCCTTGCTGCCAAATGGCTTTGCTTGACGCCAATATATTGCTTTTCTTTGATGTGAAAGGTGAACACAGGCTACTGTAATAACTCTAAGGTTACCATAGAAAGACATACAGACATAAAATGTCTGTATGTTCTTAACTGCAAAGCTTTTTGAACGTGACTTTTTGAATGTGTCAACCTTTCACAGAAATGACACATAAATATATTGTATGGGCTTCTGTACCATCTGACATGTGAATGTCTATAGGGCAATAAGGCATGTATTGATCAGCTTAAGTTTACAGTGAAGTATGAGAGGAACATTCAAGGAATAGCCAATCAGCGACAAAGATTTACCCTACATCTACCATATTGTTCCCCATCAAAATAAGTGATAGCTATATATCTTGCATGGAAAGTAAATTCAATGTTTGCAAAAATGCAAAAAAGGAAAAGAAAAGTGGTTTAATGTCTTATCAAATTAAAATCAAATCCAACCCTATTCTGAATTATACATATTGCTTCATCACGATTAATAATGTTTTGTACTGTATTTTTGTAGATGCAGATCCAGCCTTGTATTATTTGTGCTTTTGTGACCACAGAGCTGCAAAAATGTTTGTATTATGCAGGTATCAAAGTTCAATGGTAAATCTTTAAGGAATCTGAAGCGGAATCTACCCAGTTCAGATGCCCACATGCTGAAACTTTGTAATATAAACCTAGATTGCAGGATTAGAGAGACTTAAGTTGTAGGCAACAGATGGAAGTAATTTCTCCTTAATACGTTAGCTTGCTGGAACTAGCTAAGGCGCATAGCTGTGTTTTGGCGAGCCTACATTGAAAATATTACTACACCAATAAAAGCTCTAGCTAGGTATTCCTAGCTATTTTACCGGTTCTCCCAACATAGTGAAATCAACATAGGTCCCAAACGGTGGAATGTCATTTGTGGTTTGTGTGTCTGTGTGAAACAGGGACTGCTCAGCCAGAGCATTGAGAACATAAAGAGATGGAAGGAGATGGAAGAGAGAGGAAGTACAAAGAACAGGAGACAAATAATGCATTAAAGCCTCAAGGGGCTATTTCACAATTTAATCACTAAAATCATGGAAGGTTATGTACAAAATGTGATATTTATTAAACTACAACAACAGTTTTGACACTGACCCTGCCCTGTAGCAATAATTTAGAGGATCAATCGCTATAAATAAATGAAATGCTTAGAATTCCCTCTGGGCATCTACACATGGGGCCTTGTTGGAGTGGTGGAGGAGGGGGAAGGGCGCCGCACACACTCTAATGACAGTAAGGAGACAAGTCAGGTAGAAAGCCTGCACAGATAACACATGTGTAACAAGGTGAAAGCAAGTGTCTCCATGCTTGAGCTTGTGTTGAGAGATTCAAGGAAAGGAAAGGAAGCAACGGGAGAAAGAAGGAAGGAAGGTGTGTAGAGAGGGGAAAGGGAATAATAGAAGGCACCTACGTTTAAGGGAGAAGAACATGGAGTTAGATAGATAAGTGATCGAGGGAACATTTTGACAGCTCCGCTGTCAAAGTTTTTTAAGTGTGGGCATCGGAGTAAACGCGGAAAAAGGGGTGAGGATTATTATCGGCTGCGACCTATGGCCGCGACCTATGGTCCTATGGCTGCGGCCTATGGCCCCATGGCTGCGGCCTATGGCTGCGGCCTATGGTCCTATGGCTGCGGCCTATGGCTGCGACCTATGGTCCTATGGCTGCGGCCTATGGTCCTATGGCTGCGGCCTATGGTCCCATGGCTGCGGCCTATGGCTGCGGCCTATGGTACTATGGCCCTATGGCTGCGGCCTATGGTCCTATGGCCCTATGGCTGCGGCCTATGGCCCTATGGGTCCTATGGCTGCGGCCTATGGACCTATGGCTGCGGCCTATGGCCTTATGGTGCTATGGCTGTAGCCTATGGCTGTGGCCTATGGTTGCGGCCTATGGCCCTATGGCCCTATGGCTGCGGCCTATGGACCTATGGCTGCGGCCTAAGGCCCTATGGCCCTATGGCCCTATGGCTGCGGCCTATGGACCTATGGCTGCGGCCTATGGCCCTATGGTCCTATGGCTGTAGCCTATGGCTGTGGCCTATGGCCCTATGGTCCTATGGCTGCGGCCTATGGCCCTATGGTCCTATGGCTGCGGCCTATGGTCCTATGGCCCTATGGCTGCGGCCTATGGCCCTATGGTCCTATGGCTGCGGCCTATGGTCCTATGGCTGCGGCCTATGGCTGCGGCCTATGGCTGCGGCCTATGGTCCTATGGCTGCGGCCTGTGGCCCTATGGCCCTATGGCTGCGGCCTATGGTCCTATGGCTGCGGCCTATGACCCTATGGCTGCGGCCTATGGTCCTATGGCTGCGGCCTGTGGCCCTATGGCCCTATGGCTGCAGCCTATGGTCCTATGGCTGCGGCCTATGGTCCTATGGCTGTGACCTATGGCCCTATGGTCCTAAGGCTGCGGCCTACGGCCATATGGTCCTATGGCTGCAGCCTATGGTCCTATGGCTGCGGCCTATGCCTATGGCCTTATGGCCCTATGGCTGCGGCCTAGGGCTGTGGCCTATGCCTATGGCCCTATGGACCTATGGCTGTGGCCTATGGCAGCGGCCTATGGTCCTATGGCTGCGGCCTATGGCCCTATGGTCCTATGGCTGTAGCCTATGGTCCTATGGCTGCGGCCTATGCCTATGGCCCTATGGCCCTATGGCTGCGGCCTATGCCTATGGCCCTATGGCCCTATGGCTGCGGCCTAGGGCTGTGGCCTATGCCTATGGCCCTATGGACCTATGGCTATGGCCTATGGCTGCGGCCTATGGCCCTATGGTCCTATGGCTGCAGCCTATGGTCCTATGGCTGCGGCCTATGCCTATGGCCCTATGGCCTTATGGCTGCGGCCTAGGGCTGTGGCCTATGCTTATGGCATTTTCAAATTAAATAATATTTTTTTTATCTTTGAAGTAGGGTATTAAAGGTATACGATGCAGTAAGCCAGCAAATAGACCTAAATAGACCTAAGGTCTATTTACTGGCTTTTCCGGAGCATTCAACATCTTCATCAACAGGTGGAGTTTGGGCATAGAAATAACTTATTCAACTGAGGCATCATCATGACACCCTGTCTGCTGATGAAGACGTAAGTAATGTAAGCTGGTGATGAAAGCTCTGGAAAAAGCTAGTCATTTGAACTTAAAATAAGATTGAGGCTTGTTTGAGGCCAGGGAAAGTCAATCCAAATTCCTGTCAAACAACTTGTCGCCAGAGCATTCCCCGTTGCAAACTGAGTATAGAAATGTATTCGGTGAAGGTAGTGTCAAATGTACACACACACACAACACACACACACACACACACACACACACACACACACACACACACACACACACACACACACAGGTGTCTTTCGTAAACATTCAGAGTACATACTCATAACCTGGAGATTTCCTGTGGCAGGGAAAGATAGAGGAAGGTGTGATCAGAATAAATATGATGTTATGTTGGTAGAAAGAGGGAGCAAAGCAGATGCAGAGAGAGGGAAAGTGAAAGAGCAAGTGGTGTGATGAGAATATTAATTGCATAATACTGTGGGTACCTTAAAGTCCATTACTGCTGGAGAGCTGTCATAAAACTATTAATGAAAGAGCATGATGAAGAGAGAGGGGCTCAGAAAAAGAGAAAAAAAAACGTGCAGGTTGGAATGGGAGAAAGGAAGGGGTCATGTTCATGATTCGCGGTGGTAATATGATCTGGAGGCAGGCGTCAAGGAGAGAATTAAACCACAATTAAAACCAGACAAACAAAAAAACAGACAGCCAAAATCGAAAGAAGGAGACGGTGGGGAGGAATGTAAGCCGGTGAGCAATTTAAAAGACGAAGAATACCAATAAGCTACGGAGGAAATGAAATGCCAGAAGAGGAGAACACATTGAGTAAGACTAAATAAGCCATAGTTGGGATCAGAAAGCCAGACACCCAGAGAAACACAAATAAACCTTCACTCAGATGGAGAAGGGTAATGTATGGCACCTAAATGCTAATTGGAGTAAATGTGCCTGCTGTTTAATGCTAATACGTTTGTGGTGGGAGCTAATGTTTGCTAATTACTAGGTGGTGGGGAAGTGCTTGTTCCAAAGACAGATACAGTAACACAAGCTGGTTGAATAATGTTAATTGGATCTGAACAAAATCCATACCAGTGTTTTTTCCAATGGCTCAGGGTACTATCGAAAATGTGGCATTAGCATTAGCTATTAACCTCAGGTACTTCAGTTCCACGCACATAATGACTTGTGTTTAGACCCGCTGTTGTAAGGCCAGTAGTAGCTCAGCACTGTCTGCCATCAATTATTCATTATGACTGAAAAATGCTTCTTCAGGCTTCATGCAGGTGAAAATGCAGAGGGGGAGAGAGGGGGAGGGGGGGACACAAGAAGACATTTCCAAAATGTACCATTACCATTTACCATTAGTTTGAACTATTACATGCCCTATTGACCTATAAATAAACGGTTACACTTTACTTGAAAGTATCTACATAAGAGTGACATGACACATTAGAAACAAGTCATAAACGTTTATGACATAACACTTCTTTTAGTGTCATTCAGTTTTTGTCATGACAAGTTATGGTTAGAGTTAAAGTTAGGGTTAGGGTTAGGTTTGGGTTAAAATGCAACCGTTAAAACGGTTAGCGTTAGAATTAGAGTTAGAGTTAGGGTTAGGGTTCATGTGTCATGACAGTGTCATGTGTTCATGATAGCGTCATGTGTTCATGACTGTCATGTCACTCTTATGTAGATACCTTCAGGTAAAGTGTTACCAAATAAACTTGTGCTGATCGGATAATCACGACACCGAAGCATTTGAGACGCAGTGTGTGGAAGTATTTTGGGTTGTGCATTAATCCGTGGGCTGTGGCCATCGAGTTGGCCACCGAGGCAGCAGAAGTTGCTTCATGAAGGCTGTGGATCAGGAGAGGAGAGCTGTAGGTGGGGTGGTGCTACCTGGACACAAGCCAGGGCTTGACGATCTCTGTTTTTGGTCTGAAGGGGTCTGATTGTTAAAAGATCCGAAACACCCAATGACCCCAGGTAACATCACTGATGATGTGTCCGGGTGCATCACAAGATGATGTATGTTCCTAAAGACTAGGAGAACAGGAACTTTCTCTATGGGTTAGGTTTCTCCTAAAAGTCCACTCGAAAGGAGGGGCATGTCTGCAATGAATATCTGGACTCTGTTTTTGTTAATTACACTCTGCTACTCTTAAGTTGGATGAGAGGAGCTGCTGATTGGTTATTAATGAGGCTCATCCCAACTGCTGATCCTGCATTCCTCCTCCTAATAATCTATTCATCCTGCTCCAGCCTCTTTTTAAGATTGGAAAACAGGACAGCTTTTTTTCTGCTTATACTCAGAGTAGGAGAAGCTGAGGAGAACTATGCTTTTCCGACTGACATTTCATCAGATCAGCGGCTTCTGAGACATAATCTTTGACGGTCGCACATTCTTCATTCTTCACTGCCACTCTAACTTTGATAGCAGTGAAGTTACATGATAGGATGGAAGGAGAGATTGTCCAAGAATCTATGATGAAAAAGCAGTTGCTAAAGTAAAAATAAGTCTATGTTGTGCAGACAAAGTCACGCACATACCACACATCTCTTCTTTTGTATGCCATACAAGGATGACAAAAAGAAAACCAGAAAAAAACATGTAAGAAAACAATGGATCTAAGCTTATGAATATTTAATCTGAGAGAGGAAAGAGGGATAAAAAATATTTAGCTTGTGGTCTGGGCACTCTGGTGGTGTGTGTTTGGTTTCCTTTATATCTCTACTCTATGAGGAGAGGTAAGGAGGTTTGTATGGGCAGTGCAGGGTTTTATATTACACAAAGGAAGGATGAAAGCAACACAACCATTTCCACCGACCCAGTCTTTACAGTCACTTACACGGTTTGTCTATTTATGCGATGAGCAACTGCCTTTTGCTTTACAATGGGAAGAACAAGAGAAAGAGTGCAGACACTCTAAACTGAAATTATTTCAATTCATCAGAGGGATCATGCACTTGAAATGCCTTTTTAGGGGTTTCTTTGCTGCAGCACTTATCCCAATTGTCTGCTAAGTGCTAAAGGTACCAGGATCTAATATTACCAGTAGTGTATTTTATTTTATTTTATTTTTTTATCCTTCACGTGCACCAGTATAAATGCTTTCAATCAGTTATCAGTCTGCCCGTTCCTGCTAGTCTTCTTTTTCACTGAGGTTTTGCAGAGGTCATGTCCCCCACAGCAATTACGTGCTTGATATTAATCAACCCCTGAGTACCTTCTGCAAACCTTTCATTTCCTAGAGAACACACATCCAATTTTATTTTTTTTACCGCTTTTTGAGCAGATTTCACCTCTCACCCTGCGTACCAGTCTAATAAAAAGTGCTTGCCCTCTTGTCAAATGGCAGGCCTTCTGGGCTTGTTAGGATCCCAGTAGGAAGCCCATTATTTTTGGTAAATAAACCTCCACAGGCTTCCTGTCAACACCTCGGCTTGTTGCCGGCCTTACATTTCATGCTTTCTGCTTTTCTTTTCTTACCTTGTAACAGAGCTTATGTGCAGGGTGCAGGTGTTTGACCTGAGGACAATCTGTTTCCTGTTTAACTCATCTCTTCATCTCTATATCTGTGTGTGTGTGTGTGTGTGTGTGTGTGTGTGTGTGTGTGTGTGTGTGTGTGTGTGTGTGTGTGTGTGTGTGTGTGTGTGTGTGTGTGTGTGTGTGTGTGTGTGTGTGTGTGTGTGAGTGAGTGAGTGAGTGAGTGAGTGAGCTTTTATTTGTGCTTGAGCCCCAAGTGTTGTGTGCTGAATAATTGAATGTTTCTAAAGTGTTTTGAATCATTGTTTTTTAAAAATAAAAGTGCAGCTAAACATATTGTAAAATTCTCTCTCTTTCTCTCTCTATCTCATACATATTAAAGGTGGAGTCTGCGATTCTGGAGAATGATTGTGGATATTTGAACTCAACATCCAAACAAATACACCTCTCCAATCAGTGTTTCACAAAAGTTAGCATTTGCCAGATTTACCGTCCCTCTTGCTAACACTGCCTTTGTCTTTATAGATCCATGCCCTCAACCTGTCCTGTGCACGAGCATGAACGGAATGGTGTCCTTTATTGAGGTAGTCTATATCCACGAAGTTCCATTTCCAGAAAAGCTCCGTTACCGTCGGAAATTCCACCGGATTTCACTCATTTCAGCCAGATGTCCCGTTACTTTCATCTTTCTTTGTGTTGTAATTTTAAACTCCGGTGGATTTCTGAGGACTATGGTCAACTGCTCCTCAGATCTCTGCAGGGTAAATCCAGACAGCTAGCTAGACTATCTGTCTGATCTGAGTTTTCTGTTGCACGATTAAAACAACTTTTGAACGTACACAACCACTGAAACTTGTTCCACCAAAACAAGTTCCTTCCCGGGGCTATTTTGCAGCGGCACCGTGGCTCTGTCCGGCGCTTAGCGCTGCCCATGACGATCGTGATTGGTTTAAAGAAATGCCAATAAACCAGAGCACATCTTTCTCCCATCTCGGAATGCTGTGTGGACTAGCCAGACCTTCCTTCGCAGTGCTGTGGAGAAAGGTGTGGCAAAGCGAGACTGTTATTTGCATAAGAACTTCTTTTTTTGTTGAACGAATGCCCATATGATCAAATACACTTTCTGTCTGTACATTTCTAGTCATTGCACTCATAATGGTGACCTCATATCTGCCAAATATGAATAGCATAGTACAGGGATTCTTAATTGTTTCCATATCCCAAGCCACCAAACAGAGGCACATTAAACCACAGCCCTCCAATTGATCAAAATTAGTCACAGCAACGCATTCGGAACAATTTTGTTGTTGAGTTACCTTTGAATCATATAATTGCTTCCCCTGAGACAACAGCGTGAAGTGAAGTGTCCGATTGGAACAGCCATTCTTTTGCATTCTATAAGTGGGATAATTTCCACTGAATTTCATTACAGTAAAATGAAACAATTTTTCACCCTGCTGTGAACACCCCTCAGGTACCGTAACATGATTTGAAGAACCAAAGGCACACTTCTGAAATGACAGGAGATGTTAGGCAACAGGAAAAATGGAGCAGACGTGCTAAATAACGAAATTGTGATTGTGAGAATTGTCTTGTTTTGGTTAAAAATGAAAGTTTAGCGTGGATTCATGGTGAACACATGCATGCACCTGGTAATGAAGCATTTTGATTATCTTAAAATTTCCACTGTTGCTCTCTGCTTGCAAAACAAACTGGCTAGCGGCAAAGATAATTCAATTTCAGGTTAAATCCTGCCTGATTTAGTGGTATTATTCATCGCTCACAAATGAACAAAAATCACTCAGCTCCCGTTCTCACTCACCGAGGCTTGCCTGAGTTCACCTCCGTGTTAGAGTCCCTGCTAGACACACAAACCGAAGTGAGACATTCTCTATTCACCTTCCTTAACACACACATCAAAGTTTTCTAAATACCAGGAATTTAAGTGGCTGCAACCTTCTCATGTAGATTATATCTGCAGGGATTTACTGTACTTTCCCCGGAGATCCAGGTCATCTAGTTCATTTTGTTCTTACAGTCTTTCATACAGTGTGTCACTTGTTGTTATAACTGTCATCTGTTCCACTTTGTTTAACTGTCTTGTCCTTAAAGAGGGTGGCTGAACTGCTTGACGTTTGATTCTAAAAAGCAAAAAACAAAGAAATGTTAAATGATATCATCTTATGATCTCTAACAGCATTCAAAGGAGCATCTAAAAGCACTGAAATGCATTCATGTGTGTAATGTGTTGCACTTGAAAATGTGTTAAGATTAAAATTGATTTGTTACAGTATTTTACTGACAAAAAATTTAGGAAATATCAATGTGTTACAGTATATTTTTATGGTATAAAATGTGTCTTGGCAGTATAAGAATGATTACGAGGTCAGCAAAGCCTCTCGAATAAAAACACTAACACAAAGTGAGACAGACGAAAACTGAGCAGGCTGTCAGATATTCAGCTCAGGGTTAACTAGAGTAGCAGCAGTTCATATTATGGTGACCTTCCTCTGTTCCTCTGTATTAGTTCATACAGCAAGAGGCAAACTGACAGAGAAATTCTGCTTACAGTCCGCGTGCGTGTATGTGTGTGTGCGTGCGTGTGTGTGCGTGTGTGTGTGTGTGTGCGTGTGTGTGTCTGTGTATGCATGTGCCTGCATTACCTCAGTGTAAATGCCAACAGCGTCAGTCAAACTGAAGGTCAGACTTTTACACTGGCCTTTAGACCCTCATCAACCTCTGTCTGTCTCTATCACTCTCTTCCTCCTTACTTCCTTCTCTCATCTTTATATAATCCCTCTCTTTCAGTCTTGCTCTTTTTCACCTTAATCAGCAATTCTACAAAAATTCAAGCAAAAACACATGCACAGATTTGTAATAATAAACAGTATGATTCAGGGGAATATGCTTTGTTGTCTTTGGGCCTTCTCACACCTAGAAGTTCATGTTTTTGTTACGTTGTGTACATTTGATTCGGATAGTGTTGGTTTCAACTTGTAATTTTAAACTCCGGTGGATTTATGAGGACTATGGTTAACTGCTCCTCAGATTGCTGTAGGGCAAATCCAGGCAGCTAGCTAGACTCTCTGTCCAATCTGAGTTTTCTGTTGCACGACTATTTCGCAGCGGCACCGGGGAACCGTCCGGCACAATGCGCCCATAAGCACATGACGATTGTGATTGGTTTAAAGAAATGCCAATAAACCAGAGCACAGTTTTTTTCCCATCCCAGGAATGCTGTGTGGACTAGCCAGACCCTCCTCCGCAGCGCTGTGCAGGAAGGTCTGGCAAAGTGATTTCTAACCGGCTACTGACTGTAGCTTCTTATTTTGCGAGTGACATTCATCTTTTGACATTACTCTCGGCAAGAAAGTAAATAAGTCTATTCCTTTGACATTAACTCCACATGTTTTAGTTTGCAAATTGCCTTCCAGCTTTGTAAAATGACTCTGATTCAACATCTACATCTGACTGTCATTGACCCAGACTGTGTTCGGTGTGACAGCTTCAGAAAGACAGATGGATAGCTGATATGGATGAGAAGCGGAGGTGTTCCTCCCAGAGAGACCGGTTTCTATATGGTGAAGTGTTTCCTGGAATTAGATGTTACAAAGAGTGGACCGGATCCCTGCAATCCCCCTTCACACAAACCCTTCATCAATTGGACTAACCAGCAGTTTAGGTTTCCACCTTTCTTTGCACGTCTCTTCTTCTCTCTACATATTTGCTCTTCTTTCTTCAGTCTGTCTCTGCTCTTGACTGTTCTCTGCTCCAAAGTAAATAAAAATTAAGTTTAAGTGAACTTTTACATTGAAAATGTACACATTTGCACAATGAAGAATGTAGGATATAAAAAAACACGTAGGGCCCAAACAACGGAAATCGAAATCTTATCTATCCCTCTCTCTTTCACTCTTTCTCTCTCCAATGCTGAATCAGGACACCGCTGAAACTTCAATTATTTTTGATGGCATGAAGTCCAATATTCTCCTCTAAAGGTGAGTTTTTGCAAACAAAAGCATTTGCATTTTGAAAGCATTTTCATACTTTCATACAAAAACAAAGTATGTTTCCCTGCATTTAAAAAATATATATATTAGATTTCCAAAGACCTAAGCAACTTATTGACGCCTATTTATTTTCATCGTCCTTCAAATGCCCCTGCTGTCTCATCTAACACACTGTTGTGTGAAGCAAAAGCATCCAAGAGAGAGAGAAATAGCAGGCGGTGACAGAAACAGAGGTAGAGATGATGAGTGGGAAAGAAATGAAAGGAGAGAGAAGTGTGGGAGAGAAAAAAAGGTAGTCTTCTGTGCTGTATACAGTCCTTTCTAAAGACTTCCTGTATTAAAATGAAGACTCCCTGAATTAGAAAATAGAGTCATAGTCATATCCAGACCCATGGAACACAGCCTGACAGGAACACACCCGGATTATGCAGAAGAAAAAAGGAAATAATTGTGTAACAGACCAAATGTCATATATTCAGATTCTGACCTTTATAAACAAGCACAAGCAAAAATAGAACAGACATACTGCAGCAAGGCTGGAACCTGGTTCTGTGTATCGTCACCCTATTGGGAATACAGTCAAACTCATGTAACATACAACACAAATCGGTCTCTCTCTGCTGTTCTTATACTGCTGATGCCAACAGGGGGAAAATGCTGTGTTGTCTAACGTTAATGAATCCCCCCCATCCCCCATCATTAGTTAGATTTGTGGTCATCAATGTATTGAAAAGTCCTAATTGTTTGTATAGTCAACTCCCATTTAGCTCTAACAACACATACGTACCCAGTAGTTGTATTGAGGTATGGTTGCAAGTAGTCTCGCATTGCCAGACCATCCTCCCCAGCGCTGCGGAGGAGGGTCTGGCTAGACCACACAGCATTCCGGGATGGGAGACATCCCGCTGGAATTTCCTGCGGCAATGGAACAATCCCGGAAGTGGAACGTCATGGACACACACACACACACACACACACACACACACACCAACACACACACACACACACACAGTATGTTGCTACCTGTCCTCCAATTCAAACTTTGTTTAATAAGGGAGGATTTTTCTAACTCAGGTCATTTGAATGACTTTAATGTTGCTAGTTTTTCTTCTGACGCAGATCAGTTGCAGTGACATTATGCTGTTGAAGTGGCAATTTCAAGTAGATTCTTTCCTCTTTGCACTTGTTATTATACTTTGTGGCTTTCCATGACATTTATGATAACCCACAAACTACAAAGGACATGCAGCTCTGGCCTCACCTGGGAGGTTCAATGTGTGTTTTTAAAGCAGTTTCCTCTCCCTCCAAAACCAGTCAAACTTGCCTTCTACATTTTTATCTCAGATAGAAAGCAGAAGCACTTCAAGTTAAAAGGAACAAAAAACGAATGTTGTACAAATAAAAATGCCGTCACATCAAATGTATTATTTTAAATGATTTTTTTTTCAAATCATCATTTCTCTTTTTTTAAATATCATGATGAATATCGAATGAAAGGCTTTTTATTGTGAATTATTATGAACTAATCATTGGCAAACAACAGCCGGGTGCAGTAACTTCCTGAAATCTTGTTGACACGGAGAGGTTGCAGGTTTATTACTATCTGGCCTGTACTAAAACTTATGCTCACTGACCGTATCTGGCAACCCGCATTATAGTCATATATATTGCACATATGTGTGGTCGGATGGATAAACTGTTGTTCATCAAGAAGTAGTCATTGCCCCCTAAAACCACAAATTGCTGTTTGTGCGGGTAGAACAAACGAGACACAACAGATACACCCCCACCAGCTGTTTCCCCTTTGTTTTCAGTCTTTATTCTAAGCTAGGCTGACTGTGTCCCAACACCAGCTCTGTGCCTAATGCACACGGGAGAGTGGTATCAATCTTCTCATTTCAATGTTGGAAAGAAAGCAAAAATGTTGTACTATTTCATGTCCAGTTCATCTGCAGCTTTAATTCTCCATGTGGACTTAATATGTATATTCAATATGAAATTTCTTCTTTAACCAAATACACCTGGTCAGGAAACAGCAGTAGTCCTATAATATTTTTGTATAATCACTGTGTATTGGTAACAGATACCTCAGCTTGAGCCTCCACATACTTTAGTTGTCCAGACTCTTAAACAGCCACCGACACAGGTTCAGCCAGATGAAAAAACATCAAAGTGCTCCTTGTTTTTTTCTTTTTTCAAGCATTCAAAATTATGTAGTCGTTGCTGTGTCAGTCTTTGTGTACGAAGGTATTGTAATTCTGTCCCTTCTCTGCAATCTCATCTCATGAATACACAGCTGGCATAGAAAGGAGACATTGATAATGCCCTCCATCCATTATGCATGTGTTTGTGAGTCTGCATCCACAACTGTGTGCTTTATGTGTGTGTTTAGTATACATATTTAAACATACAGGTCGGTGGTGTATTTTTCATGGTAATGGCTCTATTCCCTGCCTGTCAGACATTTAATGTATCTTCCCTCTGGAAAAATAAGTTACTTTAATAGACTTTTTTTGTTGGTTTCCACAGTAAGCTCCTCAGCTCTGCTGCATGGTCATTGCTTGGAACTTGTAATTCTATAGGAGTAGCAGATTTTTCATAATGTTGGGAGACCCTTGGGAATGACTCAAGGTAATTTTAGGCATCTAGAATTCCTTTAACTTGAATACTGACTCACTAGTATTCATGATTTCCTAATTTGGTTGCAATAATGTTTCTTTGCCCGTGCAATAGGCCTTTCTCACAGCAAACATATTAACATGTAGCTGTTTAGCAGGTATAATGTTTAACATGTTTACCGTGTTAGTTTAGGGAGTTAGCATGCTATGATTAGCCAATTAGCACTAAACACAAAGTACAACCGAGATTGAAGACAATCCTCAGGGGAGAAAAATCTAGCGTCAATCCATCTAGTAGTATGAGATATTTCACTCGATAAGTGAAAACCTTGAACAGCTGGTGGCACGAGATGAAAATTAGGCTGGACCAAAGTGGTGGACCGTCTGACTGACCAACACACGGACATACTCGTCCCTAGAGACACACCACTAGCGTGGCTACAAAACCAATACATTAATACATTAGCGATGGGTCCATTCCATTCAAGTGTCCTAGTAAACCATGATAGTGTGACAGTGAGCCAGCATGCACACTACCAGGACCCTGGAGCTTGATTTATGGTCCTGCCGAAGGTCCATGCAAAGTTTTCGCTGTAGTCTACATCAGTGGCCTGAAGTTTATACTTGTGCGTTGGTGTGTACATCGATCTTTTTGAGAGAATAGCAGGACCGGCGTGTGTGTGTGTGTATGTGTGTGAAGATTGTGTGGTAGAGCGAGTGAGAGAGTGCTGACAATTAGCTTTGGAGCAGTGAGAGAAACAAAGTGTCTCCCCTGTGTTTTCTGACCACGGTGGAAAATCTGTAGCAGGAAAAGTTAACCGTCTCCTTGATTTCACGTTGTTTATGGAGCACGTCAGGCTATGGCGTAGGGTCCGTCAGCCCGGTCTCATGGCAGTTTGTGATATGGTCACGTTATTGAATCTATTGAGTCGTGGACAGCACACAATAATGTCGTTTTTTTCGTGTGGTGATTACGAATTTTAAAGCAAAGTATTTCAATGGAAAGCATATTTCGTGATCACAGAACGATGACGGTGGCGAGTAGTATTGATAAGGCGAAAGGCGCGTGGCGCCTCATTTCCCCGTTGTTGCGTCCCCCAGAGCAGGTTCGAAAATTGTGACCTGTACACGTTCAAAATTTGTGATGTGTACACGAATGAATAAATCAAAATAACGTGACTATTTTACGACCTGGCGTGAGACCGGGTTGGGTCCGGCGTAGGGTCAGTGTCTCCACATACCTCGTACGTAGCCACAGCGTAGATTTAACGCAGAAGCATAAATCACGCTTGACACTGAACTGAGTCGTTTAAAAAAAACTAATCCTAAAAAAAGGCCTGTTAGGTGCAGTTTCAGTGGTGGGAAGACGGAAATGTCTCCGTTCAGTTGCTGTAAGAAAGACCAGAATGTCTTTATATCATGCAAAACATCTGTTACATATTTATGAAAAAATATTCATATCTACAGACACAAATTGTTTTGGGATGCATTTCTTTTGAGAGTGCAAGTAAAAATTGCAGTGAAAGAAATGGCACGTCTTATTGTCACACGCTTTTTCTCTATCTGCATTCTCACTTTCCATCCTGTCCTTGCCCTTTCCCTCTCCTCCTATGCCCTCCCTCAGCTACTTCCCCCCCTCTCTCTCTCTTTCACTCTCTATGCATTTCTATCTTGCTTCACCTCTTTTTCTTATTTTATTCTTTCCTCTTGATTTATGACTAGTAGCCATGCTCACATGTTCATGTTGTCTTGGGGCGGAAAAAGAAAGGATAGTATTTTATCTGAGGGTTTGGAGGTTATTCACACACACACACACACACACACACACACACACACACACACACACACACACACACACACACACTAACCCCATAACTGATGTGCACTCACAAAAAAAACTGACATTGTGCTCATATGCATGAATGTTTCTATCATACAACCACACAGACACATTTAGATACAAATAATTTAGGAATACTTATAGTCACACATGCACACACAAACACACACCAATCTGATACATCCACATCCTGCACCACGTAACCAATCAGATTTCAGAAATAAACAGCACAAGCACACACCTCTTCCTCTGTTTCGCTAACCTATTTTCTTTGAGCATTGCTGATTTGTCATCCACAGAAATGAGTTATTTGTTATTATGTGCACTGCAGGTGTGCCTGGGAGAGCAGTTTGACTGATTTGACATGTGAATGGCAGATAAAAAAAAACTGTTTCAACAACTGCTCTGTAAATAGCAAGGTGCTAGGAGATCCGTGATCCTTAGATATTATCTGCCAACCGAAATGTGTCCTTTCTGCACTGTGTGGATAAAGTTTATCATGAAGTAAGACTTTTTTACAAACTGCAGCACACTTTAAGCTTCCTGCTGCAATTGTTGCAGTGTTGTTTTTGGCGACCTGTTTTAATTTTAGTTTTAGTCTAGTCTTTGTGTCAAACTGTCATTTTAGTTTTTATTAGTTTTAGTCACGTTCATACTCTGTCTAGTCAAGTTGATGACATTTAGTCTAGTTTTGGTCAATAAAATTTTTATTTTAGTCTCTTTTTAGTAATGCAATTCTATTCAATCCAGTCAATATAGTATAAGTACCTAGTAGTATAGACAAAACCAAAATGTTGGCCAACAAGGGATGCTTAGTACACATGGAGTCAGTCAGGTAGGAACTAAGAACACACACACTCTCTCACATAAACAAATACATACACACGTTTGTCTCAGTTGTTTTCAGCTCCAGTGGCTTACGTCTAAATCCAACGTTAAAATGAGACACATTAACCACAGCCTCATGAGTTGCCATTAGCTTTCTAAAATAGAAAGTAACGTTACGTTAATGTCTTGACTTACCTCAATTTCATTATGGAATGGCTTGAGATGTCTCTTAAGGTTTGTGGTGTTTTCTCCTGTGATTTTGTTTTCAAACATACAAATGCATCAAAAATGAACAAATAAAAAGAAACTTCTGCGATTAGACTGCAGCAAGAGACTTGACATTAAAATAAGACAACTCGAAAAATAGGAATAGCACATACTCACAACCCTGGAAAAAATGATCTTTAATGCTGCATATTATACTGTTTTTTAATGTTTAATTTGCTCTTAATTCACACAATAATATCTTCAACTTTAACTGCAGAAAAGGACATGATTTGAAATCTTGGTCAATTTACAGTCACAAAACCAAAAGTATAAATTGTACATTTGATGTTTTTCAAATGTGAAAAGGTTCATTAATATGAAAATAAGACTTCTAATAAGGGATTCTAAAGCTAAAAGTAAAACCATAGGTTAGACAGATTTATTTGTATTTAATTGTTATGTCACAAACAATAGATCCAGATTAATACTTCATGTGATAATATATAACAAAAAGACTATAGATGGGAAATTGTGTTAACCCAGAGAGAGCAGCTTAGCAGCAGGTTTCAGCTACATGAGAGCCTAAGTGGATCGCCTGTGAGACTTAATTGATTTCTTAACAAGGTGGTGTCAATTGTGTGGTTGGCAGGCAGCTTGTTAAACATGGGCCACAGCTGACAGCTTTCTGAGGGTGAAATCATATCACATGGGAGCAACTGTCAGAACGACTTGACAGCTCAAAGCAACAGCCAACGTGTTCAATATGGAGCTGTCATGATCCCTTTTGATGATAATTTTAGCTCGTTCCCATTCAAGCATTATGGTGAGACATTTGAGTACAAAAGAAGTAGTTTGGATTACAAAATCAATTTTTATTATTATTATTATTATTATTATTAAACCTGGTTTAGCATGGAGTCTGTAACACCACAATATAGTAAGATAAATTACTTTAAAACCACATAAACAACACTTTCTTGTATCAATTAGATGTTTATCTCAACTGTCAAACTGTAAAAAGGCATGGCGGGTCAACACGGAACACAAAACTGTGCAAACCTGTTGGATTATGGTGATAACTACTTCAGGAGGAGGAGGGAGAAACCGGCTCCTCTTTACATCAAAGGAGACGTGGTGGAGAGAGTCACTGACTTCAAGTTCCCGGGTACATCCATCTCCCAGGAGCTGACATGGACTGTGAACATCACCTCTCTGGTCAAGAAGGCTCAGCAGTGGCTATATTTCCTGAGGACCCTGCGGCGAGCAAATCAGCTGTTGCTGTCCTTCTATCGATGCTCTGTGGAGAGCATCCTCTCTCATGGCATATTCTGGTGTGGTTTGCAAGCTGCACTGTGGCCGACAGGAAGCTGCTACAGAGAGTCATTAAAACTGCACAGGGCATCATAAACACACAACTACCCACCCTAGAAGACGTTTACAGGGCTCCATGTTTGCGTCACACAGGACTCCTCCCACCCAGCCAATCACCTTTTCACCCTGCTGTCCGTCTGGGAAGCGATACAGGTCCATGAAGGCCCGCACATCCAGACTTATGAACAGTTTCTACTATAGCACCGATAGACCGGCTTTGGCCAGTTTTCACGTGCTCGGCCATGACATATGCCGATTTCATGCCGGTCAATGCTACAATTCACTGACAACATAAGTTATACGAGTTACAGTTCTCAAGGATGGACGCAACAGAATGGTCTCTTTTTCCTTTCTCTCAACTTTTTCCGCCATGTGTAACCGCTCGCGGTGTGAAGCGCGTTATTCTTGCACGTGTATGGAACCTCGTGAATTAACCTGCAACATGTCAGCTGTTTGGAAATTCTTCAGCGCGTGTGCAGAAGATAACAAGTTTGCAATATGCAACACCTCCAAGGAAAAAGTATGGCGTGGAGAGACTATACCAAAAACCAAAATAATTTTTTTTTAAGTTGGATATTGAATGTGAAAAGAAGGAAATGGTTCTAACATTGCACTTTAGATGTGTCTGAATTTCCCACACTTATATTGATATAGTTATTTTATATGGGATCAGTTTTGTGACTTTAATTCCAAGCAAAACTTCTCAAGTATCAAACAAAAAAACCCTAACTCAAGCAAAAAAATTGTCACTTCAAAGGTAAAACTTAAAACTTGCCAACAAAACATTTGTGTAGTTGTAAACTGTTGGTCTTATATTTGTTTGATATTATATCTTTTTGTTTACAGTTCCCTCTTCTTCTTTCTCAATGATCAGTATTTTGCTCTCTCCATCACGTTTGCAGTCATGCTCCCAGCTTTGTCCTTTGCGCTCCCTGAGTTTTTGCTTGCGATTGACACAAATATCTCGCGTGGGCAGGTCTTGCAGGGGTGCGTCCCCATTGGCTAATGAGTGTTAAGGGAAAGTTTGAGTGACAGCTCAGCCTCAGTGCAGGTAAACTAACGTTAGAGACTCAGAGTCTGGTCTGGAGGACACACAAGCCACTCCGCAGGGGATTACTACAAGATTAATAAAGTATAAGTATTATTATATATATATATATATATATATATATATATATATATATATATATATATATATTATCTGTGATCTACGTTGCAAGCATGGTTACTAGACATTTGTTGTTTCGTTGTGTTAAGTTACTAGCTAGCTAGCTAGTAAAGCTTTTTTTATGTTGGCATTTAACGTTAGCTATACTGCTAACGTTATCTAAAACTTGTAGCCACCAGCTACCATACTGAGCTAATAATTTACCATGGGAATCATGTATTCTTCGTGAGGCCTTACTCAATGGAGCTGTATTAATTATCGTCTTCTCTCTGTAGAGACCTGCAGGACCCGAGCAGAGCTACGATGCTCTCCCAGGTAACCTTAAGTTAGTAACGTAGCTATATTATGGTCTATTAGGAAAAATGATTATCCAGCTAACTACTACAGTGGGGGAAATAAGTATTTGACCCCTTGCTGATTTTGCAGGTTTGCCCACTTACAAAGAATGCAAAAATCTACAATTTTAATCATATGTACATTCTAACAGTGAAAGACAGAATCCCAAAGAAAATTCCAGAAAATCACATCATATGAATTTATTAAAATTGATAACCATCTGATGAGGAAAAACAAGTATTTGACCCCCTGGACAAACAGCAAGTATTCTGGCTCCTACAAGCCAGTTAGTCTTTCTTTAAGACACAGCCCCAATCCGAACCAATTATCTACATCAAATACACCTGCCTCACCTCGTTACCTGTATAAAAGACACCTGTCAACACCCAAACAACCAGCATCCAACATCACCACCATGGGCAAGACCAAAGAGCTTTCTACGGACATCAGGGACAAGATTGTTGATCTGCACAAGGCTGGGATGGTCTACAAGAGAATCGGAAAGCAACTTGAGAGAAAAGATCAACTGTCGGTGCAGTTATCAGGAAATGGAAGAAGCACCACACCACCGCCAACCTCCCTCGGTCTGGGCCTCCACACAAGATCTTGCCTCGTGGGGTGTCCCTGATCATGCGAACAGTGAGGAATCATCCCAAAACCACAAGGGGGGAACTGATGAATCAACTGAAGGCAGCTGGGACCACAGTTACAAAAAAAAACGGTTGGTAACACACTACGCCGTCATGGATTGAAATCCTGCAGCGCACGCAAGGTTCCCCTGCTCAAGAAGAAACATGTACAGGCCCGCATGAAGTTCGCCATTCACCACCTGGACGACTCAAAAGAGGCATGAAGAAGGTGATGTGGTCAGATGAGACCAAAATAGAACTTTTTTGGCCTCAACTCAACTCGTCGTGTTTGGAGGGCAAAGAACACCGAGTACAACCCAAAGAACACCATCCCCACCGTCAAGCATGGTGGTGGCAACATCATGCTTTGGGGTGCTTTTCAGCCAAGGGGACGGGACAACTCCATCGTATTGAGGGGAGGATGGACGGGGCCATGTATCGTGGAATTCTGGACCGACATCTCCTTCCCTCAGTGAGAGAGCTGAAGATGGGTCGAGGATGGGTGTTTCAGCACGACAACGACCCTAAGCACACCGCCAAAGCAACAAAAGAGTGGCTGAAGAAGAAGCACATCAAGGTTCTGGAGTGGCCTAGCCAGTCTCCAGACCTGAACCGATTGAAAATCTTTGGAGGGAGCTTAAAATTCGAGTTGCCAGGCGACAACCTCGGAACCTGAATGATTTGGAGGCTGTCTGCAGGGAGGAGTGGGCCAACATCCCTGCCGAAATGTGCACAAACCTTGTCACCAACTATAAAAACCGTTTGACATCTGTGCTGACCAATAATGGCTTTTCTACAAAATATTAACATGCTGTTTGTCCAGGGGGTCAAATACTTGTTTTTCCTCATCAGATGGTTATCAATTTTAATAAATTCATATGATGTGATTTTCTGGATTTTTCTTTGGGATTCTGTCTTTCACTGTTAGAATGTACATATGATTAAAATTGTAGATTTTTGCATTCTTTGTAAGTGGGCAAACCTGCAAAATCAGCAAGGGGTCAAATACTTATTTCCCCCACTGTAATTGTTGTGGTTGCTATTGGCCTGATAATACACAATGCTAGGGTATTGGTTAAGTTGTACAATGTAGAAGCTGTGAATATAATGTATTATATCTAGAGGTCGACACACACTGTACAGTACAAATGCAGTGTTAGCACTGCTTAACTGGTTCACCTTTATAGTTTTGTGCTCATCTGTACTTTCCTAGTTATGACAAAGACTGGCTATCCTAACTCTAATTACATGTCTTCTGTTGCATTTGCAAGCAGGTCAGCAAAAGGAAAATGTTCATAGTGTTTTTAAAGCCTACACATTTGCTAATGGCTACTTAAAAGCAAGTTATTTTAACTGTAAATCACACAACCTTGGAAGCCTCAGTTATCAGTAAGAACTTTGTTACCATTTGATTTGTGTAAGAAACTTTATTATAATTTTCTATCACAGCTCACATCAGGCAGTAGGCCGACCAACCAGGAGGACATGGGAGCAGCAGAGGGAGAGGAGCCTTTGGTCTCTCTGTGGAGGAAACACTGTGTGCGAAGGCTTCAAGCAGCCTGGGTGTAGACCAATAGCATATGTATTGATCATATTTTGCTCAGATACTCAATTAACACTTACAATAACCTTTTTCTTAAGTTTTCATTGGTGTACTTGTAGTTTCTTAGTCCATTGAATGTCAATATATCCTACTACAGTATACTGTCCTGTAATTAGGGCCCGAGCGCCGACAGCGGCGAAGGCCCTATTGAAACTGAAGGAATTATTGTTTCTTTCTTTCTTTCTATTATTATTATTTTCCCGTCAAATTAATTGGCTTTTTGAGGGGCTTAACGATGAAAAGTTATTAAAAGAAAAACTTTTCGTTAGACGGTGTGGGCGTGGCGGCCATTTTGAGTGTTTAGCGATGAACAAAGAAGTTGTTGTAACTTGAGTGTACGTTGTCGTATCTGCCTGAAATTTCTCACGATTGACAAGGGTCCAGGCCTGAGGACACCTACAGGCCAAAATTTACTTTTGGTCATAGCGCCCCCCGCTGGCAACATGAAATGTGCCTTATATGACAAACATCATCCGATTTGCATGAAACTCAGAATGTGTGGTCTACGTGTGATACTGAGCCGCCCCCTATAATATGGCCACGCCCACTTACTCAGGCTACGCCCCCTTTCATAACATTTGAACCGTTTAAGGTAGAGTCTTGTGTGAGGTGTCATTGAACTCAGCAGAGAGTTCCTTCTTTATTGGTGATGATTTGGCCCACCCCCTATGCATAAGCCACGCCCCCTTTCATAACATTTGAACCGTTTAAGGTATACCCTTGTGTGAGGTATCATTGAACTCAGCAGAGACTTCCTTCTTCATTGGTGATGGTTTGGCCCGCCCCCTATGTTCAAGCCACGCCCCCTTTTATAACTAATGGCCCGATTGATGTAAACACTTGTGTGAGGTATCATTGAACTCAGCAGAGACTTCCTTCTTCATTGGTGATGGTTTGGCCCGCCCCCTATGTTTAAGCCACGCCCCCTTTCATACATGCTGACCCATTTAAGGTAGAGTCTTGTGTGAGGTATCATTCATCTCAGCAGAGGCTTCATTTTTAATTGGTGATGGTTGGACCCGCCCCCTATGCTTTAGCCACGCCCCTTTCACAGCTAATAAACCGTATGACGTAGAGTCTTGTGTGAGGTATCGTTGAACTCGGCGGGGAGTTCCCTTTTCAATGAGCGTCCGCCGGTAACCCCGACGCGCGCCGAGGCGCGAGGGCCCGTCCATCGCTGCTCGCAGCTTTAATTTAATTTGTGTTTACATTGTCTTACTGTAATTTTTTTTTTTAAATGCACATAATATATTAAAACATTTTTTTACATTCACCCTTGTCTGTTTGGTTCATTATATAAAACAGGAAATAAGGTTGAGACTATTATAATGCTTTATTTTTAGTCCAATATAAAACTTCACATACATAATGGATATTTGAACATATTTTGCTGGGGCCCCGTTGGTAGAAGAAGCTGGAACTCAGTGTCAGTGTCATTATTTGCAGTACATCACAAGTCAGGGTCAGTTTTTCATCACCAACAATACACAAACATACTGAGTAATTGGGTTATGTATATATTTCACATATTCAGTTTCACCTTCCACCAAGGCAAGCTGTATTTCTCTGCTGACTTGTGTCTGCAACAACACTTCTGAGGGTGGTGCAGTAATATCACACACAACTCCTGGACGCCTGGGATCATCTTGTCTCCTGAGCTCACTGATGGCCCACCGCCAATTAAAGTCACAAAAGTAATCCCATAATTTTATAGTGATCAATTATCTGTTCAAAAAATCTTCTATGTTCTGTGCAAAATGTTCTATTAAAGAAAAGAATATAAACAAATTGGAATCGGCTAAAATTGGTATCAGCTGGCCTAACTCAATGAAAATCGGAAATCGTCCTAGAAAGTTGTAATCAGTGCATCTCTAGCAGTCTTTCTGTGCAATATCTGACTTTTTATTATTGCATTTATTGTTTTTATTCTGTGTATTCTAGCAGCTAGCAGCTACTACCGCACTATGTTTTTTTTTTTTTAGGGGGAATAAACTTCAAGACGTTACATGACCTGTCCTCTGGAGGACATAGCCAGAGCACCACCGCTCCGTGGATTGTTATCAGGATTATTATTACAGAAGCCTGGCTGAATACACTCACCGGACGGCAGCTAGCAGCTAACGGCTATCAGCTAGCAGGGCAAGCTAGCTACCGGCATGATCAAGACAGGGAGCAGGGTTGGTGAATTTAAACAATGTCTGAGTTGAAAACGCATCTTGTTGTCACGTAAGGCCCTGTTCATGTTGCACAGACATTTTAATTGCATTTTAATATATATAGGATATAGACTAGGGAAGTTCGAACTGCAGTGCAAATTCACTGGTGAGATGTGTGAAATATTTTTACTAATTACTTCAAACTTTCAAATTAATTACACTTTCCATGAACAAGTTGAGATACATTGGAGTTAGCCTATTGTTAAAATAGCGTTGGTCTGAATCATATAAACGGTTTCACCAAATCAACCGCTGTCACCCTAAATACTACGTCATCTTACAACGCTGCTCTGCCCGGTGCGTTCCATACATACACTGAAGGGTGATTTTTGCGTCGCTGAGAGCCACTGCCCAAGCGTTCGTATTTTACGAGTTGGGAGTGAAAACGGGTTGGAAGGGGACCCTCAGTTGTATTCATGAGTGCTCGTTGCTTGTCGTAAGGAATGGGAGCTGTAGATGCTTTTATGTAAAACACTGTTAACTGTTCCAACAGCATTTCTTTACTTCATCAATATCTCTCTCTCTCTCTCTCTCGTTCTCCCTCTCCCTTCATCATTAGATGAGCTGGAGAAGCCAAATGCAAAGGAAAGAAATGTTTTTTTGCATACACATATATACGCAGTTCAAGAGTGCATAACAAACTTAAGTGGGCAGCCATTAATCAATGGGAGTTGTGAAGTCAGAGGAGTTAATAAAGAAAAGAGAGAGGCTGTGGATAGAGCTGTGGGGGTGTCTGCCTGTCTCCTGCTCTCTTAATCATTTATCTGTGCTGCCTGTGTGCAGAACATTGGATTGTATTAAAGAGTTGTTTCATCAAAAAAGGAGTTTTCTGTATGATTGATAAACTAAATTTTATATATATTTTGCTCAAAACTAATTTCAAACTTCCCCAGCAAATGAACAAATGGAACTTTGTGGGGGTATGTGTGGCACCCAGTTTCCACAGTCTAAACAAAAATATTTCTACATTTACACCATTCTTTCGATGTGCTAATGTGACTGATTTTCAATGCGTCTGTGTGTATTTGTGCACACGCTCGTAGCCTGATTTGCTGATAACAGCACCTCATCATTTCTATATGGTAACTGTTGCTGTGAAGCACAATTATCATCTAAATGAGAAGAAAATTAATTTTTTTTAAATAGCTACGCACCAACCGGAGAGAGCGAGTGCGTGCGTGCGTGCGTGCGTGCGTGCGTGCGTGCGTCGTCATTTATCCAAATGCCCTTCAAAACATAAACATGCATCATTCCCCCGGCTTCAGTATTCAAATGCAAAGCAGAAATTAGTTTTCTCCCTGCAGTTTGCTGAAACATAAACCAATGCAATAACAGGATGTCACACGAAAGAAGCCTTTCAGGGAGGAGGAGCGATTAAAAGTGTCTTTTATCACTGGACTGGTCTCATGGCTTGAGGTGGTGCTCAACTCATAAGATTACATTAATAAGAGTTTCTGGATCTAAGTTGGAACATGTTTATGACCTAAAAATGTCAACCCATCCTACTCTAGTATTGATTTTCTACAACAATATTGTTTCTGCTACAGTTGTGAAGGAGCTCATTACCTAATGCAATACCAGTATGGAGAGCCAAAGTGAAATGAGCACTTCCAGGCTCCTTTCCAGAAAACCTCATTCAAAATCCCATTGACATCTGTAACTACACCAATGACAAAAAAAATACAGCTTTGAAACAGAGTCTTTGTCAACAGTATGTTGTGTGGCTTGTTCATAGTTTTTTGAAAACAATCTAATATAATTTTTGTATGTTTTTAGCGTTAACAAACACCCCCCAAAAGCCTGAGTCGTTCGCAGGATACATGTTATGGCTTGTTTATATTCTTTTTATCCTTCTTATATTTAGAGAATGTGTGACATGCACCAACAACACCATGACATATTCCTTGTATGTTCAAAAAACAAATAAAACTTGAAACTTCCTGTAGTGTTCAAACTGTACAATACATTAAGAAACAACACGAGAAAATCCTGACAGGCATTTGGAATATGAAACACGCTCAAAACTACACAATTACAAACACTTGTACTACAAAATGTATATCTGAGGAGAAGCAATTATTCTCAAAGTAGTCTATATCCACAACGTTCCTCTTCCGGGATTGCTCCGTTGCCACCGGAAATTCCGCCGGATGTCCCTATATTTGGCTGGATGTCCGGTACCTTCCGCTTTCTTTGTGTTGGAATTTTAAACTTTAAACTGCTCCTCAGATCTCTGCAAGGTAAATCCAGACAGCTAGCTAGACTATCTGTCCAATCTGAGTTTTCTGTTGCACAACTAAAACAAATTTGTAACGAACACATGTTCCACCAAAACAGTTCCTTCCAGAGGCTATTTTGCAGCGGGACAGTGGCTCTGCCCGGTGCTTAGCGCTGCCCAAGACGATTGTGATTGGTTTAAAGAAATGCCAATAAACTAGAGCACGTTTTTCTCCCATCCCGGGATGCTGTGTGGACTAGCCAGACCCTCCTCCGCAGCGTCGTGGAGGAAGGTCTGGCAATGCAAGATTATCATCAAAGCAACACCATCTGAGACAGACAGATACCCACACCTCTTTTGATTAAAGAGATTTCCTGCAGTGCAGATACTGCCGGTGCTTGCTTCTTTGCTGTGTCAAACCCCAATACACAGCATGTACTGTGTGTGTGTGTGTGTGTGTGTGTGTGTGTTGTGTGTGTGTGTGTGTGTGAGAGAGAGAGGTGAGAGAGAAAAGGGTGAAATGGTTCTTTAATATTTTTCTAGCTGAATGCTTCAATCAATTCAACTCTAGCTAGAAGCGTTGTTATTGGCTTTCTGATGGAAGCAAAACAGCTGGATGTGTCTGTCTGTCTGTCTGTCTGTCTGTAGTCCAGAGAGCCTGCGGATGCATTTTAATCTGTAGGTAATTCCCATATATGTGTCTGTGAATGTAGGAAGGGGGTATTAAATGTACACTTCTGCACTGTCCTAATGAAACTGTAAATGAACAACATTGTGTTGGAAATTGCTTACCCATTCTCTTCTTCTTGGCCATGAAGGGTAAGAAAATACTCTCAACTATCACCTTATTTTGTCATATGGCAACAACTACTACTTTAGACAATTCCGTCAGTTCTTCTGTTCTTGTTTATTTGTCTCACGTGAGTGAGAGGTATCACAGCCTCTCAGCATGCCACCACGTCCCACGCTGAGGTTCGTCTTAATCAGATCTTAATTAAAGACCATTTCCCCATTTTAGATCAGTATCTGTCTGGTTACACTAGACGCATTGTCATTCATGTATTTTTATGCAAAATGAAAGAACAATTAAAACTTTCCCAATGGAACTAATTCCTGGCTCCCCTACCAAAGGATTCCTTGTTGTCACATAGCAGTAAAGGCATTCTAATTCACTTTAGAAAAGAAAGTACGTAAGAATAATTTGTCAAGGAATATGATATGAAAAATGATTTCCAGATCCAGCAGCTTTATCGCTAAAGTGACACTGAGGCTGATACAAGGTGAAACATAAGCCAAAGAGAACAAATGCTAAACTGAGATTGAGATTGATTGAGAGGAAACTGTGTGTGTGTGTGTGTGTGTGTGTGTGTGTGTGTGTGTGTGTGTGTGTGTGTGTGTGTGTGTGTGTGTGTGTGTGTGTGTGTAACAGAAGAACATCCAGGATACCAACTGAATATGTGGATTTGGGAGCATAAAGTAATCTGCACAAGCAATCTTCCTTCAAACCACCCTATTAATATTAAAATATAACATGTGGTGCAGTTTATAGGGCCATCCATCTCTCTCACCTTGAGAAAACCCTGTCCTGCACGGGTTATCCCCTTTAAAGAGTTGTTTACTGGGCGTACATTTTCAAGAAGGGAGTCCCAGGCTCTGATGAGAACAAAGGATGTTTGTGATGTGTACAGGCACTCCTACTGGGAACCAGCTCATATTGGACTCCTGCAGCTGTCAGTGGAAAACATTTATCATCAGCTGTAACAACAGCTTATGATGTGATGATACAGTACAGGCCAAAAGTTTAGACACACCTTCTCATTCAATGTGTTTCTTTATTTTCATGACTATTTACATTGTAGATTCTCACTGAAGGCATCAAAACTATGAATGAACACATATGGAATTATGTACTTAACAAAAAAGTGTGAAATAACTGAAAACATGTCTTATATTTTAGATTCTTCAAACCCTTTGCTTTTTTTGATAACTCTGCAAACCCTTGGTGTTCTCTCAATGAGCTTCATGAGGTAGTCACCTGAAATGGTTTTCACTTCACAGGTGTGCTTTGTCAGGGTTAATTAGTGGAATTTTTTCCCTTATTAATAAAAAAAGCAAAGGTTGGCTACTTTGAAGAATCTAAAATATACGACATGTTTTCAGTTATTTCACACTTTTTTGTTAAGTACATAATTCCATATGTGTTCATTCATAGTTTTGATGCCTTCAGTGAGAATCTACAATGTTCATAGTCATGAAAATAAAAAGGAAACGCATTGAATGAGAAAGTGTGTCCAATCAAGGGTTGATGAGATATGTTGCTGACTGGCCAACATCACCATCTCCTTCCAGACTTTAAAGTTATACTTTAAGATGTTTTCCCTTAGAAGTTTTCAGAACAATGTAGCCACAAAATGGCCTGTGTTTTCAGTATTAAACAAGGCTCAGCTACAATGAGACAAGAGGCCAGTTTCATTATCTCTCTATTATCTAGTCACTGTGTGTGTCTGTAAAATGGTATCCGATTCTCCCTGGGTGATGCCTACACAGTAGAGAAATTGATGCCAAGATAATTGCTATTTCTGCTCATATAGCTTGGCTTCTTGTTTATATTACAAAATGTGGCACCTGTGACTAGTTCCTATGAGCGTGTCTCCGGGAGAGAAAAATTGAAGGGTGAATGAGCGCGTAGTTTAACGTGTATGTTTTTTGCTTTGCACATAATCCATGTCCCCTACATTTCAGTATGTGATGTTTTGCGCCTTTGTGTTAATGTACAGGAATTGTCTGTGGGAGAGACAAAGAAACATACTAAAAATTGTTCTCACTGTCACACTGGCTGCAGGGCTGAATAGATTCACCAGTGGCAAAAAAAATAATTATTGTCACGGTACAATGGCGGACTCAAATGCACAACTCAAACTCAGAGTAAAAGGTAAGTTTGTTTATTGTTCAATGAACAATGCAGGCAAGGGTGCAGAATCGCCAGGCAGAAGACGTGGTCAAGAGTACAAACACAAGGTCTGGTAACACTGGAAACAGACACTGGGATAAACGCTGGAAAGTGAGACACGCAAGGAGCTACAACAATCTGGCAGAAACAAGTGAAACAAAGGGGGTTATATATATACACGGGGGATGGGAAGACAACTACACACAGGTGAATCACATTAGGGCAGGGACAAGTAATCATAAAAGGCGGGAAACAAACAAAGACAGGAAGACAAATGACCAGGAATGTAGACAAACAGTGAATTTCAAAATAAAACAGGAAGTCCATGAAAACAAACAGAAAACAATATAAGAGCGGGAGCTGGACGTGACAATGACTCTCTGCAGGACAGCTGATTGGCCCGCAGCTGAACAGAGCCTTTAAGTAATGATGTCCAAATGAAGCTTCACAAAGCATTTTCTTTAGTTTCTTATCCCAATAGTTCTCTGTTCAACACGCGGTTGAAAGCACACTGAATTGCCATTCCTTGAGCTTCCAAGAGCGCCATGTGGTTGGGTCAACAATGGAGGAAGGTCTTGCATTGCCAGACCTTCCTCCACAGCGCTGCAGAGGAGGGTCTGACAAGTCTACACAGCATTCCGGGATGGGAGAAAAACGTGCTGTGGTTTATTGGCATTTCTTTAAACCAATCACAATCGTCTTGGGCAGCACGGAGCAACGGCGCCTCTGCAAAATAGCCTCTGGAAGGAACTTGTTTTGGTGGAACATGTGTACGTTCAAAGGTTGTTTTAGTTGTGCAACAGAAAACTCAGATTGGACAGGTAGTCTAGCTAGCTGTCTGGATTTACCCTGCAGAGATCTGAGGAGCAGTTAACCATAGTCCTCATAAAAAAAAAAGAAAGCGGAAGGTAACAGACATCGGGCCGAAATGAAAGACGTCCGGTGGAATTTGAACAATCCCGGAAGTGGAACATTGTAGATATAGACTTGGTCAACAAATACAACTACATAAATATCACTTCAAAGTTAGATCGCCAAGCCAATTTATAATCTATTCTACTGTAGCAACGTAGACTAGAAACAGTTGACTTAATTTATCAGACATAAATGTAGACTGCAGATCAAAGCCTTTATACATGACAGGTAAAAAAATATACATAATATACAATATACTATGAACATTGGTGCAAATGGGCAGGAAGCAGCAAATACGTTTTATAAATAATAAAGAGAGCACATCTTATAAAATAACAAATGTCATTCTGTGTTCAATGCCTGGATGGCATAGGGAATGAAATACATTTTATGTTCCGACTGCTCTTGGGACCTAAAATTCGATGGCCAGACGCAGGCAACTCAAACTCTGAGAGTAGTAGATGTGAAGTATCCGCAGTTATGTTTAGCCTTCCTGTGTACAACACTATCAAATATATTGCATTGTTGTTTCTGTGACTTGCCACTCACCTTCCCGGCAATGTTAACAACCTTGGAGAGCTTGTTTTTGCTCTTTGCACTCACGTTGCCGTGCCATGCTGTCATGTTAAATTATAAAATGCTTTCAATCAGACTTCTGTAAGCCATTTCAAGTATGTGTTGGCTAACTCCAAAGCTCTTTATATTTCTGATTTCCTTTTCCTTAACATTTTAACTGTTGACTGTTTTAAATGTATTCATGTAGTTTTAGGACAGGCCCAGCAATATGCAGTGGCAAACTGATATGCTGGCATGCCTTACATGAGATATGGACTTCGTGTACAGACTGCCAAGGCTGTTGGAAACTGTCCGTCTTGAGCCTAATTATTAAACCTGTACTTTTCCTGCTGTGACAAGTCAAAATGTCTGCTGTGAAAAAGGTCAAACAGGATAGTCAGGGAGATGCCAATCAAATGTCTGTACACACCTAAACTAACCTCTGCAAAAGTGAAGATGGGCCAAAATGTATTTGTTTAGGAATAGTTCACCATAACTGCAAGATGTCATCAAAAAGAACACATACACACATGAAAAAGAAACATTTCACAGTATCACTCATTGTGTGAGTAGCGGTACTAGCAGGCTAGGTTCCCAAGCTACAGTATGTCCTCTAGCTCTCCCTGAGGGTTCCCAAGGCGTTCCACATTTTACAGCTTAAAGCTGTAGTGGGTGGTTTCTGCCGCCCCCCATGAGGAATTTGAAGTAATGACAACAAAGCTGTCGGTGCAGTCTAGGGTTAGGGTTGGAATGGTGGCTCCGACTCTGTGGAATGCCCTTCCTATTGTCTTACGTTCTGCATTCTCTGTTGAAGCTTTTATAAAGCAGCTGAAGACTTACTTGTTTAAACTCGCTTTTGTGTCATGTTTGTAACTTTGGGTTTTTAAGTCTTTTAATCTTTTATTTCCATCTGGTACTTTATTTCTTTTTTGCTTGCTCATTTTCTGTTTGCGTCATATATTGTATTTTAACAATGTTTTATCAGGTGAAGCACTCTGTGACTAAGGTGCTATATGAAATTAACGTATTATTATAATTATGTGATGTATAATCCCTCCAACATGTTCTTGATCTGCAACAATTTGTTCTCCTAGTTGGATTTGTTCAGAATATCTCCACAAGGAGGCAACTCTGGAGACATCCTCATCACACGCCCAAACTGCCTCAGCTGGCTCCTTTCAACACAAAGGAGCCACGCCAAGATCTTTCCAGATGCCTGAGTTTAATAACTCAATAACCATACCCTTGCTTTGTAACAAATACAAATGTGATTTCTCACGACAAGACAGTATTTGTATTGTCAATGTCTATATTGATTTCTTTTTTACTGTTGTGGATAGTGCCTGTTTAGTGTCTGTCTATGTTTTATATGTTTCCATATCGTGTTGGATCATTTTCTTTTGAGATGAATAAATCCATCCTTTGTGAAATGGTGGTGATGATTAATCCCAATAATAAACACAACTCGTTATATCAATCCCAGCTGGATGCAGTACGCTGTGCAAAAAGTATATGTTGCACACACTGATGCGCTGCACTCTAAATTGATGCCAATGACGTCTGCCACCAGGAGTGGGTGGAAAAGAAAAGGGGAGATTGAAAAATAAAATTGTTAAAAGAAAAAGAACTCACACATTACATAAGTGATGACAGAAAGATGGCATATTGTGACACCAAAAAAAAAAATCCTTTTCAATTACTAGATCGGCTTACAGCACCTACACTGTGTTTATTTCAATTAACCCCATATAGAACTGTCATAATGCATCATCTACTAGTCACATTTAAACCCAACTCATTTCCTGACTGGTATGTGGACTCTATATTCTGTATTCTGTCTGGTATGGAGTAGTATTCATTTGCCAAGCAATATCTCTTTGGCCTTTTATCTAATGTTGCTAAAAACAGGCTTTGGTCTAAAACTCAGGAGAAAAGAGAGATATGGAAATTGCTGGTGGACCCACAGGGTGCACTCACATTTTTAAGGGCTTCTTGTTAAATAATGGCCTTTTTTGTACACTGTTGTTTTGTTTTAACAGTAAAGATCTGTAGACACTGCAGTCCCGTTTAGTTTTAATACATGAAATATCACATTTTTGAAAAAAAGGCCAAGAATAAAGGGAAATTACATGACTATTGAAATTGATGGTCAATGCATACTGTTGTATTACTGTTTAATGTTTGTAATATCATTTTCATAGTGTAGTAGTGGGGCAGTTTGGGAGCCCACATACCGTAGACTCCTTGGGGTGAAGAAATGTAGCCGTTCTGAAAATACTGATCTACACATTCTTGCATGCAAGAAACGTTGAAACAGAAGAAGAGAAGTGCTAGTAATCAAAAGGTCCAGCATGTTAATACAATTAATTAATTTAAGAATTACAACTGTCTTGCTTCGGAAAAGCTGTTATTGTAAGTGGTTTTGGACAAAAGTAGGCTATCTGCTAAATTAATGTATTGCAATGCAATTTTTAAACAACCATCCCTGATTCACGGCATCTCTTCAATCTTGCTCTTTTGTGACCTTCGAGTCTGCAGGTTGTCAATCTAGCAAAACAGCACTACAGCAGCTGATTTCACAGATTAGTTCCTTTTCTCTGACTCAAGGTGTGCTAATCAGTGCAATCTGCTAGTTAACACTGTCTGAAAAGATGTTGTGAAACAAGCTCAGACCAGGAAATATATTTTTGCACGTTGGGTACACAAGGGAAAAATATATTTACTCAAGCACAAATTGGATTATGTGACAGTAGCATGAATTGTAAACGTCATATTTATTACATTACAAAGTATAGTAAGGCAATAAGGCAAGAAACATCGGCGAGTGTAGCCGGTAGGAGGTAGGAAACACACACTGGAGCAGTAGTCACTTGCTCAGATATAGTGCTGAGTGGCGGCGCCCAGTAATTAAGGTGCTGGTGAGTCATTAAATCCAGCCGGTGACAATATAATGGGCAGGAAGTAAGGAGAAAACCTAATTTGCCACACACATATTTCTGCATACGCACTATTTGTGCCTATACAATAGGCCTATCATTCATTTAAAAAAATACCTAGGCCTAGGCATGGTTTTTGTGCGTACATACATATTTATACATCTGGCCCTTGGACACTAGGAGTTAATAACAATAAAAAGGGTTGTGTGACAAGGGAAAATACCTCATACACTGCTACACTACGCAATGAATTTACATACTAGTAAAACATCTGGAATCCAATAATACATTTTAAAATGGTTCCCCGGTGTGTCTGCACATGCAAAACAAACACACCTTATAACAACTACTAGTAGTGTCATGCTAACTCTCTCTCTCTCTCTGTTGGAAGTTGTGTGTGTGTGGTGTGTGGGTTACTTTAAATCCAGATAAAGACATCATAAAAGGACAGAAATGGACTGAGAGAAAGAGAGAGAAAAAGAGGGGTTTGTGTCAGTATGACCGTCATCTCATCAGTGTGTGTGTGTGTGTGTGTGTGTGTGTGTGTGTGTGTGTGAACCTCATCTAATCAGAGCACTGATAGCTTTCTGATCCCCCCCATTTCCTCCTGTAACAGTCTCGCCCCCACACACACTGCACAGGATCTATTAGCCATAACAATGAAAAACTCATTCATTCCTCATTTATAATGACACATTCATTCTCTACAGATATCAGGCTTACAGGGAGGAAGAGTGGGGGGAAAGAAAGAAAGAAGATAAGGAGAGGAGCAACATACCAATGGTATGCGCCACGCATAAACTCCATCAGCTCGGATTGAAATAAAAATGATTACAAATAATCAGACATGTAATCCCTTATTAAGCCTTGTGTACTGTCAAACAGATTAGACTGTGGTTGTAGCCCTAGGCCTGTTCTAAAAATGAAAAGGAATGTTTACCTTGTTAAGTCATTGTTGGTCAATGAACTAACAATGAATAAACATTCATTAAAATCATATTCAAAAGGACTACATATTTGTTAGGCTATTTCAGAAATTATACATTGAGACTGAGACCAACCATGAAGTAGCTCTCAGTTTCAAAAAGGTTGGTGACCCCTGGATTAGACTGTGGTTGTACTAGGCAGCTTCCAGGGATAATGAGTAAAAACAATGAAAACAAAATAAAATTCAAAAGTTAGGTGTTTTAATTATAAAAGACCAATGGGATTTTGAAAAATTTGCAACTTTGATGTCCAAAGAAAGATGATTACAGAGTAGGGGAACAAAATAGAAAAGGTCTCGTGGCCTGCTGACTTCTTTTTAACTCTGGGGACAGACAGGAGCCCTGTATTCTGAGAGCAAATAGTCCATATTGGAGTATGAGGTTTAAGGTAATCAGGTGAGTAGGAAGGGGGGTGCCCATTTACAATTTTGTCAATTTTGTCAAGTCATCAGAATCACCTTAAAGTCTGATCTGACATGGATCAGAGATGGACCCCACCCAGCGATACTCCGCCACCCACATAACACAGACCACACTTTATGTAACCAGGATTACTAAACAATATTTATAACAATAACATTAGTAAAATAGATGTTAAATAGTACAAAGTGAACGAGTTGCTCTTAGGAGGAGGCTGGCTAGAAGGAGCACATATTAGGGTTAGGGTCCAACTTCAATCTGCAAGCCGTGTCACATTTTCAGATATGATGTAACCATTTACAACGTGAACTACAGTGGAATTACAGCTGACATAGTAGCGGGCTGATGCAACCATATAAACTGTTTCACCAAACATTTTTTTATTATTAATTATTACTATCATCATTTTACTAATTGACTATTAAAAAAGATCCCACACCACCTGCTTCTGGCTGCGGATTTGTGGTGCTGCATGTTCACATGGGTCCGCTCTGCACGAATAATCCTAACAAACTCCAGTCTGCCCAAAGTGGAGGACTGAAAGACCGACATTGCCATCCCTGGAGCCAATAGGGCATTAAAGCTTTTAGCATGTCACAGTATTGAAAACAAAATGTGCTTTACATGTCAAACAATATGTTACATTGTGTGAGCTGATTTTAACCATTATTGCTGCAGGATAACAGGGCTCCATGTAGAGCTGATAGTAAGGCAGCGAGCTAATTCATGTCTTCAGTTCTCTACAACAGGAGGATTATAAAAGTTGACAATCTGCAGCCGAGGTGACAATTCATGCCCACCATGCATTTATATCCCAGGGAAATTACAGTCTCATGCTTTTAGTTATGTTATTTGCCTCTGTGTGTGTGTGTGTGTGTGTGTGTGTGTGTGTTGAAGAATTATTTCTATAAGTCTAGATGTGTGAATTGAAGTCTATAAAAAATATAGTGTTGCTCATAGCTGTGAGTCGTATTTAGGCATGAGATGTGGAAAGCACATTGCTATCCCCTGTCAACGTATACATTCAGTTAGCCAGTTGAAACTTGAACTTCTATATAAGTAAAAGGAACGTGAGTGTATAAGCTTCACTTTATTATAATATTGTGTTGTTCTCATCCTACAGTTTAGAATAAGTGGCAGCAGACAGGCCTTATAAGGAATGGTTAGATCATTGGCCACACCATCAGTAAAACAGAACTGTGTGTGGCTATTGGTATGTGTGCCTCTGTGTGTACTATATAATTTTGCGTACATGTACGTATTCAAGGATGTCAGGTTTTCTTTTCCTTCTAAGCATATTTGAGCTTTGGCGCATGTGTTGTATATTGTATGTGTGTGAGAGTGGAGAGAGGAGAGGAACGCCTTCAAGGAAAGAGGATAACAGATGAGGATTTTGGGCCAGAGGTCAGTTATAATTTGACAGAGACTTTGAAATCTAGTGTCATTTTGTGAAACCACACGTGTGTTGTAATTTAAATGCTGGACTGTAAAGTAAACTTGCTTAACTCAACTCTTCCTCTGAGATTTATCCTTGTGTTCTGGAAAAATTAAGACCGATAAAAGAAGGCGCGGGAATTGATAAATTGTGGAGTCAGATTTGACAGGCCTTAGGGCCTTATTTTAGATATAATTCCCTACAGTGGAGTGCGGTGTGTGTGTGTGTGTGTGTGTGTGTATCCAGAGTCAGGACTTTTGATTTTAGAAGTTAGTAAAAAGAAGAAGAAAAAAACATTGAGCTCCTGGTGGCTTGCAGCCTTGGTAATGAGACGAGTCTGCATTGTGAGATAAACAAATCGGTTGTCCAACACACATGCACAAACACACAAAATGACCACACACACACACACACACACACACACACACACACACACACACACACACTCTAACTTGTGTATAACTAGGAGAGGGAGGACAAAGTCTGTCTTGATTGCTTGTTGTTTGACTAATTGTTTATGTACAACCACTTACAGATGAAGTGAGGAAGGGACTTTATACAGTTTTCCATATATTGTGAAATAAAGATAAAGTCAAGCACATGGAAGGTTCAGAACCCCCCTAAAATATCCATATAGGGCATTCAAGTAGTCACCATTACCACAAACTAAACATAAAATGCGTGAGTGCTAGTACATCGCATTGAAACATAATAGGACACTTAACCTTTTAGAATAGACAGATTGTTATTAGAACATATATGCACTCCCACAGAATATCACTGAAACACTAATGCATTTTGAACAAGCTTATGCAGCTGAACCCATATGCTTCCCATTTAGGAAAATGGCTGAAATCTAAGCCCTGCAAGAGCACCTAAGGGCTCTGAAACTCAATTTACGGTCTACAAAAAATGCTAAACTTAATACTTTTTCCCCATGTTTCATAATTATAATTAGCATCCAGAATAATCATTATCATTTAGTAAATTACTGGAAGAATGGATGTGTGCTAAAGCATTCTAAGTGCTGGGGAATAATATTATATACTATATAGTCTCACATTGCCAGACCTCCACAGCGCTGCGGAGGAGGGTCTGGCGAGTCCATACCGCATTCCGGGATGGGTGAAAAACGTGCTCCGGTTTATTGGCATTTCTTTAAACCATCACAATCATCTTGGGGAGCGCTGAGCACCGAGCGGAGCCACGGTGCCGCTGCAAAATAGCCTCGGGAAGGAACTTGTTTTGGTACAATGTGTACATTCAAAGGTTGTTTTAGTCATGCAACAGAAAACTCAGATTGGACAGATAGTCTAGCTAGCTGTCAGGATTTACCCTGCAGAGATCCAAGAAAAGGTTAAACATAGTCCTCATAAATCGGAGTTTAGAATGCCAACAAGGCAAAGGATTACGGGCTAAATTAGTGAAATCAGGTGGAATTTCCGTCGGCAACGGAGCAATCTGGAACGTCATGCATATAGACTATATACAATATGACCTTAATAATATTAGTGTCTAAGAGAGAGAGAGAGATGATGGATGTCATTAGGGAGAGAGAGAGAGAGAGGCATTTGTGGCTCTGTGTGTTTCTGTGTCTTTGTGTGGGTGTAATTTTGACTGACGGCACATTGATTTACTAAAGTGCAATATGCCATGCAGCTAAAATCAATCATTGACACGATGGGGGATTCTGTACACAGCATATTTATCATCGTACACATGTTGGCCCAGTGTGCGGCACTGATTCAGGCAGGACCCTGTGGAGTTAAGTTGTTTTGACAAAGTGTTTACTTGTTGACACAGTGGGGTGTGCTCAAATTTGTGGGGTTGACATTCACAATAGTTTCATTGCTAAATGGGGGCTGTTACCGAAAACAGTGAGCTGGTAGACACACACGCACCCCTCTTTCAAACGCACACGTAGAGACTCATGGACAGACTATGAGACAACGGGGCCCAGGGCACAGATTTGTAAAAGGCTTCCCAACCCTCCAACCACCTGTGGGAACAAGACACCCAAACTGAAAGAGACATCCTGTAAAACGACAGCAAACGGTGTGTGTGTGTTATGGTTATTTTGCGTTTCTTTTTCGTTACTTTGCTATCATTTACTCACTATTTGAGGTCATTTTGCATCTCTTTGAAGTCATTTTGTGTCTCTCCAAGCTTCATTTTTTTGTCTATTCACAGCATCTTTGTGTCTATTCATGGCCGTTTTGTGTCACTTTGCTTTCCAACAGACTCAATGTGTAGACATGCAGATACTGTAAATACATAATCATATCTGTTGTTAAAATAATGTTTCTCAGATGAGAGTCAACACTGGATTCATTTGTTTATATTTAATGTTATACTTCAATCACTAGATCATCTCAAATGCAGGAAGCACAAAGGTGAATGATTAGCATTTTTTTGCACTCTTTGTACATGAATACTGTACATTTGATCTTTTATATATTACTACTGTAAATTAGTTTTTAATATATATGTTGTCTAGATAATATACGTTGTTTGTATATCTGGAGTTTGTAACAATAATAATTTCCCCCTGGGATTATTAAAGTATTTCTGATTCTGATTCTGAAAAAGGGGGCTCAATGCTTGCCAGGTAAAAAATAACCTTTGACCCCCATCAGAACAAACTTATCATTTCCCAATCGTGGAGAACTTATTAGCGTTCGGTTGTCATGCAGAACATATCTGGAACAAACTCCCAGATAACTCTCTTTTTTTTTTAAATCAAGGCTGAAGACTTTTCTGTTTGATGCTGCCTTCTATTAAATCAAGTCATTTTTAATGTCTTCACTTTTATTCTTGTATTTTATACCTCTCATTCTATTTTAGCTTTTATTATTTTCTATTCTCTTTGACAAATGTTTTCTTTTTTTTTGTTTGTGCATCATTATTGCATCATTGTGTTGCACTGGTTGTCTAGACACTGAGTCAACAGGAGCATATAGCCACCCCAGGGGCATGTTTTCTGGAAGCACTTAGGAACGAGAGAGGTCCATTTGGTGCACAGTTTGTATTACTTTTCGCTTTATTACTCTGAGTCAGCTAAAACAGCAGGGGACGCCAGGGGAAACCTTCATTAGCTCCTGTCACTTTTAAAGTAATAGTTTGTTGTGATATATTTCTGGTGTTATTATCTGATTTTGACTCGTACCAATTTTGTATCTATTTCCTTGTCTGTGGTTATCCGACACTGAGTCAGCCAAAACACTGGCAATGCCAGAGGGTCCCTTTGAAGACAAGTATTAAAAAGTTGAAAAGTTAAAAGTGGGCGCAGTCAGTGTGGCATACAGCTTCTACTCCATTTTACTGAGTGTGTATATAAAGTACCTTTCTTAGTGAGAATAGTTTGTGATGCACTGATTCAGCTTGAGCATCAGTAACACCTGGGGAAGATTTGTAGAAAAAGAGTGGTCTGTTTAAATTATTTAAAAAAATGAATGAACCTAGGGACATTATTAGCTCTGCCCTGGACCGGGCTGCAGGAATATGTAGGTTTTGTACCTTACAAATGTACACCTATGCACAGCTACTGATTTAAGCAAAGCACACCCTCTCATGTAATATTGTTTAATAAAAAAAAGCAGATATGTGAGACATGTGAGAAGAGCACAGATACTCCAAGAAGGTCTTTCTCGGGCCAGCATAGTGGAGCGCCAAAAGTGCCAATGAAAAAAAGCCCATAAAACATTCTTGTTACAGTGCAGATATGTTCTCAGTACTTTACATCCTTTACGTTCCACTTCCCGGATTGCTCCGGTGCTGCAGGAAATTCCGCCGGATGCATATATTTTCCATTTCCTTACGCTTTCTTTGTGTTGGAATTTCAAATTCGGTGGATTTATGAGGACTATGGTTAACTGCTCCTCAGATCTCTCTGGGTAAATTGAGACTAGTTAGACTATCTGTCCAATCTGAGTTTTCTCTCACATGACTATTTTACGGTTTTGCACAGCCCATGATGAATCGGATTGGTTTAAAAAATGAAACCAGTGCACGTTTTCCTCCAATCCCCGAATGCTGCGTGGAGTAGCCAGACTCTCCTTCAGCGCACTTTGGAGGAGGGTCTGGCAAAGCGAGACAATGTTCTCAGTAATGTTTTCAGTGTTCCCAAATATACCAATGGATGGACAAAGGTCTGTTTAGACGGAGCACAATTGCATATGAAGTCAGTGGAAAGACAAGACGTGAGAAGCACAAATAGAGGCAAAGATGCAGCTGTTTACGTTCATAATGTTTGTGTTTTATGACTTTCAAACATACAGAGACAAGCAGAGGTTTCTGATCAGCTTTTTACAAGTATGCATGACAAAAAAACGAATGAGAAAGTACTAGAGTGGCTGGATGAGCGACTTTGAGTCCATGAAAAGCGCTATATAAATTCAATTTATTATTATTATATTATTATTATGAGAGGAGAGATAATAATAACACATAGCTTTACATCCACACATTTAAAAAATAAAAAACAGTCAGGTACCTCATATAAACCTAACTTTAAAAAAAATCTGAACTATCCCTGTAAAAGAGAAGTGTCAGCTCCTGTAGTTTAAACAACAATGAATAATTCATATTTGTAGAATATCATGATTTGGATTTGGCTGCAACAAAAGCTCCTTTAAGAGCAAACTCAGCCAAGACCAAAATCAGGACCAGATCCCTGTAGAGAGTGAGAGAATTAAAACCAAAGAAATAGAGGACTGTAAGAAACCAGACTGAAAGCAGCCGTGTGTTGAGTTATCAACGGTAACCTTCACTTGAATTACTCTCCATTTCTCTAACAACAGTGCTGATTACCCAGCCTCACTGAGACATGACCCTGCAATCAAAGCATCGCCACCCAACTATCTCTCCAATCATCTTCCATCCATTTCTGAATTATGCAAACTCACTTTCTGCTTAAGTGGCCAACATAAACAAATTACTGTCTGTTAAAGGTGCCCTGCCACACATATTTCATTACTTTGTGGTAATGTCTGAAGGTCTACCATGGACTCTGTAACATTCTTTGTGGAAGAAATACCTTGGTTACCTTGTTTCAAGCCATTCCAGCGTGGTATAGAAAGCCTGCAGGAAGACTCAGCTCGATTTGTGCCAGTTCTCATTAATATTCAACGAGCTAAGCTGCTTGACTCTGATTGGCTAACAGCTAGCCAATGAGAGCCTGGCTATCAGCATCCTTTACTCAGCGCAACTGGGCGAGCTCATGAATAGTAACAAGCTCAACACCACGTCAGACTGACCAGCTTTTGTAATTGGCCGGATTTCTCCGCTTATTTCTTTTAGCGAGAGCTGACAGAGGAGGTAGCAGTTCATTTTCACATTCATGACATAACACAAACACATATGGACCTGACATATTTCAAAAAAATACAAGTAAAACGGTTTTGTGTGGCAGGGCACCTTTAACTATTCAGCTGCTTTAAGTGTACGGATGTGACTTGAAGCAGTACTCCACATTGCTGGCCCGATCTAGACTTCAAAGGTGGCTTTAAAAAGTTTGTAATTTGCTCATGGACATAGATTCACTGCAGTTACACTGGATTCCAATGGTGACCCAGTTTCACAGTATAAGTATCAAAACATCCATTGAAACTCAAACGGCTACTTCACCACTGGCCATTCGTATGCTCTGTCTTTTTCAAACACTCACATTTTTACCACATGGCTAAAAATGCTTCTGTTTCTAATCCTCACTTCAAAATCACTCTACCCTAGCAAACTCATGCCCTTTTTTCTTTATTGGAAATGCAGTGTCACACTAGCCAATTGAGCTATGACCTATTTCCATGCCTTAGCTCTGTCATTTCTTTCGTTATCATGAGTGTAAATCTGACAGAGCTGACTTTGAGTAGCTCAAGTTAGATGTTGCAGAGCTGTCATGTCGCTGCTGTCCGTGTCACACTTAAATCTCAGATGTATTTGTCATTCAGCGTTGTGCTCTTGTGTGGTTTATGTGTTGATGGCTGCTTCTGCCCCTGAGTAAGACGTATTTAACAAAAGATGACCCAGCGAGGCAAACTTCAGGTTCCCTACTGCCACCCTGGATTAGTATTCTTTGTACAGTACTCTTAACAGTCATAGGTTTCTTATGATGAGAGAGACGTGCATCAAGCTTGGGGAGTTGAACTACCATCACCCAAACAACATTGACAAAGGGGGTTAAGATTTTTGTGTCCAAACAATTGCAGCAGTTGTCAAGATATTTTATTCAGGGACAAAGTTGCATTGACAATTTAACAGGCAGACTGACCAGATGCTCTTATGGCCTTTAATTGACAGGACAGCTTGAAGACAGGAAAGGGGAAATGGGAAGGAGGCGACATGCAGCAAAGGGCCGTGGGTCGGTTTTGAACCCCAGCCGCTGCAACAATGCCTTACAGACCAAAAACATCATAATTGTTAGGGCAGACGTTTAGCCGTTTAGACTCTCTACTTGTTTTCTTAGTCAGTTTTCACAGGGAAGCAACTGAAAAGACAGAAGAGACAGAAGGAGGGGAGGGAACAACACTGTTAGTACACGATGCGTGCCGTTGTCCAGCGGCCAAAACAACACCCTGATTAACAGTTAACCTTTAACACTAAAGCAAAGTCAAACAGCAAACTATCGGGTGATTCTGTGAGTCAGGCTCGTTGCCAGACAGCTCTGAAAACACTCAGGTTCCATTTAAACTCTGAGCCAGGCTGTGGAAGAAAGGTCACAGCACACACACACACACACGCATACACCCTCACACATTGTCACACGTACAGTACAACTGTGTAACATTGTGGGCAAAAGGGTTTGAAGAGTGACAGGGCAGGAATTGTGCTCCTTTTTTTTTTAGAAAACAGATTTAAAAAGGTCATGTAGAAAAAGGCATGCTGTGTATGTGTCTCTGTGTGTGGGAGTTTGTGTTTCTGCTTCAGTGGCATGGGGTAAGTGTTAAAGAAGGAGAGATTGTACCTGATATATCTATCTCAATTGTTGTACCTTTACTGTTTAAATGAATGTCTTTGATATATACTGGCTGTGATTTTGAAGTCTGTGAAAGCTTATTTACCAGCCAGAGTTCGCGTCCAGGCCTCCAAAGCTGCAGCTAAGTGCTGGCAAACACACTGGTGACGATGTGATTTTATTATTTTTCATAACCAGATGGAGACACAGCTGGCTTCTGGACACAAAAGCCTTATTAAACGCATGTTATTACTCTTGCTTTGCAAGTTATGAAACATCTCATTAGCTTAAATATCAATGCTTGGGTTGTTATATCACGCATACATGGGACATATTCTGGCACACATTCGTCTGCATAACTGCCATTGTTTTCATGACTGAGGTATAGTGAATTGTCTGTTGGCTTAAAATGACACATAAAACATTAAATTGAAGAAGAAAAAAAAATTCATACAGTAGTAGGGAATCATTTTGCTAAAACCAATGACCAGATTATCCGATGAAAAAAATGAACAGACATGACATGAAGAAAGCTGACTATTAAGTAGATACTGAGTGTCGTGATTGTTTTTGGATCAAAACTATGATTTGAAGAAGTACAATTTTCAAATCACAAGAGCTGCTATGTTTATCATAATTTACATCATTAACAGTGTCCGAGCAAGTGAAAGTGTAAGACTAATTTCACCAGCTACAATGACCACTGTTGCTGTTAAATGTACTCAGCGGTAGCTAATTAATGTCAATTCTGTGAGTTGGCAGGAACAAAATAAAAGCTTTTGGTTGGTCTGTTTACAAGTGGCTGAAGTTGGTTTAATATGGAGTTAGAATCATGCCAAAACCTCACACACACACACAAAACGTGTTTTACTCACGCTCAACGATTCACAAACAAACTCAGTGTGGTTTGCAAATACAAAACATCATTCACAAACTAATGCATTTTGTTCTGCAAATAAGAAACCTACCTATCAAACAAATACAGTATGTTTTACACATACAAAAACGTATTTCTTCAATGACAAAAAATATCCTGCAAGTACAAACTAAAATCTTTCAAGTACAAAAAAAAATCTTCCAAGTACAAAAGAAAATCCTTCAAGTACAAAAAAAAATCCTTCAAGTACAAAACAAATTCTACAAGTACGGAAAAAAAAAATCCTTCAAGTACAAAAAAACATACATTGCATCCGTGGGCCCGTCACTGAATTTTCGGCGTATCTGTGAAACTGCCAAAGTTTTTGAGTTAAGGGGCCGTGTTCATTTCACAGAATTCTGTGAGACCGGCAGCCTGTAGGCTACAACGAAGCAAGATCACCATGCTGGATTTCTTTCAGTTACCCGGCTTCACCTAACCTAACAACCGCAATACAGTCGCTGCTTCCTAAAACAGGAAGGAAAGCTGGCAAAAAAAAATAGCGGACGCTGTAGCCTAGATGCGTAGGCCTAAATCACATGGCTTATCAATATCACTTCCCCATCAGTCAGGCACAATATCTGACCATAATTACACTTGTGCTTTCCATAAACTGTCGTTGCTTTCGCCTATTATATGATCAGTTGCAACCCTGGCAGTGGAAGCGATCATGAGAGCAAATAAAATATATAAAGACATAATTCAAACCAATGTGCGCATTGGCGACACACGGCTCAACAAGCGGATATGCAATTCCCTCCAATTAAAATCTAGCCTATATATTTAATAAAAATACCCATCAGGGAATGTTAACAGGATTTTTTGTCTGTAAAGGTTTTAACTTTTATGAGCGCATCTCTCTCTCTCTCTCTCTCTCTCTCTCTCTCTCTCTCTCTCTCTCTCTCTCTTTGCGCACCGGGCTCCACCTGATCTTCTAAGAACAGTGACGGCGTTATCAATCGAGTAGCCTATTGACTGGTCAGTAGCACGGTGATTGTACCCGGTAACAACTGATCCACCGTTACCATCACTGTGTCACTAGTTGATAACCAGCGTCGTGACACAGCTTATACAGGACCCCGGTTGTTAGGTTAGGTGAAGCCGGGTAACTGAAAGAAATCCAGCATGGTGATCTTGCTTCGTAGTAGCCTACAGGCTGCCGGTCTCACAGAATTCTGTGAAATGAACACGGCTCCTTAACTCAAAAACTTTGGCAGTTTCACAGATTCGCCGAAAATTCTGTGACGGGCCCACGGATGCGATGCAAGTAGGTCAATGACATCATCATCCGTGGTCTACGCACAGATTCCCTGATCACAGCACGTTTCTTTCTGTACAGAGAAGCTGTATACAGCTTTGCTGTTATTGGTATTTTTAGCCCAATAACCGCTGTTTTAATCAACATTTATTCACCAGATCTTATCATGGTTTAATTGTATTTCTTTTAATGTTATTATTTCGGTCTATTTCGGCCAGGGAAGCTGGATTGCTTTGTTGTTGTGATATTTTTTAAACTATAATACTACATCTAGCAACATATATGTAGATATTATCATAGTATGCATTTCTTTACTTTAATAATATTATTTTGGTCTTATTACTGGTGAAATATTACAGTAGGCTGTAAGACAGAACAGATATGATTAGAGTTGGGCGCATGCAAAGCCGATTTCCCACAATGCAATGCTGGCATTCATTTCAGAGAATCAGACGATCAGCGGGTCTTTAACGCCAGCATCGCCTCAATATACATATATATAATCAATGGTTCTGTCATCAGCAACAACATGTTGCTCAGTTTTGTTCCAGTAAGTTATGCACCATAAAAACGTTTTAAAAAATCCGCGTGTATATATCTATGGTCCTGGTAGGCTTAAATTGACTTAACAGCGCCACCTGCTGTTGTGGAGTGTGATTTACCGGACATTTGTTAGAAAATTTACCTGCATTTGTGTGTGGATCTGAGGGCATTTGTGTGTGGATGAGCAAGGCGGAAAGTTAGTGCCAAAAGTCACGTGACAGTTTTTCGTAATTGTAGAAGTTGTTTTGTATACTTGAAAGATTTTAGTTTGTACTTGCAGGATATTTTTTGTCATTTAAGAAATACGTTTTTGTATGTGTAAAACATACTGTATTTGTTTGATAGGTAGGTTTCTTATTTGCAGAACAAAATGCATGAATGATGAATTTGTGAATGATGTTTTGTATTTGCAAACCACACTGAGTTTGTTTGTGAATCGTTGGGCGTGAGTAAAACACGTTTTGTGTGTGTGTGAGGTTTTGTCATGATTCTAACTCCAAAGTTTAATGGGTGGTTGGTTTAATGGGGCTGTAGAGGTTTGAAATCTTGAGATATGCAATGGCTTACGCTAATAACTGTCTAACATTGTTCCAAGCAGCTAATCACTTTTGCGATGTCCATTGCAACCCAGCAACACAGTCCAATAAATCCACGTTGGAAACGTTGTTGAAATAAAAGATGAAATCTACGGTTTTTATTCCTTGGTTTCCAATTTACAAGAGGGAATGTGAGCTGACTAATACACTTATTGTTGCTAATGAAACAAAAAGAAATTCTTAATAGAAATAGCTAGAAGTTAGCAGCTAACAGGTAAGAAAACCGTTCGCTTCCACAGCTCTCAAGATCTGAATCACAAAATGAGAATCAACGTAACGTAGCCGGAGTTGGCCGGTTCTTAAAGAGGAAGTACATTATTTTACCAAGATGTACAAAATCCTATAAAAACATGAATTCTAGTATGCTTTTAACCTTTTATGTATTATTTAACATTTTAACCTTTACATGAACTTCTAAATGAAATTACTTACTTTTTTAACATTAATTCTTATTCACATTGCTATGAATTGTACTTTGGCCTCTACAGGGGCTGTGCTGTGCCTTTTTGCTGTTGTGTGATTGCCGTCATTGTTGATTGTTGACTGACAGCTAGTGAACAGAGTTGTCAGACTCTGCCAGTTAAACGTTGAAACGCATCATATCATTATCTTAGGCTAATCACCTTAAAAGCTTTGAATCTCTTGAATGAGTCTGTGACGCAAAATTAATAAATTCAGGGCCACTTTTGAATGTAATGATTATACCGTACTTGAGTATTACTGACATTATTGTCAATCATCTCTTTTTCAGTAGTATACTAGCAAGTTTACAGTTTAAAAACTGTGGGAGCATCTTATATTCATGCAGAAACAAGGGAAATATGTGATTGTGCTTTTGTATTGATTGCTGTAACTGTTTCAGTGGATATTTCAAAAGGATGGACATCCTAATTATGAAGTGGAAATGTGACTGTTGGCTAGCAGCTCCTATGAGACATCAGGGCTGTCTGCAACAGCACCACAGCTTGACTCTCCTACCAGGTGCTTGATTGGAGTTAATTACATTAACCTGGCAGCAGAGACTAAGTCCCTGATTAAATTGCCACACTAAAAACTCAATAGTCCTGAAAGGCCTAGTGTTTTTTTGTGCACAGTTGTAATTGTTCACACATCAGTACAGTGTGAAAACTGCTGATTTGAGTTGAGTGTGTTTTTTTTTAAAGATTATTTTATGGCCTTAATTCAATAGGACAGCTGAAGACAGGAAAGTGGGGAGAGAGAGGGGGATGATATGCAGCAAAGAGCCACAGGTCGGAATCAAACCCTGGCTGCTGCGCTAAGGACTGAGCTTTAAGAGTGATTTATGCTTTTGCATTAAATCTACGCCGTGGCATTGGCTTGGTAGCGTTGTATTTCCCCCGCCTCATTTCCTGGTTCTCCTTCTCCATAAACAATATGAAATCAAGGAGAGGGTTAATAGCCTGGAAATCCAAACCTAAATCCAAAAGATTGAGGTTCTGGCATTGAGTAATGAAAATGGCCCAACTCGAGGGGCGGCACCAAGCATGCATTTGAAAATCTCACTGCACGCAATTGGATAACACTACGACCAATCACAACAATACACGGGGTGACGTATCCAGAGCCCCATACGCTTAGCTACCAGTGGAGCTAAGATTAAACTGTCGTCATCTGTTTAGCTTGCCTCTGGCCCGCCTATATCAGATACACCAATGTGATTGATGCAGCACAGCTACAAGGGCGTAGTTAATGAGCATCATTACTCAATGCCAGAGTGACTCAATCAAATTTTGCTCTTGCGAGAACTCTGGATTTCCAGGGTACAGGGTTAACTTTTCCTGCTATAGATTTCCCACCATGGTCATAAAGCACAGGGAGACACTTTGTTTCTCTCACTATGACTCTAGAGTCGGCACTCACTCAGAAACTAATCAAATCACATCATCTCTCTCACCCGCTCTACCACACACTTCCCACGTGCGCACACACATGCCGGCCCTGCTATTCTCTTAAAAGAGATTGACGCAGACACCAACACACAAGTATAAACTTCAGGCCACTTACAGTACGTAGGCTACGGCAAAAGCTCTGCGTGGAGCCTCCGCAGAACCATAAATCACGCTTTAGTACATGAGGCTCACGCTAAACCAGGTGAACTACCAGGGCATCTCATTTCTGACCCTTATTATTTATGAAATCCAAGTATCCAGATATTCAGAGAAAAAAAACTTCATGGTGAATTTGCAAACCCTTAATTACTTCAGCAGTACGTTTCACTGTACAGTGGCATGATAGTAAAAGTGTAATGGCTTTTACAACTAGTGGAACGTTGAAGATAAATCCTCACATTAAACAACTCCAGAGCTTAACAACAGCACAGCAGAGCTATAATTAATATTGTGGTAGTTGCATATAACCACAGGAGACTCATGAAGAGACTTTGAAATTAACCTTAAAGTCAGATGCAGGTGAAATACAATCACGTGATGCTGAGTTAAGGTGAATGGTAGAAGAGAAGGCGATGAAGACGACATTGGTGAATTCAGCTCTCATCCTCATATCACAGCCCCGCTCTTACTGGGACGAAAACGCGAGACACACAGGTATACTAATGAACCAAGTCATTTATTAAGCACAAAATTAGTCAAACAAATAGATTGTAGGAATGTAGTATTGTAGAGAGTGGATGAGTGGAGACAGAAAGCAAAGCAACGGCAACGCACACCAAGCAGAGTGGCGGTCACCCTCCGCTACCTACTTTCTCACTGCTGATGAGGAGACACCCTTATAGTCCACACCTAACATGCTTAAATGTCTTATCACTTCCTAATTTCCCTGCAGTGAACATCATCAACTCAAGACACTTAAGACACAATCTCTGCTGCAGCCAACTATGTGATTCACTGTAGGCTGACATACTTGTGTTTTCTTTTCCATTCCTCTCATGCTTCTTTTCTTCTCTGTCTCTCCTTCTGACTTTCTTTCTTGTGTTTGCTTTCTCTTTGTTTGACAAGGGAACATTTTAAAGTGACACTGACGTTTCAGTTCAGTGAGATCGGCAGGTTATTATGCACACACGCACAAGTTCTGCTGGCCACTGACCATTTCAGACCAGAGGCTCAGGTTTGGTTTGACTGAGAGGTGTGACTGAAAGAATCCCTAGTGGGACCGCTATAAGTGACTGAGGCACAGCGAGAGAGATGGGGGTCAGAGGAGGGAGAGATGAGAAAACAGGGTGCAAGAGGGAGAGAGGAAAGAACATTGTGGTGCAGACCAGTCCTTTTCTGCTGACTACAGTTGTGCTAAAATGAATCCACAACACCATAATGCTTCCATCATTAGGCCTAACTACTGTCAATCTCCCATTTACATGTTGCACACTAAAAGGCTGGTTTGGTGGAAGAAGAAGAGATGATATGGGTGTTTTATGGATGTATGTACAAATATAATTTGCTTGCTGGATTGACGATATCGGCTAAAAGGAGTGTTTTATTTAAAGTCAACAGTAGTCAAGTTTCCATCCATATGTAGCGCAAAATGAAATCGAATTTCCAGATAATCTGCCAAAGAAAATGCTACTACCATTAAGCAACTAAAAGGAGTTGGTTCATCTACACAGTTAATTGCTAATTCTCCAGTCGGTGCCATTAAACCATTGCTTTTATCGATACAGCAACTTTTTCTAACTCAGTCAAGCATAAAAACGATTTTTGCAATATCAAATGGAATTTTAAAAGAATCTTTTTGAATACCGCTTTTCCACTCAGGTTTTTAAAATCTGCACAAAAACAGGTGAATGGAAACGTTCATCACATTGCTTTCACATTTTGTTACTTGATGTGAAATGCCCACTTTCTGATACCCAAACGATATTTCTATCAGGAGAGACTTATTGTACATTTGCATAATATGAAATGTACAGAATGTTTGGAGATTAGACTCCATCGTTAAAAATTTTTTTTTTTAAAAGGGTAGAGAAGCCAAGACATATCCCCCCCGATGGAGTCTAGACACTGGTGGCGGCGGTGAAGGAGCCCAAAGACCAGACCGGAGTAGTCGACGGAGCGTTCTGCTGGAGGAAGACCCAGGGTGCCGTGGGAGATGATGACTGGAGGTGGAAGGGGAGGAGGAGAGTTGCACGCTTTGCCTGAAATGACAGCTGACAGCAGCAGAGAGAGAAACAGATTTAAAGCAGGGATGTAATGCTGTGATTGGATCGTGAATTTCGTGGCCAATTCTGGAAAAGTGAACGCCTCTAAACAGCTGAATAGTTTTAGGAAGAGAGAGCGGTGATTTAAGTTATTAGAAGTCTTGCTGAAAGAATTTGCGCTGAGGTTGATTTCCAAAGACTCTCAAAACGACAAATATGACCATCTTATTAACTGCCGCATGGTGCCGGTTTAATCATGTGACCGTTCTATTTAACGTAACGGACGTTTTCTGGGTGAGGACGGGCTGTCCAATTCAGAAGTTATGTAAGGTCAACAATTTGGAGTCTGACATGGATGCATTTTTTAAAGGGTCAACTTGTTGTACAATTTCCCTCTCTGGTGATAGGTAATTGAAAATGCTGGAAGTACAGCAAAGATGGTACAGTAGATTTGTTGTAGAAAGTTTTGTGGAAGCCTGCTCTGTCTTTAAAACAGCCAATCAACTTTAAACGTGTTGCTTCACTAGTAACTGCAGCATGGAAACCTTTAGAGAAGTAATGTCTTCTAATCTTAATCAGTATATATACAACAATACTTTGTGTCTTTGCTACAAATCTAACACTGGGACATTCAAAATAAAGAGCTGAAAGTGACACAATTCTCACCAGGATTGTCTATTGTTTGATTTTGAATCTCATAAAAAAGGGCTTCAAAAATCCATATCTCCTGCACAGTATCAAACTGGCTTTCAAATGCCAAGTGAACCGCCATCAGCACCACCACAGACATTTAGTAACAGACACTGTTGACACAGAAACTGCTGACAGGAAAGCAGAAAGATGTGTGAGATGTTCAAATGGACCTAGGGCCCTATTTAAACGATCTGAAACGCAAGTATGAAACTCAAAACGCAAGTAGCTTTGTGGGCGGATCTATATTATAACGGCGGGATAAATGAGCCTTGCGCCCGACGCAAATCTTAAATGGGTTGGTCTGAAGTAGCTAGGTGTGGTTTGGGCGTAACGTGAAAAGAACCAATCAGAGCGTCATCTCACATTCCCTTTAAGAGCAGGCGCGGTTGTTCCATGGCGGATTGTTATGACGGCGGATTTGCCTGGCGCACGCCAGCGGGAGCTGTCCGAGATGCGGCAAAGTAATAAATGCCCGTCTTGGTCGGGTGGCGATGTTGCTGCTCCTCTCGGGCGCATCTCCACAAGTCTGGAGAGGATTGCTGCAGCCATGGAGCGTGGGCCTCCAAACGCACCACCTGCTCCTGTTGTGCCCCTTCCTCCTCCCCCCACTCCATCTCCGTCCACCCGCTCCATCAGGAGCGCATCACGCATTACTCCCGGACCAGATCCCGCCAGAGTGTCCAATCCCGCCGTAGTCCAACATCACGTCTCCTTAAGTCCTCTAATATTTCCTCATTTATATCATCAACACATCCATGCTTCATGGAAATGTTGTGTAAAACACAACAAGCCACAAAGAATGCTGCGACTTTTTGAGGACTGTACTGTAAAATGCCTCCTGATCTATCCAAACACATGAAGCACATTTTCAGCAATATTTTTCTTTGTAATTATGTATGGTTTGGAAAAATGGGAACTGCTGTGTCCGTTTAGATGAGAGAAGTGTATGCGCGTTGTGCACACGCTACATTATGGCCAAGCATGCGCCCCTAAAATAGCATCTACGCTCTACTGACTTTAGACTAGCGCCACTGACTTTATACCAGGTTATTCCTGGTCAGTGGCGGAATTGTTTTCTGAAACTGCAAAATAGCACCAGGGAACGTTTGCGCCGGAACACGCCTCCTCTTTTTGCTGAACCGTCCCAGGAGCTCAAATACATTCCCTATTTTACCGACGTGCGTCTGTGGAGGGAAAAGTCCGCTGTGCGTAGGGTACAAAATAGGAATGATACATGCGTCGGTGTACAAAGGTAATTGCGCTGAGTGCAAGATAGGGCCCCTAGAGTTAAAGGTGATCTAAGCAATGTGACGCGTTTTTTAGGCTACAACATTTTTTGTCGCATACGGCAAACATCTCCTCGCTATCCGCGAGCTGCCTGTCCCCTGAACACACTGTAAAAAAAAAAAAATAGAAAACGCCCAGACTCCACAAATGGCAACAAAAAACAGTGCGCCAACCTGCACCACCAAACATAACAAACAGTGTTGACAAGAAGAATTTGGGGGTGGGGTTTGGGGGGTTAGTGCGCGTGCACATGAAGTGGGGTGTGGGGAGTGGAGGAGAGAGAAGCGTAAAGAGAGAAGTTAGCTGGAGGAGAGCTGTCCTGGACAATGACAACGAGCCTAGCCTCCGTTTTGTTTGACAATACTTCAAACATCAACAAGAAGTGACGTCACCCAACATTGCTTAGAGCATCTTTAATGTGCCAAGGCTGGAAACGCAATGAAAACATAACAAAAATAATGTTTTTCCACCCATTAACCCAGGAGAGTAGCCTATGATGTAATGGGCATTGAGTGAGTTGCAGTGAGTGAGTATGCCGGTTCAACCGAAAAAAAGACAATGACCGTCACATTTCTTTTGTGAAATTCTGGCCTCATTTCATTAAGTTAGCAAACGGTGGAATAGACAGTTATGGTGAATGATGATGGGCCAGTTTTAGATTTTAGGCAGTGAATGGTTTTTAATAGGTTCTGGCCATAAGTGTATGTACACAATAGTGTGCATGCAGGTGTGTGTGTGTGTGTGTGTGTGTGTGTGTGTGTGTGGCGCTCAGTGACGATGCAGTTTATCAACCACGCTAAATTAGACAGGACATTCAATCACTAAACACACACACCATAACATGGTCGTGAAAGACCAGCTGTTTCCTTTTCACGGTGACAGTCTTGTCAGTGTGAGGTGGCACGCAGGTACACACACACACACACACACACACACACACACACACACACACACACTCAATAAAAGTCTGGCTTATGACATATTTATGTAGGTCAGTGACTGACTAACTAACCAGCTGACTCACTGCTGCCAGTGTGTGTGTGTGTGTGTGTGTGTGTGTGTGTGTGTGTGTGTGTGTGTGTGTGTGTGTGTGCATGCGTGTGTGCGTGCGTGCGTGCGTGCGTGCGAGTAATTGAGTGTAATAGAGAAAGAATTTGAACCTGTGGTTCACTCACACACACACACACACACACACACACACACACACACACACACACACACACACACACACACACACACACACAGACAAATAAGGTGTTTAGAGACCATCTGCTATTCTCAAACTGACAGATTTGAAGATTTGAAGATGTGGTATGATGCGAACACACACACACACACACACACACGCATATGTTTTGTGTCGATGTATGCTGTAGTGGTTGTCAGCGGATACCCAGATGGACTGTATGTTAACATTTTGAAACACCATTTATTTGTGAAAATGACATGCATACACTGCTGTTTACTGATCACTTTGTTTTATTACAGCCAAACCCACAATTTGGTGGATGTAATTATTTCCTTTGTGTTGCCAGACAGCTGAGCATGCAAATAATGGCAATTTAATTGCAGATCATAGTCTGTATTTATGACCATGAAGTCATCTGACAAAAATCAACAAAAATACAGCTTAATAACGCCATCTACATTGTGTGATCAGCTTACTTTTAAATTGAGTAATTGCAGAGCCCACCAGGCTTACGTCACTGTTTTCCAAAAGATCTGTTTTGCCTGTCCACACTAAGACACATCGCCTATATTTTCAGATTCTTCCACTGTGGAGACTGTTATCAAAAAGTCCACTGGCTTAGGCACACACACAGTCTATAATATTAGATGTTTCAGACAGCAGCCCATCTTAAAAGGTTGCTGCTGACTGACCCAACCAGCAGGAGGCCTAAACACTGCCTGTTAGAGACACATGATGGATGACCAATGTGTGTGTGTGATTGCCCTGATACTCAAGGATAAAACTCCAAGGGGCAAGATAAATATGTTACTGAGTGCGCGTGTGGGCGGTGGTTGTTTTTATTGCATGAGTTTCATCAAATGTTTGACTGTGAGAAACTTGGGTGTCATTTCCAGTAGGTTGCTGACAGAGGTCACACATTAAACCATCATGTCAACAATATCTCTATGGCAACTGCCTAAACCAAAGGTATAAACCTGACAGAGGTGGTCCTTAATTTTGATTGGTGGGATGAGAGAGAAAAGGAACGAGTGCAAGAGGACTGACGTGAAGTGAGAGAAAAAATATGAATTCAAAGTGAGGAAAGATGGCTGACAGAGAGAAATGGCAATCTTACATTATTTTATATATATATATATATATATATATACCCATACAGTAGTTTGTCATCATACTTGAGAGACCTCATCTGCTGCAACACTACACTTTGATACTTTCCATTTTAACACTCAGTCAAACACTTCCCACAATCTATATTTATAAGAGACAGCCACAGAAATAATGAAAAATACACATCTACGTGTCATTAATCAAGAGCGGAGATGTAAAATTTTATTCAATAACATGTGCCAGTTGGGTGGGATCATTTGTTTCCAAAGCAAAGTCAATTCTTGCGAGAATTTTCTCGAACTCGCCATCATTTAAAATCTAGTACAGTGATCTTGGTTTTTATTTTATCTGTCATTTGTTTGAAAGGAGGGGTCGCCTCCTCTTTTCACACGCATGATTTTATTTTTATTATTTTATTTTGTTTCTTTGTCGCAGCATGTTACTCCCCCTCTTCATCTCCACTTCTTCTTCCCCTTTCGCTTTTATATTCTCCAAAAAGGAATTTAATCAGCTATGCAAAAAGGGAGCAAAAAAGGCAAATTGAAATGTCATTTTTTATTCATCAGCAAAGGGTGGTGTTGTCTGTGTCTGCACGTGTGTGTGTGTGTGTGTGTGTGTGTGTGTGTGTGTGTGTGTGTGTGTGTGTGTGTGTGTGTGTGTGTGTGTGTGTGTTTGTGTCTCTTTTCCAAGAGAAATGAGTGGTGACAGTATAAGCTATATGAGGCCTTTAGAGGCTTTTCTTATTTTCTGATACAGATTTGCATATTACAGAAACCAAAACCGTGTCTACAAGAAATTCCATTTTCCAGAAATGAAAACATATGCATTTATGTTTCAGTCTCATGAAATTACAGAATACAGGGATAAACCTCTCCCTAATGTATAATATTCCCGTATCAGGACACCTCATGGTTTATCACTAACCTAACCAACAAATTGCTTTTGTATTAAAGTAGTGTGTCTACTGAGAAATGTTTCTGGTAAACAACCTGAGCGTCTGCATACATCAGTCACAAGTGACTGCTTACAGAAAATCAAAATCCTCCTCCCATGAAAGAGAGACAGAGAAAAGGCTAATAAAACGGAATGGCACACGAGATAACCTTAAAAAGCAATATTTGAATTTGTAATTTAAATGCTGGCTCTTTGTTAACCTTGAACACACATAGCAATATTAAGGTGCATGTGCAATGTGTACTATAACATACATTCAGACAGACTTTATATGATAAGATTATGTTTCTATATATTTGTAAATATGTAGGTATATTTTTTTTCTCTTTTTGTTATTAGGTACTAGGTATATTACTTGTTATTGTGATTGCTATATAAACAAGGAAAAACACAAAAGTATTTACAAACATGCGTTAACCTGCAGTCAAATTAAAAAAATATATATGTGTGTGTGTGTGTGTGTGTGTGTGTGTGTGTGTGTGTGTGTGTGTGTGTGTGTGTGTGTGTGTGTGTAATATGTAATGGCTAAAGGTTAAATGTTGTCAATGCTACAGTTTTGTCTACACAAAAACTTTATAGAGATCAAACTTCGGCGATATTGATTATCGACGTAATAATTTGGATTCTGCCTTTCAGTGTCTTATTTGGTCTTTTTTGACATGACAGGAAATCAGTGTTCATTTTTGGCCGTTTTGGTTTGGTTATGTATTGGCTTTATTGTGCCTGCTCAATCATCAGATAATTGTTGATGCAATAACTGAATCCTGGTTAAAAAAAAATAAAAATAATGTAGTTGTTGTAGCTACTCATGGCCAGTGTTGTAGTAGTCAAGATCAGTCTTGGTCTTACCACCGGGCTCAAGACCACTTTTTGAGGGTCTCGTCTCAGATGAAGAGGACTCAGGATTTTATTTCAAAACCGCTCGAGACCAAACCTGCAGGGATATTGCTACATTGCCTGTGGATTGTCTGATTTATGGGTTAAAAATCATACCTGTGATTGGATGTAAAATTCCCTGCTTCAAATGCAACCATTAACTTGACTCATTTCTAATTTGTTACTATTAACCCCCTCTCCCTGCCCCCTTCACATGCACTCCCAAGAAAGTGACTGCGGGAGACAGGAGAAGAAGCTCTGGCTTGCTGGCACTGTTCTCATCTTGGTCTAGACCAGGGGTTACCAACACGGTGCCCGCAGGCACCAGGTAGCCCCCAAGGACCACATGAGTAGCCCTCAGGCCTGTTCTAAAAATCTCAACCATCTTGTTAAGTCATTGTTGATCATTATTGTGAGAAATCATTAACATGATCACACATAGTTGAGGAGTATCATTAATCATTAATAATCATATATAACTAAAGGCAAACTGAGCACATTTGTTATTTCAGAAGAGAACTGGTAGCCCTTCGTATGACTCAATACCCATGAAGTAGCTCTCAGTTTCAAAAAGGTTGGTGACCCCTGGTCTAGACTCTGTCTCAATACACTGTGGTCTTGGTGATGTCTTGGTCACGTCTAAGGTGGTCTTGACTCGAACACTGCTCTTGGAATGTACAATATATTATATTATTATATATAAAATAAATATAAAAAAAAAATAAAAAATCACTGTATGAGGGCTCATACCTTAAAATGCTATATTAAGTAACTATTGAAAAAGACCAGCAGAAAAGTGACATTTTCTCTGGAAATATATGTATTTGTAAAGGTCAAGACATGATATAACACCTACAGTGATGCCAGTAAAATGTTGGCTTTTAAACACACACACACACACACACACACACACACACAACTCTCAGCAGAGGCTGTGTGACGCCTCAGGGAGGTTTGACAGCCAGCCATTTCTACTGAAGCTGAGACTTTAAATCTCCCCAGAGAGAGAGGATATGTCTCAATTTAAGTCAAGTTTTTGAGGTCAAGGTGTGGAATCACAGACTGGAGAGTAATTGAATAAAACTACAAAGGAAAGAAGAGGGACAGAGGATGAAGAAAAAAGAGAGAAATGCACAAAGGCAAATCTACATGTTAGACAAGATCCCTGTCTGGGCTTGACTTCATATGTGACGTTTTATTTGACCGATATGTTAATTATGTTTTTCACCAGTCCTGTACTTGTTCTTCTGACATTAAGGAACAGTCAGGGCCAGATGTACGTACATTTGCGAATGTAGCGTTGGCCAGCCCGCAGAAAGCGCACACTGTGATACTTCAGCTCACGTCGTTATTTACCAAACCTGCAGTTCATTGGGTAATGCGCGTTTTTCTCCGCCCACTATAGCGTAAATTGTGCACATCTTTCTATCATGGATCAGCCACCAAGTCAGTCAAAACAGCAGAAACAAAGATTTAGCGATAAGGAAGTTGATCTGCTTGTTCATGAGGTAACAGCTTGATGCGTGTTATTTCGGCTTTAGTGGTGGGGAAATGTATGTATTGACTAGTGCGCTGTAGCAAAGCGTTAAGTACTGGTGCTATGATACGGCTGAGTGCAGACTGCGATATTCCCACTGCTGATGCTATGACAGTTTGAAATGAACCTGATGTCAATATTTGTAATGTAGCGAGGAGCTTAACAACTGCTGGAATGGAATGTGAACGCTGAGTCGGAGATTCAATGTCATCTTTGATTTCTTCCAGTAACTAATATTGCATGGCTGCTTAATCTGTAACGCTTAATGATTTTGTGTTCACTTAACTGAAAAAGTGCGATCCTTGTGGCAAAAATCCTTTCAGCTCGTCTCCTTGGCCTATGTCTTCATCCTGCTCGGATTACTGCTGCCATTTCCCCAGCAGGCATATGCGAGGAAACCCGCTTGCAGCTGGTTCACACCTGCTTTTAAGAGGCGGGTTTATTGTTTTTACTTTTTAGGTAAATTGTTCTAAACTATTTTCACCTCAATTCCATGTCTCTATGCATCAGAACGTTATTGCATTAGATGTGTTTACAACAAGCCGCTACGGAAGACTTCCTGGATAAAAAGCTCATTATTTTCTATCTGTTACAGCTCATTGTCAGCATTAGTTACGCATCATGGATCAAGGACCATGCCATGTGTCATACCTCCTTAACTACAACACATGCACACATTATGTTGTATTACTGCTGGCTGTTTCCCAAAACTGTTAAAAGTCTGTTGATAATCCTTATTTTTCTTATTGTCAACATGAAAAGCCAAAACCCAACAATGCATTTGAATGAATAAAATGATCCTTGTTAGGAGCAGAGGTGTCAAAAGTATCCACATTCATTACTCAAGTAGAAGTACAGATACTAGGGTTTGAAAAGACTTCTGTAGAAGTTGAAGTATCAATTCAAGCTTTTTACTTAAATAAAAGTACTGGTTTCAAAACTACTTAAAGTGTAAAAGTAATGTAAGGGGGGAAAATGGTCCATTAAGGACAAAAGCTTAGCCTGCCCCACAGGGGGCCTAATAGTGCACTACCCCACCTCCACAAAAAAATATTTTTTTCTAAAGGCCATAATGACTATAATAATACATTTTTTTCCGATTGCTAAACGACAGTGGGCACAACTGAAGCCACATGTGCAAAACTCTAAATACAGTCTGCACTACCAACAGTCACCTGAGCTAAACAGTTCACATCACCTGCAAAACTCATTCAAAGCAACACAACTCTTAACACACGTCTCAAAACAGGCTCAGTGCAGCCAAACACTATGCACAAGCCTCACTGAGATAACACACACTGTCACTCAGAACACACTGAGTAAAAACACTAGCGTCAAACACCAATACAGAAATTACAAACTTTTGGCATCTTTACAGTTTGAACAATTTGAGTGACTTGACACTACTGAATAGTTTATTTAAGGAAAAAATATAGATTATATAAAATACCAATTTTTACATAAAGGTGAAAAAGAAGGAATGAAAATCAGCAGTTTTCTTCAATATAGTATTTTGTCTCTAGTAATTTATGGAATTACTGGGGGGGAAAAAAACTAAAGGTACATAGGTAACAGTACCAAAGAATAGTGTGACTAATCCTGCCTCGCTCCAGCATCATGTGGCAAGTTTTCTTCATCACATTGGAGGTCTGCATCATCTCTAAATACAAATGGATGTGGTGTTTCTATTGCTTTCAATGCCATTACTTTCTGAAAAACAGTAAGAACACAGTTTTACTATTGTAAAGATATAGTGTTTTTCACTTCTTTTATAGCTGTGTATATAACCTCAGACATCTTACCTGGATGTGTTGGTATCTTTGCTCTTTTACCTGTTTCTCTAAAACGGTACAGTGTATAATTGTTTAATTCTTGTTTGGTGTTTGTATACAAAAAAAAGGCTTTCTGAGCTTTCCCTATATAAATACCATATATGTTCACTAACTAGTCTAAAACAAGACACCTGTTTAGGCTTTCAGCTAAAATTGCAATCAGCAGTATTTGATAGGCACCAGACTGAAATCTATTCTGTTTTGAATGTGTGGTTAACAGTTTTGACAGCAGTGTGTTAGTATTTGAACAAAGTGCTGTAAATCTACAGTGTTGTGCACGTTGTGGTTAAAGTCATGGGATAAGTGTGTAGAGTTTTGAAAACTGTGTTCAAGCAATGAGAAACGAACTCGAGTTTGGTCCACATGAACTGCTGCTGTGCAGACTGTAGTTAGAGTTTTGCACATGTGACTCCAGTTGTGCCCACTGTCGTTTAGCAATCGAAAAAAACTGTAATAATGTTATATTAAAATCATACCTGCAAACTCAGAAGGGCTGAAAAAGGTGACACATCTCTTCTGTGTTTTTCAGACAATGGCAACTACAGTCTGGTGTTAGAATCCTCTCCAGTGAAATACAGACACACTTTTACACCGTTTAGCTGTCAACATTTAACCGTGTTTACTCCAGCTGCTAGCTAACGGTAGGCTAACGTTACCTGCTCTTGAGTGTAGGGTTTACTAGTGTCCCGTGTGGCAATGTTTCAGTTCCCTCTAACGCAGCATCAGAGAGAAGCGCAGGCATTTAAGTGGCACCTAATAGGGCACCGAAATCCACGTTGCTATTCGGTTCGGTAGATAACAGTCGTTAAGGCACCGGTGCCGTATTAGCACCGGGTCTGTGCAACCACAATCAAATTCACTCTGTACGGATGGCGCAATTTATCTGGATAGATTTTTTTGTGTGTGTGTGTGTGTGTGTGTGTGTGTGTGTGTGTGTGTGTGTGTTGAACGATGACAAGCCGGAATGAAAACAAGCCAAACTGAAATAGGAGTAACGAGGCTATTTTTAAAATGTAAGGAGTAGAAAGTACAGATAATTGTGTGAAAAAGTAAGGAGTAGAAGTAAAAAGTATGCTGTAAAATAATTACTCCAGTAAAGTATAGATACCCAAAATTTCTACTTAAGTAAGGTAACAAAGTATTTGTACTTCGTTACTTGACACCTCTGGTTACGAGGCAGGGAATAATAGGACCCAATCGCAGAGAGCAGGCAGGCAGGAGAAGGTTTGAGTCGAGGATTTATTGACCAAAAAACAAAACACTCGTCAACAAAGGGAGTCCTGAGAGGGCAGGCAAAAACTAATCCCAGAGTGAAGCAACAAAAGAACAGGATATCAAAAAACGAAGGTAATCCAGAAACAAACTACTGACCAAAAACTCACGGACGAGAAGACAGGACTGAACACGGTTGGGAAACTGACACGCTGACACAGTACAGAAACAAACACACAATGATCTGACACAAGACAAAAGGGAACACAGAGGCTGAATCCACGAGGTAACAAGCAAACAAGGGACAGGTGAAACACATCAGGGCGGGACAATCAGACAGGCGGGAAAACACAGGAAGTAAATCTAGACAGAAAACCAGACTACCAAAATAAAACCGGAAACAGAAACATACACTACTCGGAATAATACACAAAATGAGCGACACCGTTACAGAGTGACATGTTTAACATTACTGTTCTCCACCTCGAGTTGTACTTATTTTTTTTAAATTAACATTAACATTAACATTATACAGCGGGCAGTGGTGGCCTAAAGGTTAGAGAAGCAAGCTTGTGACCGGGAGGTCGTCTGTTCAATTCCCAGACCGGCAGGATAAAATCTGGGTGGGGGAAAGTGAAAGAGCAGCTCCTTGTCCCTCCCTCATTACCACCACTGAGGTGCTCTTGAGCAAGGCCCTTAACTTCCAACCACTCCAGTGGAGCTGCTCAGTGGCCAGCAGATCAGACTGTGGTTGGACTGGGCAGATTCCAGGTATGAATGTGGAATTGTGTGAATGTGATCAGTGTGTTCCTACAAAAAGAGAGATTGGCTCACAGTGAACCTTCCCCTGAATAAGTAAAGGTTAATAAACAAAAAAAACATTTAAGCACTGTCCCTTTGCAAGTCTCAAGGTGCAAATGTCACATTGACGGCCCGGTTTTAATTAAGATAAATGCATTACCACTCGTGATCCTCTCGGCCTGGAAGTGGAGGCCGCAGGCTCAGGGGGAGGAAGATGTCCCTCTTCCTGCTAAAGTAACATCACAGCAATGGAAGCAATTGATTCATTTTAGAATAGAGAGCACTTAAAACGGTTATTAATCCCATGTGCAGACCACCACCATTAGCAAGCAATTCAAGATAAATCAATTACAGCCAAGGGTCCACACTCTCACTATCTGTTAAGATGGACAAATTGAAAACTGCATGAAATTGGTAACAATAGGACTAAAGTGTACCCCAAAAACTGAGCACACAGACACCATCTCGTCATCTAGGGCTGTCTAAATGGTCGGTGATCAGCAACCACGGATGACATGCCAGTGTACAGTAAATGACAGGTTGCATTCACTGTTACCTCTGTATGGGAGTGTGTATAAGGGACAGCAACACCAAAGTCTCCCCATCAACTGTAGAGAAGTTAAATACATGTTACTTACTCCCACATTAATTAGTATACTATATAATTGTGTTTTATTAGCAATCCGGGAGTTTAACATTGACTATGTTTACATGTACATAATCTGTTTTTTGTCCTTATTCCAAAAAAAAACTGATATTCCATCTAAGCTGTTTACATGGCTAATGAAAGTGAATATTCCACTGATATTCCTGTTTACATGTCAACGTGCAAAATACGATTTTTTCAAAGTTTACCAGCAGTGGCAGACTTGGACCATGCGAACACAGCTTCCCTCTTTCACTCCTTCAACCAGCTTCTTGAAAAGGTCAGCGTAGCGATGTGTGCGCATATCCAAAAACCTGTTGATATCCAAGTCTTTGATAATGTTTCAAAGTAGCTGTGTTATTCCTTATCAGGTATGCAGCCTTGCAAAGTAAACAGGCAAGAGGCCGTAAACTGAGGTAAAAATCCCGATTGAGACGCATATTCCCAATGCGCATGTCCAAAGAATGCCTCTAAAACCTGAATAATACCAGAATATCCCATGTCTTAATTGGAAAATGCTATATTCGGAATAAGGCCTTATTCGGAATATCCAACCCGAATATGCTGTTTACATGACCTATATCAAATTTGGAATATTGTCATATTCAGAATAATAGTGTGCATGTAAATGTACTTATTGACTCACTGACACATACTCTGTACAAATGTGGTCTGTCGGGAGTCCGCCCCTCCCATTAAGGGCCGATCCTCATTATTGCAGAGGGCCAGCTCCTCAGTAGGAGCATATTGCTGTGTAGGTGGATGGCCTCCTGTCTTCTTCATTTCATTTTTTTCCTGTTCGCTGCGAACAATGTCAAAGCCATTTTTAATTGTGCTTTTGTTTACGGATACCATCCTACAACAAAGCCTGATTAAAGCACTAAAGCCTTGTATTTGTTGTACTTATGAAAGTAAGCCTATACTTACCGCTTTGAATTATGTTTTTATATTTATTTGCTTCAAAGTCTGTTTAACACCGCCAGGGTTGCAGCTGAAAGAATAAAAGGTAAAATTGTCACACACTCCATAGAAATACATCCATTACTATCTATATCATTGATATAATAGAATACAATATGTAAGTATAGTCAGATCTACTCATGCCCTAGATGGGGCAATGGTATTATAAGCCTATTAAACTTACACACTCACACAGTTGGTGATTTTCTGTCAGCTGTCTTTCCTGCGTTGGGCAGCTGCAACTGTGTTGCTTTTAGCCTGAATTATGTTTTTGAGTTTTGATTTTTCTAAAAAGTTTGCTCCTCATTTGTAAAATAAACCGCTCTGCTACCAGTAGAGCTAGGGTTAGTGAAGTCATGAGACCAAAACATATTCTGGATAGGTTGAAGTTGCTCCAAAGTACAGGCCTCAAGAAGATAAAGGACCTGTTTACACGACAACGCTCGTGGGTGAAAACGACAAAAATCAAAAGGGCCTTTCGTTTAGATGGCGATGGAGTTTTTGGGGCTTAAAAACACAAAAACGTGAGACCAACCTCCAGAGTGGAAATCTTAAAAAAAAAACAATATTGCGTTCCCGTCAAAAGGGTTAAAAACGCAAAAGTCTGCTCCAATCTGCTCACGGTGGCTCTTGTTGCTTACGCGTTTACGTCACAGGCAATCAATAAATCTAAACTCCACACAGTACTCCAACACTTATCCACTTGATGCCCATAATTTATAAATGTTTCGGTCATTGCTACCGCTAGCTTTGATGCTAGCGTCCATCTTGAAATTCCCATGATGCTTTGCGAGAGCTTGTTGACGTTTTGTCAACCAATGGAAGGCTGGTCCGTCACACATTACGCCCATATAAGGCATCCGAGGGAGAACAAAGATTGTTTATTGTGAGGAGAGATCACTCGAAGTCAGAATAGTAAGAGGCGCACAGACTTGTGTGGCAGTGCTTCACACTACCACTTAGCCGCCTGGTGTGCATACATGGAATTTCACACACTTTTGCGTCACCAAATGCACGCAGATTCCCCCCCCACAAAAAATGCTTGTCTAAACACGGCATACAAAGTGAGAACGCAACGCCACTTTTGCGTTTTCTCCTCAGATCGTTTCCGTCTAAACATTGCCAAAGTTTGTTGCAGGAGTTACTGAAGCAGGAGATGACCGAGTCCAATTCTGTGGGATGATGAGCTGATTGTAGCCAGGTGTGTGGTGTGCTGAGAGGTGATGAGCTGATTGGCAACAGGTGTGTTGGTAGGCTGTGTCCAGGTTAACAGCAGGACAGGAACACGGTGACGTTACAAGCCCAAAACCCTTCTCTTTCTTCATGTCTACACTAAAAAGCAGAGTGACCGAATACATAGTTTGAATATCAACGAAAGGCCAAAACACATAGAAAAAGCTAGGCTACGCTAAAAAAGACATGTACGTGTGGACTAAGCCACAGAGAGACAAACAGGGAGATGGAAAACACAGGAAGAGCGGGAAACACAAACACAAGAGCGACAGGTGCACTGCCGTGGCCGTGACATTTATGCAGTTTACAGAAAGTGAAGATTGATGAAAGTGTAGCAAGAAAATAAACACCTGTATCAGCTTTGTTCAGCTACTCCTGGAAGAATAAACTGTTGAGTTGACCTTTTGACAACCTGATATCCTGCACACATGTATCTACCACACACACTCTTGACCACTCATTTTCTTTTTAACCGCCATTAAAACATATATTATCCAGTCAAATATAAAATCATGTCTGCACACACATGTCAGCCTGGTCTCATGGCAGTTCGTGTAAATGTGACGTTATTTGAATCTATTGATACATGTTCACAGAGACGTTTTTGTCGGTTTTTACATGCCGGACAACACGAAAATGTTAAGTAATGTATTTCAATGGGAAGCATATTTTGTGGCCACAGCACGAAAATGGTAGGGAGTAATATAAAAAGCCGAAAATCCACGTAGGGAGGTTGGTCAGGGTGGTGGATGGGTCAAACAACACAGCACTTTCAACCGGGCGAGCAGGGATCGCATCCCGCGTGTGGCGCTTTGTTTCCCGGGGATGGCGTCCCGCGTGTTACTGTGGCGCGTCTCCCGGCGTTTAAGGCGCCCTTTCCCCGTAAGTTTTTTCCTAAACCCAACCTCCGCCATCCCGTTATTGTGGCGCGTCCCCCCCCTCGCGGGCGCCTCCTGGCTTATGGAAGGACCTTTTCGGTCGCCTCACGGCGTCCTTTCCCCGAGAAAATAACGTGACATTTACACGTAAAAAACGAGAAAAACATCTCTGTGAACACATATCAATAGATTAAGAATAACGTGGACATTTACACAAACTGCCGTGAGACTGGGTTACACATGTGGACCGTGTCTCCCCTCACACCTTGAAGATCAGAAGGTCAGTGGATAATGAGAAACACTGAAACAAATCATTGCTGCTTCCACCCTGCTAGCCTCATGAATGTGTGTATTTGTGTGTCTGAATGTAAGTGTGTGAGAGGCAAAGTGATGATATGGTGACGCTGGATAAGGTAATTGTAATGCAGCTGGACAATGTTTGGGTCCCTGTGTAGATGGATCCCACTATGGATCTATGGTAAAAATTTGTTCAGGAATTAAGTATTTGATCATTTAAATAGCATTGCATGAGATACATTTCTGGATTTCATAGTCAACACATTTTACAGAAAATCCTAATTTGTCCCAAACCCACTATGATGCAACATTGGTACTTTTTCTTTCTCCATACTGTATGGATTTGGAAAAATAATAATAAATAAATAAATCACATTCTCAGAACCCATTTAGGATCAAATGGAAACTGTAGGATTCAACAGAACGGATAGAGGAGGCATTGTGTCTGTTTCTGGAGGGTGTAACTGAACTTAGGAGGATGTGGGAAGTTTAGAATCACTCTCACTCAGTGCCAGTTCTAGCTCATTTAACCTCAGGGAGACTGCCAGTACCAGTTCATTTAAATCTGAAACTAAGCATTAATTCCGGCAGTGGAGTGGTTCAGAAGTAAAGTCAGACAGGTCATCCAAATACATCAGTTATACACAGGCTTGGGGAGGAACGGAGGGACAGCTTTATGTAGTTAGGATACACAAAAAGGTAACCGTTTTCCATTAAATTTACAGAATTAATACCGATTGAATGTTACCCAGTTTCTTTCTTATTTTTTCATTTGTGAATGTGTATCCTTTGGCAGTGAAGTCTCATTCCATCTTTTTTGTAAAAAGCTAATTTGTTCTGGGTGTAAAAGTGTTGGTAAGTCCTGGTCGGGTAGCAGTAATTGCCTCTGCAAAATAGCCTCTGGAAGGTTGTTTTAGTCGTGCAACCAAAAATTCAGATAGTCTAGCTAGCTGTCTGGATTTACCCTGCAGAGATCTGAGAAGCAGTTAACCATAGTCCTTATAAATTGAGCGAAGTTTAAAATGCCAACACAAAGGAAGCGGAAGGAAACAGGCATCCGTTTAAAGACATCCAGTGGAATTTCCGGCGGCACCTGAACAGTCCCAGAAGTGGAATGTAGTGGCTATAAACTACTCACCACTTGATCTTGGTCATCTCTCACATTAACTAGGGTGTTATTCTTGCTGGTCAAAACCAGGCAATGCAGGTGCCTTATATACCCAACTGTCAGATAAGAAATCTCCACACACCGTCTCAAAATGGAGCCGATTTATTGTGTGTGAACCTATTAACAAGTCCAATAAACCCAATACATTTATCAGAACTAAACTTTGACTCGGGTGTGATTAATTTATCTTTAGTTCTAACTGTTATGTGATATGTAGCCAGAGTATAATGGTTACTTTGCATATATATTTATAATTGAGCAGAAAAAGATTAGACGGATGTTAGCCCTTGGAAATAATTTTTTAAATATACAAATATGTAGTATACTTATGTAAAGGCACTGTCATTTTAAAATCATAAAACCCTTTTAAGAAATTGATCTACTGAATGAACAGTCCAAACATTCTCATTGCTACATACACAGGTTACACACGGGGAGAAAAAGCAACAATTATAATGTCAAGTACACAACGCTCTGGAGGAAGAGAGAAAATAGCGAGAAGTGAAGAGACTAGACAGGCCAGTGCAATCAGTCACTCAGATGATGAAATCATGTGTTAACACTGGAGCCTGCACGATCTGTAAAACACCTGTTTTATTTCTTCTCGCTGTCACATTCACACTCTCTGTCTCTCTCCACACTTGGTTATCCAGTCACTGACCTTGTTACAGAATCATTAATAGAAAGAATAATTGCTCCCTGGTTTAATCCCAGTATTCCACTGGGATTACTGGTTTTAATTTAGCCCGTTTTTCCAACTGTTGGTTTACTAATTGGGAGATGGTATAAGCCATTAAATCATAGTTATTTAAATCTCATATGGGTTAACAGTCTGTGTATGATAACATACACAATGGTTGTTTGTGTGTTTAATGGGATTAAGGAATCCATAGCGAAACCAACAAAATGTCTTAATTAGTATGGTAACTTAAACTGTACTAACATCATCATAACGTCATAATTATCCAGAGCAATGTAATCAAACTGTGGGCTTGGTTGACTGCTTTTGTTTTCTGCAACAAATGGAGCAGCCCTGTTTCCTTAAAATCACATTCACATACAGTTAAACTGCATTCAAAATTACGTTTTGAGGGAAAGGTATTACATTCTCGTACTGTACCAGCGACAGGTGCACGTTGTGAAACGGTCAGTTTTAAACATTTAATGTTAATTAAAAAAAAAGGATTTTAAGCAGCACAACTAATTGATTAGCTTTAGGAAAATATCATGTTTGGGTTAATCGCTGGACATTATTAACATTTAGTGTCCTGACTTTTCCTAAGAGAGGAAGCTTATCCTACAAAAAGGTACAAGAAGAGGATCTAATGGCTAATTTGGGAGCTGTAAAATCAAAGTAATATGAAAAAGGCAAGTGTGCGAAATTACCGTTACCTTTCCCACAGTGCCTTACTTCTTAGAAAATGAAAAATCGCTGGGTGGTGGTGGGTATAATAGCTCCCTGGATAGCCAAGTTCGAATAAAATGCTAAGGTGAAGGTGTACAGTAATTGTGAGATTTAACAGTAGGAAACAATGTTCAAGACTCCTGTGATCTGAACCCATCTGTCCCATTTTAATACAATTCTCCCTTCTTCTTATGAAAACATGTTTTAACCAAGCAAAACCAGAAAAATGTTTGTGCCTAAACCTTATCAAACTTTAACCATAACAGTGATTCCTAACGGTTTTGGAAGGCACAGACAAACAATGTCGCCCTGATAAGAGTGTCAGGTCAGAAATGATTCTCTCATGTGTCGTTCCACAGGGCATGGGCAAACTACGTTTTATGTGATTTCATTTAGAGGAATTGTTGGGTGTGTTGGCTATAGGCTAAAATAGACAATGTATTGTAAAGCTGACAGAGAGAACAGCCCTCTGCTAAATTCTTGCAAGTTTCTTTTTGGGCTGATCTAATTTTCTAACATCTTCTTATACCACTTAATTTAAATGCAGGACATAAGTTATACACTGACCTGGAATCTTAATCTTCCACAGTGTCAGGGGTTTGTGCAGGCTTGGACCCAGAAATGCAGAGGGTTAAGCCGAGGAGGCAGCGTGATGGTTTTGAAGGCTTATTAAATGAAACGGCTACAACAAAAGGGGTCCTGAAGAAAGAAGGTAAAAAACTGGCAAAAAAAATTCCTAACATTTAGGTAACCGAAGACTAGGAACAACCTTGGAATAGGAGTAAAACTTCCCAGGGAGCATCACAGGAAAATACTCACACAATGACAACATTGGACAACAGACAAAGAACACAGACAAAAAAGCACAGATACTAAATTCACAAGGTAATGAGTGTAGTAACAAGGGACAGGTGACAATAGGGCTGATGAACAGGTGAAACACATCAGGGCGGGGCAGACAATCACAAAGAAAACACACAAGGCAGGAATTAAAATAAGGCATGACACAGTAGAAACAGACTAAAAAGTAAAACAGGAAACTGAAGCATGAAAACATAAACAAGGATGGAACTAGGAAAACAAAACGGAACACAGAAAGAACACGGGTAAAACAGAACCATGGACAAATAACAGGGAAACAGTGACACACAGGGAAGGAATTGACAAAATAAAACAGGAAAAACTACAACTGAAAACCACAACCATGACACACAGGAAATCAGTGAATCATTTTCCAGCAAGCTCAGTGGTGTTAATTTGTGCAGAGCTACCGTAATAACCCTAATAATTCAGTTTTGCCTGGTGCTTCTTTTAAATAAAAGTAAAAGTAATAAGATGTAATGGCTACCATTGTACTAATAAAGCAGTAAAAGCTGAAGGTGGAGCACTTCGAATCATGGCTGAGCTCACCCTGCAGGGTTACTGAAGTTGCAAACTCCATTGCCCCTGAATCATTTTCAATATCATTCCTCTTCCCTCTGTATCAAAGCCATCAATGGCAGTTTAATTAGTCCCAGAGCTGGCCAATTCTCCCTATCACGATCGGTCTGTATCCTTTTCACTTTCCATCCCTCTCTGTGACAGTGTCTGTCTCTTTCTTCCCGTATCTTCGTCTGTCTCATCTATCCTGTTACAATACAATAAGTCTGTGAACTTGGCAGCCAGATCCCCTTTTATGCTGATTTCATCATGCACTCTCTCCTTCTGCTGTCACACATCTGCTCAGAAAGGGAGAGACCAATGGTGAGCGCAAGCTATTCTAGCACTGAGACAAATGAACTGCCATTGTTGGCTTTGAAACCGAAGTGAGGGGAAATTATGTTGAAAAGGATTCTGGAGGAATGGAGGCTGAAATGTGAAAAGCTGTAAGCACAGTAGGAGACAGGAGGTGAGGGAGACAAATAGACAGCTTCAAAGAAAATACAACCATTTATCTGCCTCACTAGGGTTTAATCTACTTTACTGTGCTATTTATTATGATCCAAGTGTCATTTACACCTTTTTGCAAGACATGTAACAGCATTAGAACCTTTTTATATTCTCAATTTGCTCACAGTGACATTTGTGAGTTTCAGAAAGTACACTTTGTCCTTCAACAGTGACATATTTACCATCCGTGACTGTGATACTGGTATTGTTTTCACCTTCTGTGTGTGTGTGTGTGTGTGTGTGTGTGTGTGTGTGTGTGTGTGTGTGTGTGTGTGTCATCATGGCAAAATGTGGTCCTGGAGACACCTACTGTAGCGGGAACTACCACGGAGGCAGTTTTGAGTACTTTTCCATGTGTTTATATTTATGTCATTATGCAGCTAGATTTTCTAGAAGTACAGGGGTAGGAAATAGGGGAATTGGCTATTTAGAATTTTCTTAAAGCCATAAAACCTCCCGGCTTGGACAGAAGCACCATTTGTTCACCATCAGACATTGGGATGGGTGGTATAAAGGCTCAGTTTAACAGGTAAATGGTGGCTTTCATACCAAAGCCAAGACTTAGCCCCCCGTGGCACACCTGCAATCAACATTCATGTTTTTATTGACTCTGACCACGTTATTTGAGGGGGAAGCAGTAGCTCAGTCTGTAGGGATATGGCTTGTGAAATGGAGGGTTTTCAGTTCAAGTCTCCGTATGGGCCAAGTACAGAATGTTTGTATATTGCCTGTTTTGAAACATGGATATTAAGTTGGAGGATGGCTTTATAGCTTGAGGACAGTAATACTTTAAGGGAACTACAAGAAGCTATTTCACTTATTGACCAATATTTCTTCCTGCTTTTTTTAACGTTATGATCAGAGGCTATTCAATTTAAACAGTATGCAGAGATACTTGCATACTGGTCTAAATCCTTTGAGTCAGAGTGTGAATAGTTCCCAATGATAACATATTTTCAACTAGCCCAATAATGGCCTGACTCAGACAAGGGGCGTCACCCATGGGAGCACAGGGCACTCTTCCCTGCACAGCTGCAAATGTGGTGAAGAAAGAAGAATGATGTTGGTGCTGTAAGGTAGAAAAGGATCCAATGTGTAGTCTGGAACTAGTGCAGGGATTTTACTAGGATTGAAAGACAGGGGGGTGCTTAGCCCCCAGGGTATTTGTAACTTCCGTTTGCAAAATCTTTGCAATCACATATTTCGTTACTAGTACTATGTATTAGAGCTACATTTATGTCAACAACCAGTCAAGAAACCAATATGTTGACAAGTAAAAAGTGACATATCCTCTTCTTCCATTTCTACTCTGTTCCTTATGTCTTATCCTTTAAGATAAAACAAAACCCTGATGCTAATTTCATGACTTCAAAATGCAAATTGGTCACATGAAACAACATCCAAAATGTCCAACAACAGAGAAACAGAAGCCAGACAATTAATAAGTTGGTAAGTTAAACAAATATGACGAATAGCAGTACAAGAAAAAAATAGGCATCACTGCATACTTTATCATATAAGATATTAATAGGGATCCTATTTAAAGTGGCTACTGTCTAAATACAATAACCTGATGGCGGAAGGAATAAAAGATTTGGAGTAATGATTACTGTATATACTGTATGTATACATTCACATGTGTATCTGTGGGCATGTGCTCATCTTTAGCCTAGCCTACATTTAGGCAACATCTACATATTTATTTAATTTATCACAGCCAATAAATGCAGAAAGTTCAATTGGTTAGAATATATCTAGCATATATAATAAATATAATGAAATAATTTAGTTTAGGCTATGCATAGTACATAGACCTGCCAACACATGCTTATTCTTGGAAGAAAACCAAACAATCCTTTCTTAGACCTATAGACCACTACTGACCTCAATCACACCGGCTCCCTCAGAATCAACTGCTCTGCCAGTCTCCTGCTTCTCTTTCTCTCTGCTGAAATATCTTCCAATATCCATCTCATCTGCTCAATGAATTGAAGGATACACCGGTACAATAGCATTAACAGGGACCCTATGACATTTAGTTTTCAGTGACAACAACATTCTATGGGGATGGATATTGTTTTAGAATATGCCTACTATAGAGATATTATTGGCAATGAATAAAGAGTTGTGATTAGCTTGCTAAGTTAACAATTTCTTGTATTTCCCTCGTTTATCTCGTAAATATCCCCTATCCTTTACCTTAACGCCGACTGTCGCTAATTTGCATCAAACCCCTTCCATTCTGACTGCAGGCGAGATAGAGTGTGTATTCCCCCAATGCCGGTTCGTTTACATTCGATACATACCTAGGAACCTTTTGCACGCACTGGTTTCTTGTAGGACCGGTCGGAGTGGGAACTACATCCAGTTCACGGAAGAGAGATTAACCCTAACCCTAACCCCTAACCCTAAAAAGACTACTGTCAATGTTAGGGAGTAGGAAAGTGTTTTCTTTCTTGCGGTTGTCAAGATTCATTTATTTGTCAATTACTTTGTGACATGAATAAAATCTACATATCTGAGATGGGAAAATGTGTTTTATTAATTTTACCATTTTGTAAAGAATTTTACCATGAATGCCTGTTGTCGCTAATTTGCATCATAACTAAAATTATATCTATTCTATATGCTATAGACAAATTAACAATCTCAACTTAATTTAGCATCAGCTTGGAGCCAGAAACACACATAATAATTTTTGTTATATAATTGTGAATGAATTCAGGCGTCACAGGGTTAAGAAAATGTAGCTAAAAGGTAAGCAGGTAATTAAAACAACTTACAATTTCACTCTGTATCACTACGTGTAATCAATCTTCCTTTCACAATTAACGTGTGTGTCGGTGTGTGTTTGTGTGGGGGGGAGGGTGCATAGCGAGTTCAGACCAAAGAGTAGCGACGAAACAAGATGAATCCTCCAGTTACTCACAACGCTCTGAAAGCTGCCAGTTCACACCAATGCAATGAGACGGTGCGGTGCATCATCTTGATAGGTCAACGATCTTTGTACTTCTGTCTAACTTTTCGGCTATTTTTTTGTAGCTATATATACACATACATACATACATACATATATATATACACATACATACATACATATATATATACACATACATACATATATATATATATATATATATACACATACATATATATATATATATATATATATATATATATATATATATATATATATATATATATATATATTTATATATACATATATATATATATTTATATATATATATATATATAATTTGTTACGTCTAAATATGAATGAGGATAAATCGAATTGTTATTGTTGTTATTATTTAGGAGGGCTTAGGAACATTTTGGTGTAGCTTCAGCCCCCCTAAAATAGGCCTAACGACATCCCTGAACTAGTCTGCAAAGAAATAACAGCTTTCACCTGCTTTATGTCAGTTTTGAGTGAGGTTGCAGTGCCATTGTTTCCTCAACAGAATAGTAGGCTATTGGGGGGTTCCAACAGCATCAAGCATTACCTGAATTTCTACATCACTGCACCCTCTCTATTTCACTTCCGTCAGTGACACTTTTGGTCCAGGAGATGATGGAGGTGAGTGATGATCTCTATTGTGCAACATGGCATTTCTGAGGTTGTGCCATCATGTTAATTCAAGATTCAAGAATACACTCTCCATTTTGAAGTAAATGGGTTTTAGCAACATTCACATAGATGGCTCTGAATGTTTGGATCCTTTTCACTTTACTTATATGAACGTATTCTAAAGAATTTATTCTTATCAACATTTCAAAAATGAGACCCAATATCTGTTATCATATACTGTATAACCTTTTAATAGAGTCACATTGGAGACTTCTGCTACAGAAGCACAGATGCAGATTTGGTATTGTATTGACTCCCTTCTCACTGACTCTGACTTGGTAGATTGTAGGTTATGATAATCATATGGAGATGGTATGGAAATGAGAAATTACCCATATTGTTACCAGAGCACCTCAAAATGCAACCCCAGCACTTTTACTATATGGAAATGAGCAAAGTGTTCTTCCTAACTGTGAATATCAGAGAGTAGGTTGAATATTAAAATGCCCTCTCACTGACCTTAATTTAACACAGTATATTCTATTGGCCTTGATTTAGATGCTGCACCGTTGCTTTTGCCGGGAGCCACTAAGGGCGAGATGTGATAACAGTAAACTTGATCCCATAAATGAGTCCAAATGATCCTGTCATTTTTATGGAACCCAACATTAGGATGACTGATTAGATCAAATTTAGGTTGAATAAATCGACAGTGAGTACAATTTTCATTACTATTGTATTACATGTGATGTGTAAAGAGTACTGTGGCTGGATTACTTGGATCATGAGTAAAGTCTTTGTTTTTGTTTTTACAATACAGTACAATTAAGGGTTAAAACAGCAGACTGCTGTGGATTTGGGTTTTTTATTACCCGAGACCACCTCGTTTGGTCCGCTTTGGATTGCTGCATTCTCACCTGCCCAAACGAACCGCACCAAGAGGGTAAACGAACTCTAGTGCAACTCAACCCAACTTAAGGAGGCAGGTGTGAAAGCCCCCTTAAAGCTGCTGTTTTTACAAAATGAGAGTTTACCAGTTGCAAAAGTGCATTGTAAAAGAACAGGGGGTTTAACTAGCATGTATTTAAACACATATCAAGCTGCTGCTCGAGCAACATCTAGACATGTCAGTCTAAGGTAAAAGAGCCAGAGATTTTGTGCTGTACTGATTTCACAAAGACAGTAAAGCACAATGAGCCTGATAAAAAAAGACTACTTATCCTCCCATATTCAGCAAGCTGGAAAATGGCAGCTGCTCTAAAACTTGTTGATTCTCCCTCTAATTACTAAGTACCTCTGTCATCTTTTGCGGGTGTAAAAATAGAAACTGAATAGGGGCAGGGATGGAGAAAGATTAGAATGTGACAGAAACACAGATGGAGAGACAGGCAGCACATAAAAGCCTAGCCAATGACCTGAACGAGTTCTACTGTCGATTTGAAAGACAAAAGGTCAGTCCTGACACCATCCCCCACAACACCTCCCTACAGCTACAGCCACTGTGCATCACCTCCACCTCCCTCACCTCAGCAGGGTCCTGTGCCCCCCCACCAATGCCCTCCTTAAAGGTCTCCACCTCCAACCCCCTACCCACCTCAGTGACAACTCTCTCCATCCACGAGAGGGATGTCAACAGACTCTTTAGGAGACAGAATCCCAGGAAAGCTGCTGGACCGGATGCTGTCTCCCCATCAAGCTTGAAGCACTGCGCTGATCAGCTGTCTCCAGTGTTCACAGACATTTTTAACACCTCACTGGAGACATGTCACGTGCCAGCCTGTTTCAAGACCTCAACCATCATCCCTGTCCCCAAGAAGCCAAGGACCACAGGACTTAATGACTTCAGACCCGTCGCCCTGACCTCTGTGGTTATGAAGTCCTTTGAGCGCCTTGTGCTTTCACACCTCAAAGCCATCACCAACCCCCTCCTGGACCCCCTGCAGTTTGCCTACAGAGCCAACAGTTCTGTAGACGATGCAGTAAACCTGGCTCTACACTACATCCTCCGGCACCTGGACTCTGCAGGAACCTACGCCAGGATCCTGTTTTTGGAATTCAGCTCTGCCTTCAACACCATCATCCCGGCTCTGCTCCAGTAGAAGCTCTCCCAGTTTGGTGTGCCTGACTCCACCTGCAGGTGGATCACTGACTTCCTGTCTGACAGGAAGCAGCATGTCAAGCTGGGGAAACACGTCTCCAACTCACAGACCATCAGCACCGGATCCCCTCAGGGCTGTGTTCTTTCGCCTCTGCTCTTCTCCCTGTACACCAACAACTGCACCTCAGTCACAAGTCCGTTAAGCTTCTGAAGTTCGCGGACGACACCTCCCTCATCGGACTCATCTCTGATGGAGACGAGTCCGCCTATAGGTCGGAGGCTGACCACCTGGAGAAGTGGTGCAACCAAAACAATCTAGATCTCAACGCTCTAAAGACAGTGGAGATGGTTGTGGACTTCAGGAAGAACCCAGCCCCACCTGCCCCCATCACCCTCTGTGGCTCCACAATAGACACTGTGGAGTCTTTCCGCTTCCTGGGAACTACCATCTCCCAAGACCTCAAGTGGGAGCTGAACATCAGCTCCCTCGTCAAGAAAGCACAACAGAGGATGTACTTCCTGCGGCAGCTGAAGAAAGTCAACCTGCCAAAGACAATGATGGTGCACTTCTACACAGCCATCACTGAGTCCATCCTCACATCCTCCACCACCATCTGGTACGCTGCTGCCACTGCCAAGGACAAGGGCAGACTGCAGCGTGTCATTCGGTCTGCAGAGAAGGTGATTGGCTGCAATCTGCCGCCGCTCCAGGACCTTTACGCCACCAGGACTCTGAAGCATGCTGGAAAGATTGTGGCTGACCCCTCCCACCCCGGACACAAACTCTTTGAGCCACTCCCCTCTGGCAGGAGGCTGAGGTCCATCAGGACCAAAACCTCACGCCACATGAACAGCTTTTTCCACTCCGCCACTAGCCTTATTAACAAGGCCCGGAAACCACCCTGACTCTCCACCTGGCTCTTCATGCCACTGTTCTCTCTCTGCTGTAATGCTCTTTGCTCTTTATTTATTTATTTTATTTTATTTCTATCTTTATTTTTAATTTAATACATACTGTGTACATATACTTATACTTATATTGTTTATAACTATACTTATATTGTTTAATATTACATTTAGAGAATGTGTGATGTGCACCAACAACACCAAAACAAATTCCTTGTATGCGTTAAAAAACGTACTTGGCAATAAAAAAACCTTTCTGATTCTGATTCTAAAAGCTGTTTTAACCCAAGTGAAGGATGTATTTCAAGAAAATGTGTGGGGAGTTAAAGATGCTTGCTCATCCAATTATTTGTGAAAAACAGAATGAGAAAAGAAAGAGTCAGACTTTTAAGCATTTGTTTGGACGACCTGCTGCATTCCTTCTCCTGCTGAGTTTAAATGAAATCATTTGGTACGAGTCTCTCTTTAATTCACTTTTTCAAAACCTCATCATGTACCTGTGCTTCACAGCAGCCTCCTTATCATGAGAACAAAACCACTCCAGCAGACTTCAATAGGAGTCATTCAGAATGATTCTCGCTCTCAAATAATTTAAGTCTACTTTCTCAATTCCTCTTACATTCGTGCCTCTCTCTCTCTCTCTCTCTCACACACACACACACACACACACACACACACACACACATTACATTCATTTCCATTACTTAGAGAGCCTTTAGTGTGTGGTGAGAGAAAAACTCTTAACAGCTATGGCTTTTCAAGTGTCAATCAACAGAAATAAGAAGGAGGAGGAGAAAGGATGCAAAGAAAGCTGTGTAAATCATCATAAATGAAGGAGACTGAGATGATGAGTAGGAGAAAAGACAACACAATGAGTATCACCAATGGCGTCAATCACCACAAGATGAAAAAGTGGAAGCGGAAGAACGACGAGTGCAAGAAGACGTGTTTAACATTCTCCGTCCGTCATTTAAAAGTAAGCTAGAGGAACACCTTTCTGGTGTTTCAAAGTGAGGAGGGAGAGGAGGAGAGAGGGAGGGAGAAGGAGGAGAAAAATGGCGGCATTAGAGGGAAAATGGGACTTGTGGCCACTGGAGAATCTTACAGCAGTATTACCTCGTTGGATTGGAAGCATGGCAGATGGACGTGGCAAATGATTTACACACACACACACACACACACATTGCAGAACAGACGTACACACTCACTGCTACCCACATATTTATTCATTCAGTTCAGCAGTCTGGGGTATAATTATGTCTGTGCTTCTATTTTTCAGTAGAGAAATACAAATAAGACCTTGAGGCTACTGCCATGCAAACTGCTCTGGGAGGCTGAGCTAAATGCTACTGGTCAAAATAACTATGTTAATATGCTAATGTCTGCTATTCAGCACTAAACACAGTCTAGCTTTGGGCTAAATGCTAACATCAGCATGCTAACATGGTTACAATGACAATGCTAGCATGTTTTTGCAGGTATAATGTTAACCATGTTAGTTTTAATTAGTTTAGCATGTTAACATTTGGCAAGTTGGCCAGTTCTGCACAAACCAAAGTATTGCAGTTGAAAAGTAGTGTTCGAGAAATTTTACTCAAAACCAGGGGTTGATGTATAGACTGTATTTGTAAAGCCACAACATCTCGATCACACCCTGGTGGCTGACTGTAGTATAGGTCATAAATCTTGCCCCACCATGTAAGCAAAGGGGACAAACAAAAAAATCAAAGTATACAGTATGTAAAATAAATTGCTCCCAAAGATGGTTTCTTTCATTTTAGGTACGTCTGATCACACAGATGTTTGCTCAAGTGTTATTTTTTTCTGATAAGTTTGGCTTTTATTAGTTATTTAATGCTATAGCTACAGGCTAAAACGTCATGACTGACAGCTGCGATTAACTTGAAATTGGTTGGGCGAGTGTGGTTGGACTTCGATACCACAGCTCCAACGTCAATCACCATTGCGCAGACTCTGGCTCCAAAATTACAAGATGGCAGCGCCCGCATCCGAGATATTTTGGCTTCACTTTTGTACAGTGGGAGGAAATAGGGACATGTCATCCATCTTTATACAGTCTACTACAAATCCCAACTCATGGTGGCACTAGAGGAAAATTCAGAGGATCAACAAAGTAATTGTCTGGAAACAATAACTTTGTTAACTGGTTTAAATCATATTATATTGACAGAACATTTTATGTTACCATGGAGGAATACTCATCAAAAAGCTTTGAAATGGATTATGGTGTTCATCAGGGTTCAATTTCAGGTCCAACTCTTTTTAATATTTACATGTTGCCACTTGGGCACGTCATCAGGAAGCACGGCATACATTTCCATAGTTATGCTGATGATACACAGCTGTACATTGCTGTGTCTCCTGATGACTTTTGATTCCCTTTTAAACAGTATTTTAGATATTAAGTCATGGGTGGCAGAGAACTTTCTCCAGCTCAACCAGGAGTCTTGATTATTGGTCCTGAAGCTCAGAGAGAGAAATTGGATACAAAACTGCAAACAATGGCACTTCAACCCAGCCAAAAAAACCTAGGGGTCACATTTGATTCAGATCTTAGCCTTGAGCCATCAGAAATATAACAAAAACAGCGTTTTATCATTTGAAGAACATTGCCAGAGTGCGTTTATTTCTCTACCGAGCCAACACAGAGACATTGATGCATGCTTGTATTACCTGTAGGATAGACTATTGTAATGCCTTACTTTCTGGTCTTCCGAAAAAAGTATTGCTCAATTACAATTATTACAAAACTCTGCACGGGTGCTGAGACCAGGCAGAGGGCACACATTACACCGATTTTAAAGTCTCTGCACTGGCTACCTGTGCACTTCAGAATTGATTTTAAGGTACTTTTATTGGTTTATAAAGATCTTAACGGTCTTAGCCCTAGTTATTTATTAGATTTGTTTTTACCTTATGAACCCTCTTGAGCCCTTCTGGCAGTGGTCCCAAAAGTCCATACGATAACTCATGGTGAGGCATCCTTTTATTACTATGCTTCATGTCTATGGAACAGCCATAGATCGTATGAAGCACTTTGTGCTACATTTCTATGTATGAAAAGTGCTAGTATATATTGTATCCATAGAGCCATACCACTAGTGTGGCTAAAGTGAGCAAATTACCTACTCTTTCTAAACAAAATCACTTAAAATGCATTGATGGATGAAGCATTTTGTTGTTGCACTGATTGTCCTGTACTTAAATACTCAATGGTGTTTTAAGCCCCAAACAATTGATAATACATCTTGTTACTGATTGGCTTGGTACAGTAAGTGCATGCTCCATTTGTAGGGCATGTTTTGTAGGGCATATTTGTAGGGTTTCCTGTTGCTTTTTTCTACATTTTCAGCACTCAATACAAGCTGTGTGTGACGGTTTGGCAGTGATGTACATAAGCTCTGCTCAAAATGCTGACACCTTCCAATCAGTCAGATGAGAAGCGTCAGGCAGAACACTGGAGTCGTACACACCACCAGCTGATCGGCCTGCCGTCTGACAGCTCGTCAGCTGATCAATCAGCTGACTTTTAAGATCATTAATCTTACTCAAACAACTCAATGAAGCGCCCTTTATAATCTGACAGCTCACACTCCTCACCACCTGCACACAAGATGTTGCCTGAGCTGTTTTGCAATATTGTGTTTTGCTTTCTTTTATTATGGAATGATATATCTTTTTATTCTTGCTGTTTACATGCAATAAATCCAAAGTAAATTTTCAACTATAATATGGAGATTAGACACAAGTCCAATGAGATTGGGTTTATATACTGTAAATGCACCCATTTTACATTAATATTCAGCACATCAATGCCAGTGACACATACAGTATGTCATTGGCATGTACAATTAAACTGCAAAGGTCAATAAGAAAAGCAATCAATTATAAAAGGAACTTATGGAAATGAATCTTTAAGGAGTCTATGCTTCATCCCCTGTTTATGGAATAGCAGTGGAATAGTGGAAGTTAGTAATGAAGCTGGATACTCCAGAGAAAATCTATGTTCAGGGAGGAAATGAGTTATGCGCTTGCTCCTTAAGCAGCTGTTATTAGATTGGTCTATAGCGAGGAAATTAACCTCTAACTTCCCAGGGGGAGTCATTCTTATATTAGATGTAAATGTATTTAACCTTTTCTGGCCGCTGGCTGCATGCTTCTGGGGAAAGACGGCTTTGTGGTCTGAATCAGCTAAGGCTTGGCGGGTGTGGGTTTGTGGTCTTTATTGAAATGAGCTTCAATTTTTAACTTCAACACCACAGTTGCCTCAGTATTAATCTACTAATGATTTTGAACATGTATTTGGATGTAGGGGTCAATAAGGACATTTTTATGGAAATGTGTCTCTTGAACCAGACATGGAATATGTAAATTAGCTAGCTTCATTCAGTCATTGAGTTTGTTTGTTTGTTGTTTGTTGTTGTTTGAGTTTGTTTGTTTGTTGTTTGTTGCTGTATTTAGACAGGGCTGTTACAGAGAGAGCCACAATGCTCGCACAATAATTGGCACTAGAGGGGTGTACCACGAAGCAAGTTCGACAGAGCCAGGGTTTCTTTGCCTTAGCTGGCTCGACAAAGCCTGAAGCCCTAATCAGCAATAACGGGTACCACAGCCGCGGGTTATCAACTTGCTCTGTTAACCCAGGCTTTCTTCAGGCTCCGTGCGCGTTCACATGAAAGGGGTCATTTAGATTGTTGTTTGACTCTTTCACTGCACTAAATGGACGGATTGCATTCCGCCTACTTCTGCCTATGAAGAACAGGAAAAAGTATTACAGCAAAAAAGCAACACTGTTGCTGCAAATGACGCAGAAGAGTGATGCTGGCAGAAAATTACTATTATAATACAATTCATAATATATAATTTACAAGTTTATATATTTATCATCAAGGGAATGGACCCAGGTTACTTGAAGTGCCATAAAGGGATGGTGCATCTGTTATGATTTCATAGAGAGACCCAAACACCAATTCATGAGTAGGGCTGCACAATTAAATTGCAATTTTATCAAAATCGCAATATGAACTAGTGCAATATCCAAATCGCAAGGGGGGGGGGCGCAATATTTGTTAAAGGCAAAATATGTGTCTAACTATTCTAAAATAAAGTATTGTGGTGCTGCAGAGACATCCCAGCCTACAAAATCTTTGTTTGGTACGGATCCTCGCAAAAAAATAAATGAAAATGAGAATAATGATACAAAATTGATCATTCCCTCCAGTATCGTGAATCATATCGCAATATCAGTCAAAATAATCGCAATTAGATATTTTCCTAATATCGTGTAGCCCTACTCATGAGTAGATGCATGAAAATGGGATTTATTGTAAGGAAAAAAGGGGACTGGAGGTGGGATGAGCGAGGAGGCTGCTGGCAGAGGCAGGGGGTTGGTAGTTAAGAGTAATGGCTGTAGATGCTGGAGCGAGGCAGATGGGTGAGCTGGGATTGGAGTGGCTTGCTGCGGTGGCTGAGGGTAGGCAGGCGGAAGCAGGCAGGCAGAGGAGAATGAGGTCAAGTCAGGCTCAAAAACACTCGAGAAAAAGACACTATACTAGAACAAGGACCAGCCTGAAGCGTTCTCCACTGACGGAATGATCTGGAGATGAGAGGCTGAATGACCGGGGTAGATATACTGAGCTTGATAAACTTGATGGAAGGCAGGTGTGGATGATCAGCAGCAATCAGGAGCCAGGAGAGAGCAGAGGAGTGCAACGCCCACAGACACAGGCCTAGTCCACACGGACACGGGTATTTTTATAACCGGAGTTTTTTCTCCTCACATTTCTCCCTACACATGCTCGGTTTAAAATAAATCTCCGTCCACATGAAAACGCGAAAACACGCTGTCAAGCCATTGCAAAGAATCATCAACAAAGCAGTTAGCGACGCACAATATGACGTCAAACACAGCGGATAACGGCGCACACTCTGACGTCGCAAGGCAAAAAACCCGGTTATACTGTCCACACGTCAACACTGTAACCGGCGTTCCTGAAAATGCTCACCTTGGCCGGAGTTTTCAAAAATGTTCGGTTACAGGGCCCTGAAACTGCGTTTTCGTGTGGACGGAAGGCCGAACCGCGTAAAAAAAGTCACGGTTATAAAAATACCCGTGTCCGTGTGGACTAGGCCACAGAGAGACAGGAATACATACGGGAGGGAAAAAACATAGAGGGTGTTATATAGTGTATATTTATGTATTGCCTTGCCTGGAAATAAGTGTCGCATTACACTTTCATGTGCTAACCCCTGGGTTCGACTAAGCATCCAGGAATGTTTTGATGGATGTTGTGTTTTGTACCCAAAATAAAAATCAATCAATTTTACCGCTCAATGCACTCCCAATGTCTCCCGTTTATTTCTAATGTGAAAGCTGCTCATTCTACAGCTTTGAAACTTTAAACTTGATGCAGCAGATTTAAAAGCTATACTCACAAACTGCATTTAGCTCTGACACTGTCCCATAATGAAGGAGATGCGGAAACCGCTTCAATTTTTGGACAAAATAAAGTAGTATTGATTGAATATTATCTGTGATAAATAGGCATACCACTAGACTAATTCATTTTCTAATCCATGTTTTATTAGCTGCAATATGATAGCAGTGTAAAACGGACTTCAGCAAATCAGGACCAATAAAAACATCATCCAAAGAGGTAACGTTAAGTTTAAACAAATTTTTATCACATGCAAGTAAACATCATATTGATTAATAATATAGTGAACTATTATTGTCAGCTACCTGCGGTTAGAAGGCTTATATTAGAGCCAACGGGGAAATAGCCAGAGAACACTACAAACATTCAGTAGTTTAGTGAGAGCAACAACAACCTTACAAATAAAATAAAACCGTGTTCTTGCACAGATTCTAGCATTACTGATAAAGGTTCCCTTGGCAAAAACCCTGCAGGAGTTTTTTTGCCAACATCAAGTCAAAACTCGAAACAAAAACTGGCTAGCCGTGCAGCATAAGTTACAATGGCGATTTAGCCAGGTTAAAAGAGAGCCACCTTCTACAAATGTGTGTTCAAGCCTGAGCCAGAGGTGGCTACTCCCTGTCTCTACTGATTCATAGTTCTTCCGTACAGCACATCATTATGGAATGTTAATTGCAAAGAGACTGATTTTAGCGCTTTGGAAGTCAGAAGCAGTGCCACTCTTCAAGACGTGGCTAACAGAACTCACCTCTGTAGTACATATGGAGAAAATCCGATATGGCATGACTGACAATCTTAAAAAATTCTACAAGATTTGGCAGCCATTCTTAGACCATCTCGCTTAATTTGATGGAGACCTTGAACAGTTGTGAGATTCACAATATGCCTCTCACCTCTTCTTTGATAAACTCAGTTTTTAGTTTTTATTTATCTGTGATGTCACAGTACATTTCTTTGTTTATACCCCCAAGGTCTTTTGTTCTTATTTATTTATTTTTTATTTTCTACTTTTCTTTTCATATTAACATATTATTTTACTCCTAATCGTTGCTCTTTTTTTACTATACTACTTTCAAAACACTTAATAAACATATTGAAAAAAAAAAAAAAAAAGAGAGCCACCTTCGTGACACAGAAAAGCCTGGCTTCAGACTCTACAAACCTCACTAACCCACTAATCTCACTTTGTGGTACAGCCCTCTGGTTTGCCAGACGGATGGGTAGCCCTGCTGGAAAACAGAGGTGAGTTGAAACATGATAATATCATGAAAAGATTTTTTTTTTTCTTACATGCTGCATCACTTTTTTTTGCCTTTGAAGACTTAAAAGTGCTGTAGGTTTCCTGTTTTATTTTGTAGTCTGTTTTTCTCCCTTGTCATGTCTTGTTTTACTTCCTGCCTTTTGTTCCCCACCTTTGTGATTGTCTGCCCCGCCCTGATGTGTTTCACCTGTTCCTGAGCCCTCCTGTCACCTGTTCCTTGTTTCACCTCGTTACCTTGTGTATTTAGTCTCTGTGTTGTCTTTGTGCTGTGTCAGATTCTTGTATTGTATCTTGAGCGTGTGTAGGTTACCCCTTGTGTCTTAGTTGTCCTGTTTTTTTGGTGTTTCCTGTTTTTGACTTCCTCGACATTAGGAACTATTTTGCCTGTTGCCTTCAGGACTGCTTCTATTTGTATGGATTTCCTTTAATTAAATCCTCAAGCTCACCACTGCCTGCTGTCTCTGCATTTGGGTCTGCCATTTTCTCTGAAACCTGTTACATGAATTGATAGACTACAGTATGGTGCACTGTATATTTTCCGGAAATGGAAATCACAGGTATAGTTGAGAAACAATACCTAATTAAACTTTTTCTTTTTACATATATTTGCCCAGAAACATATGGTTGTTTTAATTACTTTAATTTTTTTTGGGACTGGGATCACACACTATATGCCTATGTATCTTAACACTACAGGGACTTTAGGAGGATTTGGCAGCATAAGAAATTCAACAAAAAAGCCATCTTCAGAATCACTGCAGCCCAATTTAATTTTCTCATCCCCCCCCAACTTCAGCTCTTGGCCCAGCCTGTGAGAGAATAATCTAAAGCGTCAATGTATAATTAACTAGAAAGGCCAAAAGATCCATCTGGTTTTCAATTAGACTGTTATCTCCTGAGAATGGGTCTAGCATTTGACTTCTATCTATAGAATTCAAGTCACCAAGGTCAGCGAAATTAATGTCTCCCATGTCTGAACCAATCCCCAGAGAGTATTCATCCACAGTTATTCACTAGGTTGGATATGACATCTTTCTCATGTTGAAGTTCCTCAGTATTTTTTTCTGAAAGTCCATCATGTGTGTATTGAACACAGGCCTTGTTAAATGCAGTAGGAAAATGCAGTTTATATTAGAATAGCTTTTACACACTATATTTCCCCTGATTATAAGGACATGAAAAGGACAAAACACAAATGTATTATGTCACAGATCATTAAGTGACTAAGTGAAAATACTAATATAAGATATGAAGATTATATCTCGAACCGATATGACACCAGCTGAACTCCATCTTTAATGTGTCCAACAATTTCTAATATTTTTCTAGCATAGCCCGGCCTTTATGATGATAGCCCATTATTTACAGTGCATTAATCAGTACTATGGGGATTGTCTTTGAGGTTCCCTTCCTTTGAATGAATGAATGCTGGTGTGAGATTTAGGCTTGATTACACATTGAAGAGGTTTTTCTCTTTATCCCTGCTGTTTTTCTTGTTTACGTGTTATCAGTGGAGAGAAATGTCCTTAAGCATTTATTACCAGCAACGTTGTGCATGTGTGTGTGTGTGTGTGTGTGTGTGTGTGTGTGTGTGTGTGTGTGTGTGTGTGTGTGTTAATGTAATTAGCATGCAGCTTATTTATCAGTGTGTTACTTTTAAGAAAGAAAACTATATTTATTAAGTTTGTAGCTAAATAAATGCATTTGAGAAATTAATTATGTGCAGGTTAATTAAGCAGCACACAATGCCTTCCCCTTAGGTAGGTCTAAATATAAAATTATAATTGTTTCTGTAGATGTTTACTTTTGGAGAGAGTAAATGTTTAATTTATTTGAGCAGGTTTGAAAAGCAGTTAGACTAAGACAAGTCCCTTGGCTTGTTTAACAAACAAATATGGTTTTGGCACTCAAGTTGGTGTCCAAAGTCCACATCTGATTAATTATCTTAATATAAACATGTTTGCTGCTGTACTCTTGGCAATGTATTATCCCAAATTAATCAAATCTAAGCAGTGAGCATTAAAGTTGTATTTATAGGAAAATGGATTGGAGGTGAAATCAATGCCATGTGTCTGTCCTTGTGGCTGCCAGTGTTTCATAATTAACTGTCAACCCATTGGGTAGTTGGATGGTTATATTGATTCTGATTGGCTTTTATCCCATGGGTTTGCTTCTCGATGTCTCCCCAGCTCTTTCTTTGTCATCCAATTGGCCTTTCTCGCCTCGGTGCTGCAGGCTGATTGGTCATTTTGGCAGACAGCGGTCTTTGATGTTAAAGACTTCTTTGTAACCTCTGGTGACTGTGCGTGCGCGCGTGCATGCATGTGTCCTCTAGCTCTACACTCACTCTCATACACACAAATTGCTCCGTTTAGCTCCAGGTCAATGACAGGCAGCGGCAGATGACAGCAATCTACACAGACACACACACACACACACACACAGACACAAAAATATGTCTGGACTCATTTCTGAGCTCAGTTTCACAGCACACACTAGATGACAAATGTGTATTGTTTTAGTCAGGTCTCTAGATAAAACACACACACACACACACACACACACACACACACACACACACACAAAGGTTAATTTCTATTCTTCATATCAGTTTCTGAGTCATCCCTGAGCCTCCTATTATTTTTCTAGTTAACCCCAGATGTAGTTCAACTGCCTCTGATGGTTTCATTGGGCATACCAATACAAACTCATATACGAACAATTACTGCAATTACTACCTGCTGCAAATTGGTGTTAAACGTTGAAACATGCACCTTTACAGTTATTCCAAAAGTCAAGATATTACTATGAATGTACACAACTTAATTGCTGATGTGCCTCTTTAATGTAAAGATATTGTCAATCACTAATGCACATTATAGAAATTGTACATCATATAGTTTGTACTCCATACTGGCAGGTTATTAACTGTTTAATTATTTACTAAAGCAAAATAATAGATGCTTATTCATTATTTATCCAATTTTCACAACTTTGTGTTTAGATCTAATTAGCACAATCCGCAACTTTTGTCAGTTTAGTTAAGTAGTTCAAGGTTAACGTTAGCGTCGATTATTTTGGCTCATATTAACTGAATGTATCACCGTGGTTGAATCTGCACAGTCTGCTTTTTTTTTCACATACTAGACAAAAACATTACTTTTATTTAGACATCTTGAGTTATTCTAATCTGATCCTCACTGAAGATTAATATTGTTGCGCTGACAATTTTACTGTCCTTCCATTTGCTTCCATGAGCGTTTTCAAAAGTAGAACAAGCACTGTTGAGCTACTTTAATCTATTTTTAACAAAATATGAACACCATTCCTAAGTCCATGTAGTTCAGTAGAATGAAATAAGGTATTTCCTATCTTATTTCCACAAAGAGCTGTCCAGGGTTGCAGCACCTACTAGTAAATAACCTTCTTCTCTAAAGCCTTGTAGATGTTATCATGATGCGGCAGTATCAGTCATCATTCTCTTGACAAAGACATGATCAACTACAAAAGCACAGGTGTCAGAACGTACATATGTTCTCCTTGATCTAGAATTTCCTCGGAGATGCAGTTACTGCAGCTCTTTCTGCTTCATGTTCATCCATTGTTCACAATTATTAACTCAACCATAGCTGTTTTTATTCGTCCTGTGTGGTGAGCGAATCCTTTTGCTTATTAGTGAACCTTGAGAAACGTGTGTTAATTGAGTTCAGGTAATTGCTGCAAGTTAATTACATTGAATACCAGCGTTTTCTGCATGAATGCATGCATGAATGTGTGTGTGTGTGTGTGTGTGTGTGTGTGTGTGTGTGTGTGTGTGTGTGTGTGTGTGTGTGATCAGTTTGTAATATATTACAAATATTGACACTCATCAGATTGTGTACGATCAAAAAAGTTGAAAGTCACGTGTGACTCTGTGTCTGGTCACTGGTGACACTGGCGTTGAGCTTGCACAGCTCAAAATGTCAACAGCATGGCATGAGGGCACAGACACTGAAAGCTTTCCCTAATGCCAGCGAGATGATGCCAAACCACAGGCTGAACCCGCAGGTGTTTGTGTGTGTGTGTGTGTGTGTGTGTGTGTGTGTGTGTGTGTGTGTGTGTGTGTGTGTGTGTGTGTGTGTGTAAGAGGTAGAGCAGCTGTTTGAAAGGTCATAATATCCACAAAGGGAGCGGCTACAAAGAGGGAAGCAGATGAATGGATGATGGGAGGAGGGCTAGAGCGGGGCAAGTAAAGAAAGGGGGGGAGGGAGGGAGGAGTGAAGTGTGTGTTTCTAACCCTTTAATTTTTAACTTAATAATACAGCATCTCAAATGCTTTATTTTATTTGGTAAGAGCTTCTGTTGTTCTCCTGTTAATCCACTCTCAGTTTAGCATGCACTACCTCTTCCAGTGCTCTTTTTGCTGACATCCAAGGCAAACTGCAGTATTGAATGTCATAATAATAATTTATTAATCCCACAAGGGGAAATTACAATGTTTTCACACACATGCTCAGTACATATACATGCACTAATGGAGAGATGTCAGAGTGAGGGAGCTGCCCACGGAAAGGCACCCCTAGAAGTTGGGGGTTCAGTGCCTTGCTCAAGAGCACATTGGCAGTGCCCAGGAGGTGAACTGGCACCTCTCCAGCTACCAGTCCACCACCATACTTTGGTCCGTATGGGGACTTGAACCGGCAACTCTCCGGTTTCCAAACCAACTCCCCTACTGACTGAGCTACTACTAATATAAGTTGTGCTGCTTCTGAGTTTTTCCTTAACACTTCTAGATTATACGTTCAGTGATGTTATGTGGATTAGATTTACACATGCCTTTAAGCATTTATGTAAAAGGCAGAACTATCTCCTGTTGATTAGCAAAGGCTTCCCAGTTGGATGTATTAAAGCTAATAATGACATTTATATGTGTTGCTTTTATGTACTGGTTTGGTTGATTTGGTTTGGTCCTAAATGGGTTTATGCCTGGATTTTGTCTTTGTAATAGCTGTACGCAGTTTAATAACAAAAAATATCCTTTAAAGGAATAGTTTGACATTTTGGGAAACACATTGATTTGCTGTGTTGGGAGAGAGTTAGATGAGAAGATTGATACTGCTCTTATGTTTGTACTCTTCATTTGCAGCTACAGCCAGCGGCCGTTTAGCTTAGCTTAGCATAAAAGCTGGAAAAAGGGGAAAACTGCTATCTTGGCTCTGTCCAACGAGCTGTAGAGGCGCTGGTAGCTAGGCTAGCTGTTTCCCCTCCGTTTTCAGTTTTAGGCTATGCTAAGCTAACCAGCTGCTGGTGATAGCTTCAAATTAAGCACACAGTTATGAGAGTGGTACCTAATAAGTGTATTTCCAAAAATATTAAGCTATTGCTACAATGTGAACATGGTGCCACCCACTTCTCATCTTCTTAAAGAAGCAAAACACAATGTTTACTCTAATTTATTCTTAGTCTTAAATCAAAATCCTGTTATTTATGCTGAAATGTTGGGTATTATGGCTGAACCTTTCCAAGGATTGCAAGTAGCTTCGAACCCCCCTGGGCTTCCCGCTAAACCAGTCTACTCAGTCACACCATATTCTTGGGCTGCCAACACTTCACACCAACTCAGGTGTTGTCTGCCCTTTCCTAATCGTTCAGAGGGCGGATTGCCACTTTGGACTAAACTGCACAATGCACCGCCAAAATTAAAGGCACTCAAGTGTGTGAATCCCTTGAAATTTTAGAGGGTTGTTGGCATTAGTTTTTACTTAAAATGTACAGTGTTGTGGTGTGTGTGTGTGTGTGTGTGTGTGTGTGTGTGTGTGTGTGCGTGTGTGTGTGTGCGTGCACGCATTTTACATGCTTTTATGATTCTGTAGAACTTAATATCCTAAAAGTGAAATGTAGAGACATACTTGCTACCTCTTAACAAATAGTCCAGCGAGGAGACCTAGGATGTGCAGGTGTGGATCTGTGTCAAGTGAAGCCCTGAGCAGGTGTTTTGTTCACCTGCCAAAGTTAAAGTAAGGTGAGGCACTGTAATTCCTCCCTGACCTCCACAGCTGAGAAACTCCAGGCTAATGTCATCCTCAGTCCAGCAAAGCAGTGTGTCAGTTCATACACGTGCAAATTCAGAGTTTGTGTGTTTTCCTGTGTGTGCACAGCTAATCTCTAATCCCTAATGTCCTCCTGCGTGCTGCACATTATGTTAACAGCAGGTGCTCTTAATTATATTCCCCATGATTACAGACCCATTTATAAACTTCTGTCTTGCTCCAACGTATTAGAGAAATTACCTCATAAAACATTAATGAGAGTAATGAGATTACACGAGCAGCTTAACTGTGGTCTCCGTGACATGATAAACATGGTACAGTACAAAAAGAATTCGGCATTTATCAGCAGAGGCTGGTAAATAGGCTATTATAATCTGTGCAATGTTTTCACCGCAACCTTTCACTTTATAAGCTAGCCGCTTGCTTGCTCTATCTCCCCAGTTAATTTAGGCTTAGTCGACATGTACATGGGTATTTTATAAAAAAAAAGTAGCTTTTTCTATGAGTTTTGGCCTTTTGTCCACACACAAACACCATTTTAGGTCACTGTAAATGGAGGGTCAGGGTGAAGTCTTTTAGAAACTCTGTGTGTTGTCATGTAGACAGGGAAAAGAGAGTTTTTGGCTTGTAATGTGTTTGCCATTATCTCCTTTGTTAGACGTCATAAATGAGGCAACATTTGTAGCAATGGCAGACACGGCCAAAATAGTACTGGTAACAGGCTTGCTAGCAGGACTTTTTACATGTTTACACATAAATGTACAGTCCCTCTTCCATTGTATTGGGGGACAGAGGCATCAGAGTGTTCTATGAGGGTCTTCAAAGCCAGTTGGAAGTCCCTCTAGTGGACAGAATGTGTAACAACAACCACAAGCTTATAGTGGCATTGACAATGCATAAGCCTGAGTAGTGTAGTTCATATTAAAGGTCCCATGGCATGACAATTTCACTTTATGAGGTTTTTTAACATTAATATGAGTATCCCCCAGCCTGCCTATGGTCCCCCAGTGGCTAGAAATGGCGAAAAGTGTAAACCGAGCCCTGGGTATCCTGCTCTGCCTTAGAGAAAATGAAATCTCAGATGGGCCAATCTGGAATCTGCTCCTTATGAGGTCATAAGGAGTCATGGTTATCTCCCTTTTCTCTGCTTGTCCGCCCAGAGAATTTGGCCCACTATGTGAGTTAGGGGTTCCTCAAATGAGTCCAGAGCAGCATTTTACTGAGAGGGACAATTGACATTTTGCATTTCACTCCTTTTATTTCTTCACATTTGGGGAAAAAAAGTCTCTTCGCTGGCTGGTTTGCATTGGTTAGCATTCCTCATTGAAAACAATAGGTACTGATAGCCACATGCTATATGATTAATGAGACCCATGAGAAAGAGAGAGACATCATGGCTTGCAAACAAGCAAAGTGGCAGTTGGTCAAGGCCACACCCCCACCCTCCACCTTTGAATGGTATCATGAGGAAGATTGACAGTCCTCGCCGCCAACATTGGCGGTCTTAAGACCTCCAGACTTCTAGTTGGTGGATTGTCCTTCTGTAACAGCATTTTTTCAGGCTTCTGATGTCCAACACCTTCTTCTTATTTGCAGACTGTGGTTAAATTACCACCTGTTGGCCTGGCATGCTCTTGACAGCTTCAATTGTGTTTTTGCGTTTTCATGTGGAAGGAGATTTTTTGCAGTGCATGTGTGGACGGAATTTTCTTGTGAGAATGAACAAAGGAAAAACCTTGTTTTTAAAAATACCTGTCTACACATGGACTAGGCCTCAAAGCCATGAGTGATAGTGATATTTTCAATATGATATTATCAAGAAGCATTCACAAATACCATGGGTGATTAAACAGGAATGTTGGTAAGTGGAGAACAAATAAAGCAACTTGAAGTGTGTGATGCAGAAAAACAACAGAATAAACTCAAAATGTCAAGGTATCCCTTTAGGGGAATATTATTTTATGATCATTTAAAGGTCTCATTAATCATATAGCATGTGGCTATCAGTACCCATTGTTTTCAGTGAGGAATGCTAACCAATGCAAACCAGCCAGCAAAGACACTTTTTTTTCCCCCAAATGTGAAGAAATAAAAGGAGTGAAATGCAAAATGTCAATTGTCCCTCTCGGTAAAATGCTGCTCTGGACTCATTTGAGGAACCCATAACTCACATAGTGACATTCTGTGGAGTTGTACGGTGCCATGTATATCCTTTCTGGCATTTACAGTCAATCTGGTGACATTTAGGATTTGATTTTATTCAAAAAGTCTCTGTAAGTAGGATATGTGATGCCTCTTGTAAAACGTATGCTGAATTTCTTTGGGGTTGACTTCAGCACTTTGACAAACATTAATTATCACGCTCTACTCTTGCCCTGTGTCACAGTAGCATGACTTGTAGTGTATATCCACGAAGTTCCACCTACGGGATTGTTCCATTGCCAAATTTCACTCATTTAGGCCGGAAATCCATTACCTTGTGCCTTCTTTGTGTTGACATTTTATGAGGACTATGTTTAACCTTTTCTTAGATCTCTGCAGGGTAAACCCAGACAGCTAGCTAGACTATCTGTCCAATCTGAGTTTTCTGTTGCACATCTAAAACAACCTTTGAACATACACATGTTCCACCAAAACAAGTTCCTTCCCAAGGCTATTTTGCAGAGGCACCATTGCTCCGTCCGGTTTTAGTGCCACCCAAGATGATTGTGATTGGTTTAAAGAAATGCCAATAAACCAGAGCACGTTTTTCTCCCATCTCGGAATGTTGTGTGGACCTTCCAGACCCTCCTTGGCAGCACTGTGGAGGATGGTCTGGCAATGCGAGATTACATGTAATGTAACTTGTAATGTAAAGTAAAGAGAGGTCCAACGCTCAGTTAGCATAAAAAGGTAGTGACAGACAAACACTGGGAATGAGGATAGATTTACTTAAAGTAATCATTTTTAAGACTTTTTTTATGTTGAGTCACTATTGCCAGATGAGGTAACTCAATGGCAAGTGAGTCTACAACCCACTAATGAAAGCCCTACCTTGGCAGTTTTACGAACTGGGTGTCTGTGGCAACATTCCATTAGAGTTCCATCACTCAGTGGTTGGTTGCCCAGAGAGGGTAGACAGAGCTAACACAACAGACTCACTCTTCAACTCCCCTTATTACACTTCTTTCCTTTCAAGTGACTCATATCCACATTAGATACTTCCGGAATCTGACTGCTGCAATCCATCTTGGTCCAGGCTACATAAAAAGTTAGGGTCGGTCCTCCTCCAGTCCAGAAGGTGGTGGTAAAGCACCTGAAGCTGTTTGATATCCACCAAAAACACCAGAAGAATAACTGCACTTTAGCAGTTTAGCCACAGCAATAACAGGTTAGCTACAGTAGGTAGCCACAGTAATGATGCATGCACATTCATGAGCACAGGGATGGCTCGCCTGGATGGACAGCGAGGGAGACAAACGTTTTTCTCTGTATGGACTCCCTCCCTCACCCATACAGAGCAATGCTTTCACTCACACCCATCATTCAGCATTTGAACTGATCACAGATCTGTTAAACGCTGCAACAGCATGTTACACTGTCTGTATGATTGTATGTGTTGAAACCTCTAGAGCTGCTTTCTTCCTGTCACTTTATATGTGACGGGATTGACAGTGGCTCATTTCAGAGTGACTTCATCCCCATAATCACAGATTTACCCAGTAGGAGCTATGTCCACAGAGCATATGGCTGACGTAGTTAGGCCCAAAGTGGTTCCAACAATTGGATTCAATCCATCTCTAATGTTTGGTGGATGCTTTTACACTTTGCATCCGATAGCTATATGATTTACCCGCATTTAGACGCACCAAATGCAGAAGTATAAATGAGGTATAAAGGCTGATTTATGCTTCTGCGTCGAATCGACAGCGTACCCCCGCAGACCCCTCTGCGTCTACGCCGGACCCTACGCCATAGCCTGATGTGCACCTCTTGAAAAATTTAAATACACATTGCGGTTCCCCTGACTCATTTCTGGGTTGTCCTTCTCCATAACCAAGAGGGTTAACTTTTCCTGCTACAGATGTCCCACCGTGGTCAGAAAGCACAGGGGGGACACACTGTTTCTCTCCCTACGACTCTAGAGTCGGTACTCGCTCCAAAGCTAATCGCCTTCACTCTCTCACTTTCTCTCTTGCTCTATCACCCACCCCACACACACACACACACACACACACACACACATGCCGGCTCGACGCACACACCAACGCACAAGTATAAACTTACGTAGGCTACGGCAAAAGCTCTGCGTGGAGCCTCCGCAGAACCATAAAACAGCCTTAAGTATGTCTATTTTAATATCACATTACCTGAAAGAGTAACTACACCTGGGCTGCCACTTGCGCTGCCATCTAGTGGTACTTACACGCTCTGCTAAGCAATGCTTTTTTTCCTCTTTGATGTCCCTTCTCCCCTTCCTTAATGCAGCCCTTGTTGAATTTTGCATGACTTAGCAAGTGCTTAATTTTTATGTAAATTTTGATGTTGAAATGCGACAGGTCGAACCTTTAGGTAGCCCGAAGATGCTGCAGCTGAATCCACATCACCTCTGATCTGTAGATCATAGTAAGCGAGTGTGAATAATCCTTCACACCAAGGACTGCTGGGCCCTGCAGTCCGCTTTCCCATCACATCAAAGAGCTCTGAATGCTCAGATGGTATCAGACTGACAAGTGTTACCGGGGCGTTTGACATTTGACTCAGTGCTTCATGTCAGATTTAAGACAGAGAAGTTCAAAGGTGCTGCATCAAAATGCAGCAGTCACCTCAGGTGGAACGCCTTTTACCATTTACAGTGGCCGTAAATGCCAGTGAAATGCCACCAAAACATGGGAAGTTAAACATATTTGTGCGTGCGTGCGTGCGTGCATGCGTGCGTAAATGTTTACAGACTCGAATTGAAGCAGTTGGGGATTGTCTGGTGCTAATCTCTCTGTGTTGATTTGTTTCTTACCTGATCCATCTATAAAGTCTCACTGATTGCAATGCTAATCCACAGTTTACACACACACACACACACACACACACACACACACAGGTTCTTCTGTAGATTGATCTCGCTGATAAAAAACCACCTTAAACACCTGATTAAACTCTTACCGCTGATACACGCACACAATCTGCATCATGGTGACATACAGAGACAATAGGTGTCTCCTAGTTGCTATGGCAACAGACAGGGGATAATTCATACATGAAGGTTATCGCCTTTCCTCTCTCCCTCTTCTCATTCATTTTTATTCCTTTCATCTTTCTACTATCTTCTTTAATCTCCAAGTCCTGCTTTCCCCCTCGTCATCTCATTTCTTCTTCTGGTCACCTCCTTTACTCTCCTTTGCTTTCCTCTTGCTCTTTTTCTTTTTCCTCCCCCTGCCACCCCTCTTCTCTTTTTCCCCTCTCTTCGTCACCTCCCATCTTCCTCCTTGGTGTTATTTTATTCACTGCTGTCCGCTCTGCCTTTTGATCCTCTCCTTTTACCTCCCTACTTGTGTCCTTTGCTCGCTTCCTGCCTTCTCCCATCTTCTTTTATTCCTCCTATTCTCATTTTCTCCTCTACTTCTACTCCTCCTCTTTTGCCCCCCGTGGTCCACTCATCTTTTCCTCTCCCCTTTCCTTTCCTCTCCTCCTATCTCCTTTTCTCTACTCATTCCTCCCCCTTTGATTATCATCTTTCTCCCATCCTCTCCTCTTCTCCTCCTCTCGGTATATCTGCAATAACCCAGTTTAGCCGTGTTTTCCCATTCCAAATACTGTCACCTTGCATTACCTCAGAGTTTCTACCGGGCGTCCCTGTGGGTTATTTATGTGCACTCGTCTCTATATGTGCTTGCTCTTTTTTTCTGCCACCACATCGTCAAATAGCAGAAAATGGCTTGGGCATTACTATTCAGGCCCTCCAGGCATTTGGTGCTGGAGATATTTGGTAGAATGTTGTTTTTTTTAAATTTTGTTTCTATCTGTATTTATTTATTCTTTAGGTGATGGGAGTGAACAGAAATTCATTCAGCGGTAATATCTACGCCCTGTGGTGTTTTTTAGAGTTGTTTTCAGATATTGGTGGGATATTGTGGTCTTTTTTCTTTGTTTGGAACCGATGCTCATCCGGCATCCTACCCTCTGGTCCTTGTAATCAAATAACAGGAGCGATAGTAAATATAGCCTGTCTTGTAGGCAGTTGCTGCTGCTTCAATTCCAAATAGCCTTTCTGGCCTTGTGTTTATGTACGCTTTATATTATACTCAACGAGTGTTTCTATTGTTTATTGCACTGGTGTTATCATGCAGTTAGGTGTGGTCCTGTAAGGTTAGAAAGATATATCAGGCCGATACTGGACTTTTTTTCAGACGGATATTACCCCCCCGCCCTATCACCCTCCTCTGATGTAAAGTGACTAAACGTACGGCAGGTAGACGCCAGGGCTACAGAGCACACATTCCGACGGGTCACGTATTTCGGCGATTTCAGCCTGTGTTAGTGAGTGTCCAACCAGGTAAAAGGTAGAAGGAGTTTTCGTTATATAGGCCTAATTGTATTCTAATTTGATTTTAGAAGTTATCTGCTGTAGTTATGGCTGATACTGGGGGAGGACCATCACAGGAATGACAGAATTAAATGAAGAACAACTAAAAGCTAAAAGGTAAAGTGAAAACCTAGAGTCACAGGCTCGGTCGGTCTTTCAACAGATGGAGACAATTACGGGATTGTAAATGATTCAAAACCGAACCCGAATTGGCCCTCAGTTATGTTATATGTCAATTTCATTCATAAAATAACTTTACAATGCTCGATGTGGTTGTACGTCAGTAGCCAACATTAAATTACGTCTCCCTTCCATTTAGCACCAAAAATGTTTTCCTTTTAGTCCATGTTTGTGTTGGCCTACTCTTTTCTTTTCACTAAACTGTCCCCCTGTACTTGTGTAAAGCATCCTTGGGTTTCATGAAATGCGCTATATTAATCTAAGTTATTATTACATTGCGTGCTACAACAATCTCTTAATGCTTTGGCTCTTGACACAGTGACAGTGATAACGCTGATACCCGGTTTAGCTCACGATACATCCAAAGTAGGCTAAGTTACAGTATGCAACACTTGAAATGCAACCATGCATCTGTAACGTATTCTCTTATTGTAAATGAATGATTTTCTGTCTGAGCAAAACATTCTTCGCAACTGTCACAAATCCATCACCCTTGAGCATGTTTTCCCTGTCTGTCCGGTTTGTGTTTGTGTTTTGTGTTACGTTCCTGAACGTACCCTGTTCCAGTTGCCGGGCAACGAGTGCAAGGTGGGAAATCCAGCATGACCTGAACCTGCTCTCACCTGTTCTTCATAAGCAATCTACACACCTGGTCCTGATCATCATCACTGCAATATTTAAGCTGTGGCGTGACATCCAGTCCCTGCAGGATCATTAGCCAAACTCATATGTTGTGCTTGCACGGTAGTCTAAAATTGTTTGCTAGTCGGTCTCTGTTGCTTATGCGTTTTTGCTTGACTGGTTCCTGTTCCTCTGTCTGCAGTACCTTCACCCTGGAATTCACCTTCACCCCCTGCCTAGCAACCAGAACCTTCTACTACATTGTTCCATCAAGACTCCTGTCCTCCAGTGCTCCCCTCCCAACCCCGTTCGTCACTACCATCAGCATTCCATCACCTTTCTACACGTCTGCTATTACCTTTATATTTTTTGTCTTCAATAAATACTCACCTTTTTCACCACATACCTTGTAGAGTTTCTGACAGCAACTATATGACCTCCCGAGAACGTTAAAAAAAGTAATATACATAGACTGCAGTCTATGGTTACATACAGTGTGTAATACAGCACCATAAAGAAAAGACCTTTACGACAGCAGGCGTGGTAAAAACATTACCGCTTTTGTTTTTTTTAGAGGCCGATGGAATCAACACAAAGTGAAAGTTACTAATAGCCACTTACTAATGCTGACAAAGTGCCCTAATTATATATAAGATACAGATGTCTGAGAAGACAAATGATCCGTTGTGTAGTGGGATTGGATGACTCAAAAATAAAAGCTGACACAGGATGCATTTTTAGCGCTGTGACCTTTTCGAATTATTTTCAATGGGTTTGAAATGTTTTATGTGCAGTTTTCGGAAATGCGCTCTGGTACACTACTACATCACTGCAGGAAAAAAACAGTTGTTTCTTTAGTTTTGCTTGGTGGCTTATGTCTACATTTGGATACATAACACCAGAGCGGACATTCAAAACATGGCAAAATAATCACTTCTTTTTTATGCTGCACTAAAATCATAAGAAGTTTGGCTTTGGAAGCAATGAAAATGTGAAATGAGATTCCTTGAGTTTACTGTTGTTGCCAGAGAAGCAAGACAGTTTGTCATGAAATCCTTTACTTTTTCCCTAGTAGTGTTTCATCAATTTTTATTTTGTGGTGTTCAATATTTATTTATCGAGGCCCTTTTTGTTTGTGTGGAGGCATGTATGGAAATTCCCTTATCGCTCCTCGAAATGATGGTGTTTTGCTCATGGGGTTTGGCATCTGTGAAGCTTTATTCTAATAGTGGGCTTTGGGATTTTGCTCAGTGGAGAAATGAATGTAATGACATTCATCCATATCTGGCCTTGATATTGATTATTTTATTCTTCTGCATGTGAGGAAATTAAATTTTTGAACCACGTTTCTTTAGTGTCTCACCCCAACAGTTTCTCCTGTCTCTGTTTTATGTTTGTAATGTGTGGTATTTTATGGCATGGTATGAAAAGTATTGCCTTGCATTATATTTTACAATAACACAGTATAATATGCAATACAACCATATGCAAATAAACGTGGAGCTTCCAAAGGCAGGAGGGAAGACGGAAGAATGTTCAATCCGTGAGATGAACAAATGAAGAAAAAAAATATTTGCGACTAGACGAACATCCAAGTTTTCCCTTTTCAACAAGTTGAGAGCAGCCCAATTCCCACTCTGGATTAGTCATCTACCTGTAGTTATGTTAGGCGTCCATTTGTCGCGATCATGGCGCCTGAGGAGCTCGCCTTGCCGATCCCCACATTGCCTCTCCAGTACAGTTCCAGCTTGCAGTCACGTTCTCCCAGTTGTGGATGTTGTCCTAATGTCATCTCTGAAGCTGCTGAGAAAAGTCACTGAGGACAACCCCAACATTAAACTTTCAACAGAGGAGAGAAAATACTTCAACAGTGATTCCATTTAATGTTATTCCGTTCGATCTCTCATTGCCATTTTTCATTTAAATCATTCACACGCACACTGATTCGTTGATTATATCATCTCCTGCAGTCATGTTTCAGTCAAATGTTCACTCTGTAATAGTGTAGCTGGCCTACTTATGGCTTGATTGAAACCTAATGAAATCTTTTAATGAGCAGTCTGAAAGCCTCTGGAGGGCAAGGCTGAAAAATGTTGTGTGTGTGTGTGTGTGTGTGTGTGTGTGTGTGTGTGTGTGTGTGTGTGTGTGTGTGTGTGTGTGTGTGTGTGAGTGTGTGTAACTGTTTATGTGTTTTTTGAGCATGCTGCAAAACCTGAAGTTGTTTGTGCAGCTGAGAGCATGGGCATGAGAGTGTGCCTGTGCGTATATGTGCCCCTGAGTGTGTGTGTGTGTGTGTGTGTGTGTGTGTGTGTGTGTGTGTGTGGGTGTGTGTATGGTCATATGAGCATCCAGTTTCTTTAAAAAAGCCTCTTTTCTGTCACCGAGACCTGGAAGGGATTCCGGGCAGTGCCGGGAGAACAACACACCCCAGACAGGATTAGCTCAACTTGAAGTGAAGAATAATTAAAATGTTGTTTTTTTTTCATTTTAAACCCAGAGTCTCGTCCTACTCCTCTGCTTTGCATGCAACTCTCGTCTAAAATGTTTCCTCTCTCCTCACCCCTTCCCTCTGTCCTGCTTCCCTGCATGTAATTTTAGTTTTTTAAAATGTTTTCTCTGTCTCCTCTTCCCCGTGGAGAGCAAGAGCACATAAGTAAAGAAGCTCTTATCCTCGCGCCGACGAGTAGATAAGAATAGGAATTACAGAGGCATTCACTAGAGAGAGAGAGAGAGAGAGAGAGAGAGAGACGGAGAGAGGAGTAGAAAGAGAGGGGTTGAGTGATCCAGACAGAGAAGAAGAGGGGGGGGGCGATGGTGAGATAGAAAAGTGAGGAAAGGATGGGGTAAGAAAACAAGAGGAGAGGGAGAACGACGGAGAGGAGAAAACACAGAGCTGCACACAAAGAAAGGGACACGCAAGCTGTGCTGCGCCGCTTTGGGCTGGCTTGTGAATTTACTGGGTTTTTTTTTAAGTCAGCTTGAAGTTTACGGAAGCATGACTGATAACAGGGAAACTTCTTGGACAGTTCATCCGAGGACGGGGACGATCCTTTCTTTCTCAAGGCCCATCTAAGCACAGCATATACAGGATCTGATGAAAAGTTGTGCAATACCAACAAAATGTCATAGACAGAAATAGAAGAACAACGGTCCCTCTAGCCTCTAATGATATAGATGAGTAATGTAATGCCTGCTGCGTTATTATACATGTCTGTAAATGGGTAGAAAATGTAAATTTGATTTAATTCAATACATTTATTGTCCCCAAAGGGACATTTGCTTTTGGCTGAGATGAAGTGATTCGATTGTACTTGGGATTCAACATCTGATGGCAGCTCCTACACGGGCAACTCCAACTTCTGCGTGTGTTACTGTCACTCATCTTTAATACAGATGGAATTATTTTGAGGGCAGTATTGTGCTTCCAGTGAACCATGTCCACTTCCAAAGAGAACAAAGACATTTTACACAGCTATATTGGTATATAACAGGGAATAGTGCACTCGGGCAGAGAGCTGTGCTATAATACCTTTTGTTAATATTTTATATGTGTGCTGGGGCTGAGCTGACAGTGGCAAGCCAACTGTATGACTGACCAGTATATATATATATATATATATATATATATATATATATATATATATATATATATATTCTGTTCCTATCTAGACAATGAAGCACAGAAAAAAAGCCTCTCATCCATCATTCTTCAACACAACTCAACACAACGCAGAGTCAAGGGGTTGCTTAACCAGCCAGTCACAGTGTTGTCTGGTTGATGACAGTTGCACTATGGGATAAAATTAGTGTTTACTTGATTTATACGATTTAAATGGACACCTGCAACACAGATTAAAAACAGCACTGCAATAATAAAAAAAACACAATGAGGTGTGTTGGTAAGGATATGTTGCTCCAGTTACCAGTCAGACAATGTACAATCCAAAAAGGCCTGTTTGAGCGATACATAGATCCTTGAGTTTGAAAACGCTTTATAATACTGTCAAGAAGGATTGAAAAACTCTTATCTTAGCAACAATCATTTCAATCCTCTGTTGCAAATAATTAACAGCAGAATTACCCCATTCACACTACAAAGTAACATACCAGGATTGTGCACTTGCAAGTATTAAATTGGCCGATGCAGTAAGTCTCGCATTGCCAGACCTATCTCTACAGCGCTATGTCAGCGCTGGAGTATGGTCTGGCTATACCACCTGTCTATTCTGTGTCTATTCTGGGACAGGGGGTAAAAAAAACAAAAACATTCTGGCTTGTTTGTATTTCTTTAGACCAATCAAATCCGTCCTGAGCGGTGCTAACCCCCCGATAGCGGAGATAGCAAAAGGGGGACATCCAGCTCCAGATGTCAGGCTTTATCCCAGCAATGTACATCCGTTGAGCCAGACTATGTTTACCTTGCACCAGATTCCCGGACAGACTGTTGGCATTAGGACGAGAAAGAACATGTCTTAAAGGGGGTCTGGTCCTTATGCATGGGTACCTGTTTGTCATGATTCATAAGTTGAATTCTGCTTGCAATATCATTTACTAAAGCTTTGTTAAATTTAAGTGAACAAATCCTGAGTATTATTTTCTGGTCTACCAGTCAACAAACACAGAGGTAGCTTAAAAAGTGACCAAGTGGAGTCAGAAAAAGCTGGCCTTTTGAGCCTGAGCAGAATCGGTCATATTTTTTCTTTCAGTACCCATACATCAAGTAAGCGGAGTCTAAGTTAAGTTTTTTCACACAGCGCAAATATCGAGTCAATTTTATTTATTACATTCCAATATCATAAGTCGTACATTTGCATAAGAGACGCCCCGATTCGGTGGGGAAACACCTTTAATAGAAAGAAATGACTCAGGAAGAGCAACAGAGGAGGGATCCTTCTTCTAGGTCAGACAGACATATATATATATATATATATATATATATATATATATATATATATATATATATATATATATAATATATACAGAAATAGCAAAATTACAATATGGAAATTACAATAATTTGTCTGGGCACGGCCTAACTCCATAAATCTTATCACACCTTGTGATGTATACACTCATGTAAAAGAAAAACATTTGGAATAGAATATACAGAGTGTATTACAGTTTTTCTCCATTGGTTTGGCTCATTTCTTGAAACAGAAATTACATTCTCAAAACTCTAAGATCATTTGGCAAAACAGTCTTACAGTTCAGCACAACACTATAGCTCACTTGCAAAAGCTCATATCTCTCCCAAACCTGTTCACTCATGTTTCAAAACTAAATTCCTTTCCCATATCAAGAGTCAGTGCCACAAAAATGGCAAAGATCCTTCTCAATTGCTTTGGCTCATTTATTAAAACAGACCGGACGTTCTCAACACTCTTGGTGCTTTTGCCAAAATAACCTGGATGGTTCAGCACAACACCATGGTTCACTTGCAAGAGGACCATTGAAAATATCCCTCATGTCTACCTTTCAGTCTTAGCTAGGGCTAGCTGTCTAGCTACAGAATACAATTGTGTATAAAACTGAAAAAAAATAAAATTAAAATAGGATTTTAGGGTAAGAGTAGCCTCCAAGGTTTGACATCACACATTGCACTCATACTGCCAAGGAAATTGTAACCATTTTTATTCACACACATAAAGTAACTTCCATACATCAGAGCAAAAAGAAAATGTATACAGCAAAATATACTGTAATATAAACACAAACAAAAAACAAGGACAATGATATGTAGCCTACAGTGCTGTAAATAAAGCTGGAGTTTCACAACTAACTACTCCTCAATAGGATTGAGGAAAGGAGAGTAAGGTGGTAGGAACACCATGACCATCCTTGGATGAGTAGTGAACCAGGCCCTGATGAGCGGGCCACAGTGGAAATTCACATTGTCGAGCAGGCAGTTGCTCTTGTTCATTTACTTGGCCCAGTGCCTCCATGCTTAGAAATTGTACTTGTCCTGCATGCTCAAGCTCTATATATACATGTTTGGCAGCATTCACAATCATGGACAGCGCCTGACAGGTAACTAAACATACTGTTTGATTGGTCATCTGAGATGTGTGAAACTCCTCCTTCATTAGTCAAGTTCTAGTTTGACCTCATTGTCAATTGCTGTAATTAATTTATCAAATGTTCCAAGAGATTCATATATGGTATTCATGTTATGTTCTTGTCTAATGTTGACAATTGAACAGACTATTGTGCATGTGATGACTTATACAATGAAATGACGCTGACACATTTTGGAGAGAACAACCATAAGACTGAGAATCAACAATCAGTTTAGATCAACAAGATCTATTCACTTGGAAATTGTGCTAAATGTAGGCTACCTGTACTTAATCATTTGCAAAGATGTACATTGAGACATGCACTAAGACATTTGCAATTTGATCAAATTAATGAGAAATTCAATTCTGTTGTGAACAATTGCCAAGTGGTTTGGAGGTTTGTCCATGTTGTTTTGAGAATGTCATTTCTGTTTCTGAGCAGTACCAGGGAAGCCAGATAACACACACACAGGTGAATCTGTATTGTTCATGGATTCAGTATGCCCGGAAGATTGTAGATTAGACAAATTTCACAATGCTTTGTACTCCAGTGTCTTGGAGATCCTGTGTAGATTACTCACAGCATAATTCCTGGGGCTATCTGAGCTGATCTGTTGCGCTTTACCTCTGAATAAGACAATCCCAGGTCACAGCCATGGGGCAGGCATGATAACTGATGCTGTGTTCAACAGATTAGATCTATTGTGACCTGGGGCAGCCTGCATGCTAGATAAGAACATACGTTACTGACACCGGTGACCTGAACGCAGCTGATCTGGTGTCTGCTGGAGTTAGCGTCTTTTCGTCTCTGTCCTTGCACTCCCTTCTGACAGTATATAGAAACAGCTTTAGCTTAGTGCTTCTCACATAATTTAGAGCTGTGTATACTCTGTCTCCGCCACACTGGTATTAAACTTTGAGCGTGTGTGTGTGTGTGTGTGTGTGTGTGTGTGTGTGTGTTGTGGGTGTGTGGTGTGTGGGTGGTGGGTGGGTGCGACTCATGCTGGCTTTGGCGTTATTCTCCACAGCAATAAAAAATAAAGTAGTGTTCTTTGCCGAGTGCCTCAATATTGTATTAGGTATGTTATCATCTAATGCCATTTTTCTGTTCGTCTCCCCACTGTCCCACTGTTGATATTGATGTTGTTGATGCTGAGGACAATATTAGAGGCAATATCAACACTTCTCTGAAGAAGACAGATCTCTCCACAGAATCTCTAAGCACCCCGAATGCCTCAACAACAGTACTATGAAGAGAATATAAATATGTTGCATTTTGCCAGTCAAGAGACCAAACTAGATCAGTTAAGTGTCCTGCCCACCATCCCACATTGTAAAACCTCATGTTTATATGCTGTGGGTGTGTGTAGTTCATGCTATGTTTCCAGTACAAATGTGTGTGTGTGTGTGTGTGTGTGTGTGTGTGTGTGTGCGCGCGTGTGCGCGTGCCTGCATGCGTGTGTGCGTATTCATGTGGCTTTTGCGTACGGTTTTTGTATGTATTAATGCATCGGAATACACACACATTCTCTGACATTACCTTCTATAATGTAGGTTAATTGTATTTGCTGCCTGCCAGGTTTTACTTGTGAATATTAAATGTGCTTAATGAGCTGATTTGGTAGCCCAAGGAAACTGGCTGACCCTAAAAAGCTTGTTATCAGCAGTAATCAAAGGAGGACACATCTCGGTGTAATTAAATGACAGTTACCTATGAAAATGTTCATGATTACATATGGGGTTACATCTGGATATATTCTGTAAAAAGCTAGGCTATGTGTTGAATAATATTAATTGTGTTGACATCAATACTGTATTGTACAGTATGGCCACCAGCAAAACACTGTGGCCACAGTAATAAAACAAAAGTTGAGAGTGAGACCTGTTTCCACAGCAGCTGCCAGTAAACACTCGTATTGTACAAATTGCATTCTCCACTTCACCACCTCCCTCCCACCACACATGAAGTCTTGTCTAGTGATGTTGCATTGGAGGATTTCTGTACAGAGTCCAAAAAGACTTCAAAGAATGATCTTTCAGTGCCAACATGCTCAATGGCATGGTGCATCTGTGTGTGGGAGTGTGTAGTGTATTATGTCATTTCTAATGGTTACATTAACATCTGGTGTGCAGTGAGATGACATACAGTGTTTATGCCCTCTATATTAATCAATGTCATTATTTCAGCTCAAATAGCTCAAAGTAATAAATCGTTGAAGCCAAAATAATTAGAAGCTTACACATTTGCATACAGTGAGAGGAGAGATGTAATCAAATTAGTTGATGTCCGATTATATGATGTCTGTTGTGTTACTTTTATTTAATGGATGCCAGATTTCAATTTACACATATTCCCATATGTTGGGTTGCATAACATGTTAATATCTGTCTGCAAGTGTGTTTGTGTGTGTGTGTGTGTGTGTGTGTGTGTGTGTGTGTGTGTGTGTGTGTGTGTGTGTGCGTGTGTGCGTGTGTGCATGTGTGCATTGCATCATTGCAACTACACATGAGCTCACTTTTCTATGGAGAGCATGCAGCTAGAATCTTCCATGGGGTTCATGTGCTTTAGTTATGTAGAATCTATAACAAGCTCCTGGACCAACCAATGGAGGAGTTACAACGACATGACAAGGGAAAAAAGCGAAAAGAGGAGACCCTTAGACAATTTAGTTTGGACAGTGTATTGAATTGAATTCTATGCAATGTACTCCACACAAGGAAAGTATGCACCTTAAGCAAGCTGGGCAAATTTGACAGTTGTTTTGGTAATTTACACGATTGTCCAGATGGTTTAAATCATGGTAAAGAAATATAGCACAATGTATTAAACAACTTCAGCTTAACTGGAGTGGAAAGAAGGGTTACTGTTGAACTTTGTAAATTGGATATCAGAGTTGTGGCATCTAATCTTGTCTTGTACTAATGGAGTCTTAAGTTCTACTGTTGGCACGTAGTAGTGCATGTAAACTGTGCTGAAAGTGATTTCAAGTCTATTACTTTTTGTCTTCATTTTCTTCCTGATTGTGTTTTTAAATATTGTTCTATGCATTTCTTCGCTTTATGTAAAGTACTTTGAATTCCATCTGTTTAAAAGATGCTATACAACTAGACTTGCCTCACCTTAGACTTGCCAGCATTTGTAGATTTTGTAAGTATGATGAGAAAGAAAGCCTAAACCAGGAGCGTTTCTAGGACTTGAGGAGGTTCGGGGCTTAGCCCGGACCCATTTAAATAAACTGAATGCAATGCAAAACAGCATTTGGCTTGTCCAGCTTGTTAATAACCAGTGTATGTTCATTTTAGCTGCCCAGTTTGTAGACATTATTTAGATGGCACCAACTATTGGCTTAATCATAACTGACCTGGCAACCCAATGACCAAGGTTTTCTTTCCAGATGTGTGTGGCTATCTATGATGGTGGGGGTCTGGGGGTCCTCCCCCAGAACATTTTGAACATTAAAGACTTCATTTCCTGCATTCAAGTGAATTTTTATGCACCTATTTATTTCTTTTTCTGAATCAATTTATGCTGGAAATGGCTTTATGTAAAGGGACACATAGGGGACAATTCAAAATATAAATACATAATGGAATATATTGCAATAAGGCTCTTAGGCATTCTGTATTGCATTCATCTATTTATTCTCCTTTGGATTGACTTTTCTAATTATATCTGAGTCAGCACACATGTAGCCTAGGCATCATTTAGTCTTCCCTCCTCTTTTGCGTCTTTTGTTGGAGAAGTAACATCCTTAAATGTGCATATGGCAATTATTCACCTCAATGATACATTAGTTCATTTTAATGAATTAATAAACCCTTGGACTGTAATATTTCAGATGTGTTTGAGCAGGATTTCTGCTCATGTTCAAAACTTTGTTCACATTCAAAATAGAACTCATCCCATCTGTGTTTTCTGTGATTTGGAGGAGTCGTGGTGGAGGAGTACTTAAACTTATGTTGTCCTTTTCTTTCACCTTATACTCAAAACGTATTCACTCCCTTATGGAGTTAAATTCCCCTTCACACCTTGTAGCATGTAACAACCAGAAACACCAGCACATTAGATTCATCCCAAAAACATGTAGGCTAAGCACTGTAATGCCAGGTTAATAGAGCTGAGTAGTTAGTGGCAATTTCCAAGTTGAACCACTTCTCACACCATTTCAACTTGAATGTAGCCTAATGGTAGAGCGCTTCTTGGCTTCAGCTTGAAAGGTTGTGCTTTAAACGCAGTCTAATGACCGTTGCTTGCAATCGCTATGGCGACAACACGTCATGGGCTTTGCTTATCTGATCTGCTGGATTTCGATGGATTTCTACTCGTCTTGAGCGGGCGAGTTCTCACTGTAGGTTCATGGTGATTTTGGTAGTCTTGACTTCTCACAGCAAGATCATGCACATGGAGGGAGAGACCGACGGACAGACGGACAGAGAGAGAGACACACACACACACACACACAGACACACATACACATACACATAGAGCCACATATAGGCTACAATTACCACAGTTTTCCCCACTCATCCTGTCTCTTTCTATTGGAGAGAGAGAGAGAGAGATCGAGAGATCGAGAGAGAGAGAGAGAGAGAGAGAGAGAGAGAGAGAGAGAGAGAAGCAAGAGGGGAGGGATTGCTTTGTAACAGGCGTGGAGAAATAAGCGTCCGGTATGAATGGCCAGGCGATCAGGCACGTTTACATAGGCTATTGTCCGGTTTCATATTTGTCCGTCAACTTTTCAAAATACATCCGGGGCTACACTCAAAACATTCGGGGCCCCGGCAAAATCGTCTGACTCCACCTCTGGCCTAAAGAAAAGTTGACAAATCGACTCTGAAGCTCCTTCTGAAACACTAGGCATCTAAGATGATAAATTAGTATCCATGTGTAATCATTTTTTACATTCCTTTAGTTGCAGATAATGTTGTCAGGTGTCAGGACTTTGCCCCTGTTGTGTGAATCAATAAAGTTTACTTCAGTCAGTGGGTTTATTGCCGTCACTTGGAAGATGGATAAGTGCAGCAGAGTACAGGGAGGTGGAACAGACACACAGAACGAGGAGAAGCCTGAGGCAAGGTTTGCGTTTGTGTCTCTCGGGTCTGTTTCCTGTCTCCCTGCTGCCTACTTCCTGTCTGTCCATCACGGTGTGGCTGGGATTGGGTATGACACATGGCCTCCACGTAGACACAGAGGGTCACATTCACTGAGACTTTTGCGCTTTGTTTCAGGACACATTTTGGGCCTGGAGGCATGCGTGTTATCTTTCAAACGGGATCCGGCCTAGAAACAGAACTTTGTAATCTGTGCGTGCCTTGCGTGACATCAGTGAAGTGTGCCTTATCGCTTACTGATGAAATTCAAGCATTAATGACGTGCAAAGACTTGGTAAGCGTTAGTCATTATGTTGAATTTCCTGGAGTTCACGTAATTAGAGTAGGTCATTGTTTGCATTACATTTCTCTGCCTCTAAAGATGCAGATGCACTCGAGCCAGCTCCACCCTTTCACCTCCTCTGGTAAGAGCATCTGCTGCATCAGTTGCTCCATCCTGCCTGCTCCTCCTGCTGGGGTGGTCCTCCGCCTGTTGTGGTGACCCCGGGGTTCTTCATTTCCGCAGAGATTGGTTAATGACTCACATCTATTTTAGGAGAAATTACCGCCCAAGTAATTAGCTAACTAGCCACTTTCTGTAAATTCTCATGCAGATTGTGAGTGTGAAATGCACTGAAGACACAGCTACATTTGCGGTGCTCCTTTAATGCACATGTATCTGGCTCAGAGAGTTTATACCTTTTTTTTCTATTGTTGACGAAGCAATCTCCACTCAAGGAGCTGTCAATCACTTGTTGTGGAGCCATCCACCATATCACTAAATCAGCAGTTGTAATGGAACTGTGTTTGTTCAAACTTTCCATTATTAGGACATCTCGTCATGAGAGTGGTGTCAATATTCTCATCTACAGTAACTCTTGGCAATGAAGTGAAAAACCGTATTTTTCCAAAATGTCAAACTATCCCTTTAATTCACAATGAAATCATCCAAGTTGTAATAAAATTTACATCTTTTGACTTTTCCCATAACGGTTAAATTCCGATAATGTTTCCAAAAAAATGCATTTTTCATGCAATAGGGACTGTGGGTAAAGCATGACAATGTACATTTAGTACATATATATGTTGTACTGATAATTTCCCCGCCACATGTGAGCCTTATCAATAAAAGGAGTATTGTGTATATATAAAAATGAGTCATTGCTACTGTTGTCAACAGCTGCCATGTATAACGCTAGCTGTTAGGTCAAATTAAGCTCCCAACCTGTGTGCCCTGAATGAATTCATGTTATTGATGCTACTGTTCGGTCCCTGTCTTTTACTGACCACACCTGTGGAACACCAGACATCCATGAGGAGAAAATTCTTCATCTTGAGCAGTAAAGGCTTGTTTTATTATTAATACAAAAGATCTTCTATTTCAGTAGCGTTGTTCTGTAATGGACTAGAACTATGTAGCTAAAGTGCTTTGACTAAGTGCTCCATCTGTCTCACTGTATCTAACACAGGTGTAACTGTGTTTCCCAAAATAGAACAAAAGAACAAACTGACATTGGCAGAAGCTCTCAAACTCTCATCTTTCCATACAGAAACGGATGCATCTACCGATGAGGACAGTGGAAAGGCGGCTCTTACAAATGTGCTCTAACTACAGATCAATCTACCTGCAGTACACACAAACAAATATTGGTGGAATATTAACAAGTGATGTTCAGAGGCAGCATTCAGTCTACTAGTGGGATTTATTTTTGAGAGGAAAGGGGGCAATTTACTACATCAAAAAGCCTTTTTTAAAATTGGATTTGAAGAGAAATGTGAAGGTAATTTGTGATTCAGCTCGTCAGCCTTCATTGCTATTGTGTGCTCCAAAAGCTCGAGTTTTGTCAAATTCCAAACTATTGAGTGTAAGCACCAAATACTGGAATTAACTAGCTCCAATCCAAAAAATGTCAGTGCCGGCCTCGAACAAAGACCATGTTCTCTGACAAAAAAGAAGAAAAGAACAAAGAAAACAAAAAGTTGACCTAAAACAATATATGGTATTTTATGTTTTGGGGAAGTTTTGTGACCTGGTATTAAATCCACCACCCTTTCACCTGAGGTGTACCAACAGTTCTATAAAGCTTTAGTGGTCTGTTAAAGCACTTTCAGCTACTTCCACAAAAAGTCTTTTGTAAGTAATCTGGCAGTAGTGATTCATCGCACAGCACATAGTTTCACTTTGCCAAACCCTCCTCCAAAGCTCAAAGTCTATCAGTTTATCAAAGTCTGGCTACTCCACATAGCATTCGGGGATGTGAGGAAAACATGTTTTGGTTTATTGGCATTTCTTTAAACCAATCACAATCGTCTTGGGTGGTGCTAAGAACCGGAGCCGCTGCGAAATAGGCTCGGAAGTTTTGGTGAAACGTGTACTTTTAAAAGTTGTTTTAGTCATGCAACAGAAAACTCAGATTGGACAGATAGTCTAGCTAGCTGTCTGGATTTACCCTGCAGAAATCGACCAGAGCTTAAAATGCCAACACAAAGGAAGCCCAAGGCAACGGATATCTGGCCCAAATGAGTGAAATCCGGCAGATTTTCCGGCGGCATCGGAGCAATCCCGGAAGTGGAACGTCAAGGACATAGACTACACAGCGCTTAACATTCTTCCATTTCATCACCAAATGCACTATTAGGCATACAACCTGCCTCCGTAGCCAGGTTTGACAGACTACAACTATGCTAAAATGTCTGTTAAGATGAGTCTTTAAATCTGGTAGATTGTGATCAACGCATACATGCGTGCGTGCATGCATGCACACAGGAAGAGATTAGAGAGTCGGTACTGACGTCACAGATGGGTTTGACTCATAATAGGCAGACCTTTTGAGTAATCCTAGCAGGGAAAGCACAGCTGGAATTAATAACATTAATGACAGCTCTGTTCCATTACATGTCGAGGTGAGCAAAAAAAAAAACATCAGGACCTCCATTAAATGGAATGCAGCCATCATTGATGTTAATTAAAAAAAAGGTACATTAGCCACTGATGGTATACACTTAGGAGCAGTGGCGGATTTAGAAAATTTTACATGGGGGGGCAAAGGGGTAGCGAGAGATCTTGGTAGGGTGGCAGGGGAAGACGGTACATGGGAACCATCATACGTAAACTGCTATGCCCTACTACGCCCCGCAACGCCCTGCTATGCCCTAAACTGCTACAACTATTATTTCTAGTCATAGTTCCATTATCTTTTTTGTTACTATAATTACCATTATTATTATGAATCATAATTCTCTATATCTGTATATCTGTATCCATCTGTATCTAACCGGCAGCGGCCACCAAGACCCTGGGTCTGTCTGATGTTTCTGCCCAAAAGGAAGTTTTTCCTCGCCACTGTTGCACCAAATGCTGGCTTGTTGGGTCTTTGTAACTTAAAGAGTGTGGTCTAGACCTACTCTATCTGTAAAGTGTCTTGAGAAGAGTGAACTGTTGTTGTATATGTAAATATTTACATATCTAACCCTATAACATATATAACAGAATGGAAATAGCCAAAAACTGAAAACACGTCATGTCACGACATGTTATGTTACTGTACTGCAATTTATATGTAAGGAGAATATAAACCAACCATAAGGTCCAGGGGTAACTGCAGCCTCCTCTTCCTCTTTGTCATCTTCATCTGCCTCCTCCTGATCACTCTCTGCCTCTGTCCCTCTCTCTGAACCTACAGCCTCCTCTTCATCCCTCACAGTCAATTCTTCCTTTCCCTCTTCTCTTTCACTCATTTTTGCATCTCCTTCTGCTGGTCTTCTCCTGCTCTGACCCGTCTGGTCTCTCCAGTTTCCTGTCTTCTCCTTCTTCATTTCCCTCCTTCTCTTCCTCCTGTGCACATCTCAGAATTTTCTTAGCTGGCAATATCCCCATTTTTAGGCTTCAGCTAATATCTCCAGCTACTCTGGCCTGCAAAAGTCAAGATGTGAAAAGCTCTTGTTATTCTTGTATTCCATTACACTGTATGGCCCTGTAGCTAATTAAGTAACCTAAAAACATAACATCAGACGAGATGTATTACATGATAACATCAGTTATGTTTAGACTAGCCTTCTTAATCCCGTTGTATTTGTTGTTTTCCCAGTAAAGGATGTTGCCTGGTTTAATTTGTGCAGCGTTATTGCCGTGATATGTGAGAGGAAGTGGATTTTATAATACTCCATAACTAATCATATACATATGATCGGTCTCAGCAAGCACGGTGTACCGTGTTGTAACGTAACACCACCGAAACGGCAACCCTCTGTAAACGTTATGAATTCAAACATGCCAGTTTGTAATATTTTGTATTATGCTCTTCTTGTCTTTACTGAAATCAAACTAATCAAACAGCAGAATACGCTTACAAACCACGAGGGAGCGATTTGACTTTTGGCTAACAGACGCGCTGTTGTTGATGCTGACTCGCCTTTAGCATACATTACATTTATTACAAATTTAACTTTACATGAAACGTGTGTTTTAACTTCATCTGGGGAAACTGACTTCACTTTCAGAGCACGTTTGATGCAGGGACGTAGCTAAGTATTTCAGGGGCAGGGGGCTAAGATTACATCTACAATTATTATTTATTATGAATTAATATAAATGTATTGTTTGTTTCAATGTTTTAAGAAGCCTGTGCACATAGTGGCAGTTTGTTTTTACAAGCAAAGTTTTTTGAACACCAAAGTTAGGGGGGCAGCTGGGGGGGGCAAGGCCCTACAGTGGGGGGTCAGCTGCCCCCCCTTGCCCCTCTGTAGATCCGCCCCTGCTTAGGTGACACCAATTTTTACAGTTTTTACACAATGCAAGTAGCATGATGTGTAACAATTTGGAGCTTGGGTATTAGTCTAACCCTCCCCCCACCCACCCCCAAGCCATGAAACAAAAACATCAGTGATGGACAAACAGTAACATCATCAAGTCAAAACTGCAACAAGCAGCGCCAGGCTCTCAGGTTTCACACACATAAGGCTCAAAATAGGCAATACTTAGTGAAACCTAGTATTTGTGGAGTAAGAATAACCTCAAGCATTTGATTGATAAGCCCAGTTCCAGTGTCCTCCATATGCCCTCAGACTTTAGATATGTGTGGGCTCAGGGTGTGGGCTTTTTGAGCCCTCTTTATGCAAATCTGCAGACTTTAAGGCGGGAAAAACACAATGCATTGTGTTGTGACGTAAAGTCAGCAAAGGCAGTGGAAAAGAGCATCTTGAGAAATGAAAATGAAACATGGAGGTAGTCCATACAGTTGTCAATATGACATTTTCCTTTTAATAATAAACACACACTGTGGTTGTTTGTCCTATGCCTGGCCCACACTACTAAGATTATTCAAATCTTGACAGATGTTGAATATGAGAGAAACACATAATGACATGTAATGATATATTTAACAGTTGTGTTTCTATAGTGTTGGGAGAGCAATGATTTGACTAGAATAGCACACCACACACTAACAGATTCCAATACTCTCCGCAGGACAAGGGTGCCCCATTGGAGGTAACTCGCTGATATCACTGTCCTGGTCAGGATGGTTAATGATGAGCAGCGCTCTCCCCCGGAAGCCAGGTCACCCCATGTTTAATATCTGCGTTTTGAAATCAGTGCGGCAATGATGGACTTTCAAGCAGATTGGGTAATGTAAAAAAAACACTCTTAAGAAACCTCACACCACAGGAAAATCTGGCAAGATAATATTTAAGATCATCAAAAAATCCAGACTTTGCTGATGATTGTCGGGAGGGGGGAATTGGGCCCAAAATTAGCTTGATTCTCTTGTGGAGTGTTAGCCTGGCTCCGCCCTCCTACGTACTTCCCCTCAATTTTAATTTTCCTTCAGTACTCCGTCTGGGTTTGTGGCATATTCGCGGGTTTTCTCCGGTCAAATTTTTACCGGTTCAATCAGCGAACAGAGGGAGTGGCTGACATCGATGACGTTGAGGTCGTGCGGTAGTTTGAGTTGTAGTTCCGTAATGGCAGCTATTGGATCTGCCCAGATCCAGAGTGGCTCTGGGCAGATCCAATAGTTTTAAACTTCAACAGAGTACCCGCCTTCAAGAAGTTAACACTTGTCAGTGGAGAGTGGCCAGACTCTCTGTACAAATGAAATCTGGTCTGGTAGGACCAGGCTAGTGGAGTGTACCCAGCATTAACAAACACTCCAGGTCCGTTCATTCAGCCTCTCATCGCCCAGGGCCCAGTTTTTCAAAAGTAATCCAGTGGGATTTCGGATCACGGATTGGATCAAATCTTGGAAATGGCTTTTTCAAAAGCAAAAGAGGGATTCCGAACTAAGATCAGATCATTTAATCCGATTTTACATTTGATCTTGATCAAACCTGCCCTTTGGGTTTTTCAATAGTCAGCTATCGTGGATGATAAGGCTTTAGATCGTTCCTTGTTCTAGTAAAGTTTTTTTGTGCCTGACCTGACCTTATTTCCTGTGCTCCAGGATCAGTCTCCTCTGCCCGCCTGGATCCACCTGCCTTCCCTCAGCCACTCAAGCTCACTCATCTGCTTCGCTCCAGCATCTCCAGCCATTACCCCTAACTGCCAACACCCTGCCACAGCCAGCAGCCTGAAAAATCAGCCTCACACTGTGCATAGAAATGTCTTTGTCCAGGATCACAAAGTGCTGTCACATTTATCAGACAGCCCTCATACCCTCCTGTCCTCACACACTACAGTGATGTCACAGGTGATCTGCCATTGATTAAAGTCTGTGAGGGTTCAGTGCTGAGGGCTTAGCGGGGACATTGAAACTGGTCCATAGAACTCATTGGCAGCAAAACACACCCTAGGAAGAAGCACTATCATCTTATGTGACTGGTAAACAATAGCTGTGCTCCAGTCATTGATTGTCTGTGTTAAATATAGGCAGCATGATGTCAACTTATCTTTACAAACCCATAAGGGAGGTATAGTTACTGAAGAAATTCACATTTCTGTCTGATATTTAAGGGACATGATCACAGAACCAACAGAGAATGTTAAGCAAGTTAATTAATTGTCATGTGTTACAGTGCATTTTGAAAATGTTAGTTTATGAAGTTTATGAAGAACTTTACTGATGCCATGAAAGCCAACACAAATCTGATGGTGACTACAAACCGACGCACACACATACACACCTCTATCTTTAGTGGCCAGACAGCGTTATCCACTGGTTGATAGATATCATTGAAGGCACTTAAGTGTGTGTGTGTGTGTGTGTGTGTGTGTGTGTGTGTGTGTGTGTGCACGCACGCCCACACGCTTGCGTGCGTGATAAAAAGAAAAAGAGGGGCAGAGTGTGTTTTTGAGAGTGTGAGTGCGAGAGGGAGAGAGGGTGAAATCATTAATACCTGGCATTGAAAAAGAGGAGCTCAACCAGTGTGAGGAGAGAAAGGGCAACACACAAATGGCGTTGTGCAGATCAACAGCACCCCCTGTGTCCAAATTCCAGAATTGCATCTTCAATGCAATCTATTCATATCTATCTATCTATCTATCTATCTATCTATCTATCTATCTATCTATATATCTATCTATCTATCTATTTATCTATCTATCTATTCGTTTTATCTATTGTATCTTCTATTTATTTCTATTATATTAGGTGCCTTTCTAGTTGATATTCTGTCTGCCTGCTAATGATGCCATAATTATCTGTCTTTAATAGTACTCAGAAACCCCAAAGGACATGCACAGAGAGTAAAGGGAAAGAATAAAAGAAGAGACACACACAGAGACGAATTTCATCACCACACAGATGAAGACATCAGTCTTTCCTCTGAGGGGAGTTTGATATTACATTTGAACCCCAACAGGGGCAGCAGCCATAGAGACAGGCAGAGGGATAATACACAGTCTACGAGGGGACCAGGGAGTTTTTCACTTTACGTTATTATGGATGCTACAGTATATGCAGCGAACTGAAGTAGATAAATCATAGCCACATTCCTTTTGAACCATTTGTCTGATTGTATTTGGATTAATATTATCTGATATTTTGACATGCCAGCTACTGATACCAAGAGCTACTTTCCTCACCACAGGACTATATATTGCATGGCTGTTCCATAACGGGTCTTCAAACCACACTTTTCCTGGCCCCTCACCTGGCACCAGTTTGTCATGCCCTGCAATCACCTGTCAAAACTTTTTTTTTTTCCATCTGTTCTTTAGTCATGAACACAGAAGAGAAAAACAAGTTAAATCAGACTAAGAAAATGGATCACCGGACAATTTTTCTTTCTCACTTGCCTTTCAGGTCTTCGGTAGCAGACACATTTTATTATCAGATGCAAACAATATTTCGCTACATCACAGTTAGACACAATGTGGAAAATAGTGCAAGTTAATTGGTATGAACAGAGCAAAGAATCACAATGTGTGGCTGTGTCTGCAGTATGCTTGCACACACACACACACACACACACACACACACACACACACACACACACACACACACAGGCTCATGCTGTCTTTCAGAGAAATTGCACCATTAAATATTCACATGATTGGCTTCACTCCTCTGATGAATTTAAATTGAATAGCGCATTGACCCTTCTTGTGTGTGTGAGCTTGGATGTTTGTGTGTGAGACATTAAAAAATGAAAAACTGATAGTCCTCTCACTCTCTCTCTCTCTCTCTCTCTCTCTCTCTCTCTCACACACACACACACACACACACACACAGGGTTTTCATTGTGTTCTTGTATTTGGACTAAATTAATTACCAAAGTCCTAATCCAAACCTCCCTCCATGCTCTAAATTTATCCTGATCCCCAAACATATGGCTTTAGTTGGGTTGGGTTGGGCTTTGTTAAATGCAGAGGTCAGTCCATAGTTTAATCCATCAGTGGAGTGAGACTAATCGTGTGAATATTTAATGCTTCAATTTCTATGTATAACTGCCTCTGAGTCACTCTTCACTCTTTCTGTGTGTGTGTGTGTGTGTGTGTGTGTGTGTGTGTGTGTGTGTGTGTGTGTGTGTGTGTGTGTGTGCGGGATGGTTAAACCACCCGTCTCACAGAGTCAGTGATTTCCTAATGAGAGTGTTGAGTTGAGGCAGAAACTGTTGTGACCTTTACGAGTGAGAAAGTCGGAGGAGGAGATAGAGGAGAGACCAATTAATGCGCAAGTTTTCATGTAGTTTAATGAATCCCTCGGGACGACAGCGCAGTAAACCACACTCTGTAGGCTGAAAGAAGTTTCAGAACTTCTCACCCTAATGCGTCTGAATGAGATCTTTTTTATAGTCTTGGCCAATAAAAGAAGAAAATGTGTTTTCTTAGCTAAATACATTCTTTAGATGTAAACAGATAACAACACTATTAAAGAGCAATTTATAACAACCCAAGCACTGTTGGGTTGGGTTGCAGGTGCAACAAACGAGGCGTAAACAGACCAGAGAGGGTAGTGAAACATCCCAAAAAAAAGTTTGGTACTTATTTATGTTAAAGATTGACAGGATCTCTTTAAAGAGAGGGGCTGAATGGTCGGTCCTGCTGCCAAATGTGGCAATTCTGCAACATTTCTTATGCAAAGTATATAGCTTATAAAGATAGGTGGGATAAGTAGCTCCCCAAATAATATTTTAATACAGTATATAAGGTATGGATTAATTAGGCTATTTCATGAATCAATGTTCTTAATAAAGCACAGATTCAAAAACAAACTAAATAAACATTTTCACCAACACATATGCAGCATTTCCTAAACGAACACCAGCTAGTTGAGTCAACCTCCTGTCAAAGGTGTAAAAAATTATACGTTTGTTTATATTATGATTACACAATCCAGATAGTATTGCAGATAATTGTTATCCGCCAAGCATTACACTGTGTCAACGTAGGAGGCTTTTCAGCCGCGTTTCTCAGTCCTCCGTCTCTGTGCCTCTGTTTTAATCAATACAGCTATATGCACGTAAATGCGACCCAAAGTGTATTTTAACACTTCAAGTCTATTTTCTTCTGTTGTGCGTGCATATAGTGATTGTGTATTGACCAATACTCAGTACTCAGTGCCTGGGTCTATCTTGTGTAGCCACAAAGAGAGCCCTCTCTTCTCTGCTTCTCTTCATAGTCGTCAGATTCCTCTACCAACCCTCATAGAGCTGGCTCAGGTTTGCCTTGGACCAGCTCTTAGTTATGTAGCTCAGCGTAATTCTGTCAAGGAGACTTCATTTACGTTAACTCTCTTCTCTTAAACTGATCAGCTGGTTGGTGGGTGTTACGTTCGTGTAAACCAATCAGAATCGGGCGCGTATGTTCAAGCCAATCACAGCATGACGACCATGTTTTAAATCTGTTCTCTCTCCTGCTTCTGTCAGTTGTCTTTTCAGACGAGAGTGCAACCCGTCTCCTCCCCTTCTACCTCCAGGCATTTTTAGTCACCACGACCAGTGTCTAGACTCCATTGGGGGATATGTTTGGTTTTCTCTAAACCAAACTATATATATATATATATATATATATATATATACATATATATATCTAACCTAGTCTAATCTCCAAAGTTTATGTATTTTCTTACTTTGCACTTGTAACTTACAAATAAATGTTTGCATATCTGCAACGAAGTCTCTCCTGATTGAAATGCTGTTATAGGTATAGACTGCCGGTAGACTTCCTTTGACGCACCGAGCTCCTCTCTCTTTCCATCTGTGTGCATTCGTGTCCCAGTAATGCTTGTTACTAACTTAGGTCCGGGAGCTAATTCCCTGGACCTTATGTTTTTTCGACTCACAGTTTTCCTTGGATCAAGGTGGCACCAAAATCATGGTTGCAGCTGCTGCCGTGGTCCTGCTCGGTGCCCTGCTACGCCCTACTACGCCCTTCTATGCCCTGCTACGCCCTGCAGTGCCCTACTACGCCCTGCTAGGCCCTGAACTGCTACAACTACTATTTCTAGTCACAGTTCCATTATCTTTAGTGTTACTATAATTGCCACTGTTCATCATACCCCCAACCGGCACCTGCATATGTCCTCCCGCCAAGAACCTGGGTCTTATCGAGGTTTCTGCCTAAAAGGAAGTTTTTCCTATCCACTTTAGCACTTAATGCTCGCTCTTGGGGTAATTATTGGAATTGTTGGGTCTTTGTACATTATGGAATGTGGTCTAGACCCTCTTGAGATAGCTTTTGTTATGATTTGATACTATAAATAAAAATGAATTGAACTGAACTGAACTGAACTGAATTGAATTGAAGCAGCTACTGCTGCTCTGCTAAGTGCCGCTCACACACTTATCAACTTAACGTTAGTTACGGGCTGTTAGTGAACTGCAGATAACATTGCCTGTACGCTCGCTAAGCTGTTAACTGTCGGTTATTTGTCACTTTACTGCTGCAGGAGTTCAGTATTGCTTTGTTATTTTAGTTGTAGCATGTGCGGTTGTTTCTTACGAGTCTGCCTGTGTTTCCTTATTCCGTCAATGTGAGCTTTTACATTTTCATCCTTTTTGATGTCACTGTAATACATTTAGTGATGACTATCTATCATGCCTTGGTTTCAGTTTATAAATCCGGCTCTCAGTTCTGAAGTACAAGAATGGACTTCTGGGCACTTGTCTGTCATGCTATTTGTACTGTAGAACAAACCACAAGTTACTTTTTTTATGACTTCTTAGGTCAGAATTAATGACAAAATGATTGGATGATTAAGTGTCAAAAAGCTACATTGTGCTATAGAAAATGTCTATCATGTAAAGGTTTTTGTTAATTCATTTTTTTCTAATGAAAATGTTGAGAATCACTTCAATGCAAGTAGTGTAAATTGATTAAGTGCTTAGTTGGAACAAATCAATAAGCCACACACAAGTGCTCTTATAGAACACACAGTGATAGGCTTTTATACTAATGCAGGATCATTAACACATTTCAAGGTTTTCCTGAGGCAGCATTACAAGCTTGAAATGGGTTGGTTTTCTTTGCATGTTGAACACAAGTGTATCACTTTGTTCCATTTATATGCACCCTATTGATTTGCACCCACTAAGCAATTAATCCATTTTCAGCCCTTGCACTGAAGCAGCTTCCAACCTTTGAGTTTCCACACTGTTCTTAGCTCAGTAGTCTCATTTATTACCTAACAGTAACATATGATATATAACTGGTTCATGAAGCCAATAAATATCACATCACCACAACGTTAAAGTAGCATGTACAGTCCTCTTGTAGGCAATCGTATTTCTTGCTAAAATTAGGCATATATTTAAATTTATTCTGCTGTTGCACTTATTTTGAGTCACTATGAATAACCTACCAGAGTCACATAATTCTTACTACATGCAATGGAAATGCATCTTAACAGCTTGAGCTTCACACTTCCACTAAATTTCAGTTCATTACCACTAAACACTGATATATTAAAAAATTATATATAGGAATAAGACTGAGCCTACAGCCATGCTAGTGGGTCTGTACTTAGAAAGAGCAGTGCTTTGAGCCAAATGCTAAAGTTAGCATGCCAGCAGCCTGAGGCTGATTAAGATTTCAAAGGGCACTAAATAAAAGAGTAAGGGATCACCAAAGTTATTACAATTCATCCTAAGGCACACATAACTGTGTGTACTAAATTGCATGCCAATCCATCCAACAGCTGTGAGTTGAGACCTTTTAAATCTAAAGTGTAGTCTAGTCTAGAGTTGCTAGAGGAAACGTCATGGGATTACCGAAGTCAGTAGGTTTCATCCTCGGGGGACTGCAAAAAAAAAAACTTCCATTGCAATCCGTCCAATAGTTGAGATATTTCGGTCTCGTTCAAAGGGGTGGCTTGACCGATCAACATTGCTATTGCGTTTAATGTGTAAACCATGTTCAACATCTTTGTTTAGCATGTTAGCATGGTAACGGCTGCTAATTACTGTAGCACTAAACACATAAGGGTTAATGGGAATGAAGTGTGTGGATCAACCGACCGATCGGCATTGGTGATAAATTGACTCAACACACTAGCACACACTTTATCACACTTTGTCGTAACACACATACTGTAAACACACATACAGCTTTTTAAGCCTTTCTCTTAAAGGTCCCATGGCATGAAAATGTCACTTTATGAGATTTTAACATTAATATGCGTTCCCCCAGCCTGCCTATGGTCACCCAGTGGCTAGAAACGGCGATAGGTGTTTTCTATTTTTTATTTTTTTTATTTATTCATTTATTTCATTCATTTAAAAGCAAATGCAACAACAGCATTTAACATGAATGAAAAGGAGCAGAAAGAAGTAAAACGTATAATGTCTGCCCCTTATCAACACAAAATCATTTACAGTTCCAGGTCATTTGAGCTGCCTCATGCAGCCGTCTCTTTTTCTACGACATCAACACAAAATACATCAATAAATTTGATCTGCTACTCCGCAGTATTATATTTCTGCAACATTGATAATTTAACACACTTCTTAAACACATAGATGGACTTTGAAGTTTTAATTCTACAATCAAGACCGTTCCACAAACTGACTCCTTTGATTGTGACACATTTTTCCTTTACAGGTGATTGGAACCTGGGTTTTGTAAAAACCTCAGTACCTTTTAGTTCATATCTACTTTTCCTCTTAGAGAATCTATTTTGCAAATTATTTGGTAAACTTTCCAGATGGGCTTTATACATGGTTTTTAGAAGGTTATATTCTACTAATTCATTAAATTTCAGTGTTTTTAGTTGTATGAATAAAGGATTAGTTGGATCTCTGTATCCGCTTCCACTGATAACTCTAATTGCTCTTTTCTGTAAAAGTATAATTGGATTAATGTATGTTTTGCAGGCACTTCCCCACACTTCAATGCAATAAGTCAGATATGGAACAATCAATGAATTGTACAACAAAAACAATGCATTCTTATTTAGAGAATCTTTAACTCTATACAGCACAGCTGTTATTTGGGATACCTTTACTTTGATGTTATCAATATGTGATTTCCATGTCAAATGTTCGTCAATCATAATACCTAGAAACTTAATCGCATGTGCCCTTTCAATTTCTAATCCATTAATAAACAATGACGTTTCAACATACTTCCCTTCACTACAAAATATCATAAATTTAGTTTTGCTGATATTTAGGGACAATCTATTAGCATTGAAGCACTTCATAATTTTCTGAAATTCATTCTCTACAATTTGTAGGACATCTTTTATATTTTTTCCTGAATAAGATAAAGTGGTATCGTCCACGAACAGAATGCACCTAAGTAACTGTGACACAGACACAATGTCATTTACATACAGTAGAAAAAGTATAGGTCATAAGACCGATCCTTGTGGTACCCGGCAAGTTATATTACAATTTTTAGATTTTATATTGTCAATTTCAACAAACTGACTTCTGTTTTTTAAATAACTGGTAACCCATTGGTGTGCCACACCTCTGATACCATATTTATATAATTTATGCAACAATATTTTGTGGTCCAGCATATCAAACGCTTTTTGAAGATCCACAAAGATACTTACTAAATAGTGCTTTTTGTCTATAGCATTGGTGATTTCTTCAGTTAGTTCCATAATTGCTGTAGCAGTTGAGTGATCAGGACGAAGCCCATATTGGCTATTACTTAAAATCTTAAATTCATTTAGAAATTTATTCAGTCTAATCACAAATAACTTCTCCAGAATTTTAGAGAACTGTGGAAGTAATGATATTGGTCTATAATTAGAGAATTCAGATTTATTTCCTTTTTTAAACAATGGAATTACATTGGCTATTTTCATACAATCTGGAAATATCCCTGAAATAAATGACAAATTACAGATATAGTAGGCCAATATTTACAAGGTAATTATTAAATTCATTTACAATTTCAGTTTTATTACAAATGTCAACATTATTCCTTGTAAACGTATTTGGAAATTTCGTTTTTACCTTGCCTTTTTGCATAACAGAATTTATAATGCTCCATGTGTCTTTTGTACTATTTTTATTTTTGTCTAACAATTTAGTGTAGTAATCCTTTTTTTGCTTTCTTATGATTCCCACTAATTTTTTTTTATATTTTTTATATCTATCTTCAGCATCTTTAGTTCTTGATCTTAGAAACAGTCGGTACAAATAGTTTTTTTTCTTGCAGGCATTTTTCAGTCCATTTGTCATCCATGGGTTGTTAACAGTATTTTTCCTGATAAGAGTATTTACTTTGGTTATTTTACAATTTTTATCATATAGACTAATTAATGTTGCCATGAAAGCCTCATATGCAGTATTTACATTATCTGTGTACACTCTATCCCAACTCTGTTTTTTCAAATCTTCTCTGAAGGCCTCTAAAGCCTTAATAGATTTATCTCGAATGAATGTTGTAATTTCATCTTGTACTACAATATCATAAGATTGTTTCTCATAAATTATGAATATAGGGAGATGATCACTCACAAGATACCACTAATTAATTTACCATGTACATTTGTAAATATATTGTCAATAATAGTTGCACTATGTGTGGTCACCCTTGTTGGTTTAGTTATCATTCGGTATAGATCTGTACTTTTCATGCAAATCTTAAATTCACTTGAAGCTTTAGGGTTTCCCAGATCTATATTGAAGTCACCACAAATTAAAATTAATGATTTGTTATTAATTTTTTCAAACATTTCTAGGATTTAATCTGTAAATAATTCAACACAAGACCCTGGTGCTCTATATACACAACTAATCAACATATTTTTACCAATTTCATTTGTTAATTCTACAGTAAGCAGTTCCATAAAATTTTCCACAGCAATTGTTTTTTGTTCAATAATTTTACATTTTAAATGATAATCAATGTAGAGGGCCACACCCCCTCCCTTTTTACTTACTCTATTGACATAAAACATATTGTATCCTTCAATCTGAACATCATTGATATCCAAGTCCTTCAACCAACTTTCAGTTATAGCAATCACTTTAAATTTTGTATCTAACTGACAAAGTAGTTCTTTTATTTTTACTAAGTTACCCTTTAAACTTCGATTATTAAAGTGTATGATAGATAATGCTTCATTAAGCACCTTGCTGATTTCAACATTATATTGTTGTACAGTATAATTAATTACAATTTCTTCAGGGGTTAGCAAGTCATGTTCAATATAATTTTTCTAAATCGTAAATTTTATCATTGTTAGTGTCTACGTCCATAGTTCAGTGTATGTCCAAGTGTATCCAACCTGATTTCTCCATTGTCAGTCCGCCATGCTGGAGACTCCATCACTCCCGCTGTGAATGTCCAGTCTTATACTTCTCAAGTTCCTTCATAGTCTTGATGACCTTCGCTGAACCATCTTGTTCTCTGATCCACACGTTTCCATTCCAGGTCCATGTCCCAGTAATTTTCTTCTGTTTCCTTAACATCCTCGCCTCCCTTGCGATACCTCCATTTTTCTTCGTGAGGTGTTCGTTTATATACACATTCGTTCCTTTCAGTTTTTTTGCTTGCATTTGTACATCGTTCCTCTGCTTCCTGCTAATGAATCAAATTACTACAGCAGATACAGAGTTCTCGGACTTACTAGGCAATGTATGGCAAGCAGATATTGCCTCTTTGTGAATGTTTATGTTGTTCCTGTTAAGGAAATCCACCACCTGTTGCTCCAGTGACTGTAGCTCTTCCCTCGGAGCGTCCTCCGTCGTGTCCGCGTTAGTTGTCGCCCTGCCGTAGGTACGGTGTCGAGTCTTGATCCCAGTAATCACCAAATCGTCCCTCCGCGTATACTGCTCCAGTTCATCAATCCGCTGCTCCAGCGTAGAAATCCGTGTATCCTTTTCTCTCATCATGATTTTCAATGTTGTCACTTCGTCCACAAGTTTGAGCAGACGCTCCTGTTGCGACGTCATCTTTGCCAGCTCACTAGACATAAAGTTTAATGATCGCTTGATCTCCTCCATGTCGTCTGCCGCATTCATCATTGTTAGCTTTTCGGCGTTTCACCGCTCTGAAAGAAGGTGTAAACCGAGCCCTGGGTGTCCTGCTCTGCCTTTGAGAAAATGAAAGCTCAGAGGGGCCGATCTGGAATCTCCTCCTTATGAGGTTATAAGGAGCAAGGTTACCTCCTATTTTTCTGCTTTGCCCGCCCAGAGAATTTGACCCACCCATGAGAGAGAGAGAGACATCATGGCTTTCAAACAAGCAAAGTGGCAGCTGGTCAAGGCCACACCCCCACCCTCCACCTTTCCCCCCCATTTCTCCTCCTCAATAGCCACAGACACAGAAATGGCACATCCTAAGGAAAGCTCATTGTGGGACTGGCTCTAGTGGCTGTAATTCTGCACCAAGGCTGAATTTCGGGAAAGAGACTTCAGATACAGTATTAGGGGACCACTAAGGTCTATATAAAAGCATCCAAAGAGCACCATGTCATGGGACCTTTAAAAGTAACTAACTGCTTCTTCAGCTAGACTTTATGGTTTTTTTTCTCATTGTAAGTTACTTCTTTGTTTGTTCCAAGGCCACGTTGGTAAACGGCAGAGGGGGGGGGAAAGGGAGCAACAACATCAACGCATTGTTTCCTTATTGTTTCCAGGAATTTATTTTAGGGCAACAATTGACCATGAATTTTTAAATCCCCCTCAAATTGCCACTATAAATCCAAAGCCGTGCTACATGAATGGTGGCATTAATGGTGCCTTAATAAACAACATGATACCTGACAGTGCTGTTCCCACAGTTTAATAAAGGACATGTGGTTTTATTTTTCCATTGAAAGGAAAGCAGAATAAATTAGTATGAGAAGCAAAGAAAGCATTGTTTTGCCAGCTTTGTTTAAGAGTGACGTAAAAAGGGCAGAGAAAATAATCACATTAGATTACTGTTTCTTGTGTCTCATTCCTCAGAATATCAAGTGTGCCATCCTCAAGTACAATTTTCTCTTAGAAGCTATCATGTTGAGCAATAATGTATAAAAGCTGTGTATGAATCACTCTGGCTTTAATTGTTAAAAGCCTTTATTTGTCTTGACAATTACATTGATCTACTTTCTGGGACTAGAGGCAAGTTAATGATTTAACTTGGTGGAAAGTTGCAGGGTCACTGCAGGAGGCACTTAACTGAGTCAATATCGATGAGTTTCCATTGCATGTCTCTCTCTGTAGCTAAATGTTGCAACAAAATTGCTGTTGACTTCCTACTACTGCAACTACTACAGCTCTTTGTTTCACTTGCTTTCATCAGTGAAAATCATCATGTCTCAAAGCTTCATGCACCAGATGTGTTTTCCTTCTTGTTTTTAACCTAATTTCTTAAAAAGGAAAATATGAAATTTTGAATTGAAAAGACATTGATAACATTTCAGTCAATATTAAACCTTGGGAACATGTAAGTCATTCTGTTCACTTTCCTCCGACTGAGAAATATCACAAGAATCCGACGCTGATCTTTAGAAACTGTTTGTCAAATTAAATATTGCAAACTTTTTTTATGATTAGCGTAAATGTTGAGGTGATTAAACAAGGAGTACAAGGAGAGAAATAAGAAATGTGTGTGTGCGCAGGTGTGTTCCTTAGAGAACATGGGGAGCAGAGGGCAGTTGCAGCTGTTTCTAATAGGTTTCTACAGTTTGTCTCTGGGGAACACACACGCACACACACACACACACACAGTCATTACCTTTGCTCCACCTCACAACAAGGAGAATGGCAGAGCAAAACAAAGATAAAAGAAAGAGAGACATGTGGAGGGAGAGAGAGGGAGAAGAGATAACGACAGAAACAAATCTCTGGAGGGGGAGGCTTGACTCTGCGGGCTTCCAGCTGAAATGCTCCACTGGGGGTTGGCAGCTGATGGGAAACCCACTTTTACAATTTTTTAACGGAATAGCTATGAGGGACAGGTGGATTGAGTGATGCAGGGACACAGGGGATAGAAATGTTACTTTTGGATTGGATAAAATAGATGAAACTCTCAGAACGTCACAAAAACAAATTAAAGTGCATCAGTGTAACCTTATTCCGTTCATATTATGCACCAAATGCACTGTCAGGTAATGTACACATGCATTGCTGTTATTTGTTAAAAGTACAGATGGCAATCACACACTGTACTTTATGTGTACAAGGTGTAAACTACAGACAGACAACCCAAACAAGTGAGATGCATGAGGTAATATACTAACATACAGAATGCATACAATGATGATACATGATGGCTCGTTTATAGAGAACTGTTGGCTCTTGCTATCCAACATGACACATTGAATTCCAGAGAAACGGCAGCTACTAGCAGTTACAACCCTAACTGTGACTTCACAATCTGTTCTTGCAGTTAGCGAGAAATCAATTTCGGAACCCATCCTATCGCTCTGACGAGTCACGACAATTTAGCCTCTGGGGGCAACGGCCAATATTTCTGAATGCATGGGTATCCATGTAATGATATACATAGCACATTTAAACCAGCAAATGGACGAGAATTATTATATTGTTCAAAGGATTTGGAGAGTCATCGTTGCAAACAAGAGTGTCCCTGATATCGCTCTGTCTGCTTCGTGCCTGGGCATAACCAGGCTCATAATATATGAATGATTTGTTTTTTATTTGCATAATTTCCAATAGCTTTCTAGGTAAATATTAGGAAGCAATAACACAAATCCAAGCCTGCTGATTATCTGTTTCATTTAGTAAACACATGGAAATTTAGGTCATTAAATTAAATTACTACAAATTAATCAGTTCAGTGTTTTTCTCCTTCAGTCTGAAAAAGTCAATTTCCTGGTTCATTGCAATGTGCTTAAGGGAAATAATACTGATTCAGTTCACGGCTTCATGGTGAATTCAAAGCAGATTTGCTCAATCTAAGGATAGGCACAATTTGTTCAATTGCCATCAAATCAATGTGTTTTTTCCTTTTTTTTATTTCTTTTACAAAGGTGCATGCTGTGAGCGACAAGAAATGTTTTATTAGTAAGTTTGTCAATATACTCTTGACAAAATAAATGCTACTTACATATTCGTAAATTTGAATAGATCACCAACCAAGGTGTTGTCATTTTTCGTGAGTCTACTAACGTTCCCTGATTCACCGAGGATTTCCCAGAATGACTTAACACCCTTAAGCTGACCAATTGTTTGGTTTTTATTTTATTTAATTACTAAATTCAGTCATATGTCTCATTTTCAATACTCATATTCTTTTAAAGTGTTAAAAGTAAAGGTAAAACGACAACATAAAAAAACTAACTCAGTAGCCTGCTGGTGCCTTTGCCTCAAATCCATCAGACCCATCAGCTGTTTTCTTCAAACTCAAACTCAAATTATGAGCTTTTATGTAGCTACATGAATAGGAACATTACACTGTGCAAAAAAACATGTTGAATGCTCAGTAAAATGTAAAAATATAAGTGTAGAAGAAAGTTGTTGATGTGGGAAAGCAGTGGCTGGGTGTTGTCTGTTTCTGAAGCATCTTTCCAAGAAGGGCCCATTTTCCTGCTGAAATTGATAGTGTATTCAAATGCACCATTCAGCAGCAAATCAGGTAAAAATGGGTTAATGCTCAGGCAAAGTATACCACACCTTAAACGTTGTGGAACGTGTGAAACAGCACACCATATTGGGTCATTACACTTTGTTTGCAAACCAGGAAATATTCTCATCCCATTTTGAAATCATGTGTGACAGTACACAAAAGAAACTACACCGCTCAGCCAAAGGGATTCTGGTCGTACAAAGTGAGATTTTGGACTATATGGTTAGTATGATGTTTATTGGGATGAGATCCCCAGAAGTGCTCATGGCATCATTTGCTGCCGTGGCAAGCAGGTGGAACTCGCTACTACAGATTACAAATGGTGTTACTGGACTCCACACCATTATATTGTTGTATTGTAATCGCTGTCGTGTCTGCCAGCTACAACTCTGCTCTGTAATGACTATCCTAAATGTATTATTTGCTGCAGCTTTTGTCACCATATTTACAGGTTCTCCCAAGCATGTTGCAGCTCTTGCAGAAGCAACACAAAAACAAATCCCAATGCATTGATCTATTGTATTGAGAACATGAGAACAGGTGAAGATTCCATCAGTGAAGCATAGTGAACAGTGGCGTAAAGTAATTACGATGGGTCCCAGTGCACGCTATCATGACCTTATGGGCCCTCGTCACATAATCAAATAGAGACTTGACATTGGACAACTTGAACATACATATTATCCAGCAATCAGCATTGCATATCTGTGGGCTATATGAAAAAAAAATATTGAAGAAAATGAGAAATTATCCATTTAATTGAATAGTTTTTTATAAAGTTTATCTAGAACCTAAATATAATGTTGTTATAAATTGCTGCTGACTATTTAACCCAAAAACAATACAACTTTGACGTTTTTACTCTTTTCGAGGGCATTTATAACAAATGGCACCATTTTGATTTTCACATAAATTTAACATTTAACATTAAAACAGGCATACCGAGGTGGCAATCTGAATCACTGGCACAGGCCCGTTCTCCGCCCTGCTCTCTCTACGGGCCCTGCCTGCCCTGTCTATATTTACCCCCCTGGTACTGTTTGTCCTGTCCAAGAAACAACTCTGCCTTCTGGGAACTCAAATTCACATGCTTGTCCTGTTCAAGGTCAATGTTGAAAATATACTGCATGATAGAAACTTGACAGATGGACCCACACAGCTCATGACAGAGCAGATGACTCACTTTTCACACACTACGCTGGTTGACGGGTCATTTTTCCTCCCGTTTTCGTTCGGTCGATTCCTTCCCCATGAGCACGACTCTGATGTCATCATGGCCAGTTTGGGCATCAGGAGAAAGTTGAGATCTGAGTTGGGTGCTCTGTACCTATATTCAGTGGTGGAATGTAACTAAGTACATTTACTCAGGTACTGTACTTAAGTACAAATTTAAAGTACTTGTACTTTCCTTGAGTCTCTTCTTTTCATGCCACTTTCTACTTGTACTCCGCTACATTTCAGAGGGAAATATTGTACTTTTTACTTCACTACATTAGCTTTAGTTTAGTTACTTTACAAATTGAGATTTTTAAACACAAAACACATGTATTTTATAAAATACAAAAAACAAAAAAACATCCATGCTGTTTTGAGTGAGATACGGATTTCTGAATGTATCCTGCCTTCAGTCTCCGGGTGAGCTGGTCAAAATCGGCAAAACATCATCGGCCAAAACATTTGGTGTGTGCTAACCACTTTAGCTAATACCACATCAGCTAGCTGTTTCTCCAACTTCGGTCAGTACAAGGCAGGATTAGCCGGGAGACTTCTTCTAAACGAGGGCGCATTTCCAATTTTGCATGGAATACCTGCAGATGAGGGACATGTAAGTAGTTCTATACAATTTCTTTTGTATATTAAGGTGAACTTGTGTGTGTTGTAGCAGTGTTTTGCCATTGAGAACGAGGTGGCTAACCGCTAGCAACGCTAGCTTCTAGCTAGTAGTCCTTACCTAGCTACTGCAAATGTGCGTCTCCCAACAAAGATGGGATAGAAGTGTGATGCCTAAAACAGAGAGATCAACACACAGGGTGAAAAGAGGAACTGCAGCAATGTGCAGTACAACAACAATATGGTTTGAAAATTAAACCATGTAAACCTATTCTGGTACAACCTCAAAATATGATTATGAAAATTAGCATAATATGGGCACTCTCAAACTTTAAGTACATTTTCCTGATGATACTTACATACTTTTACTTAAGTAACATTTTCAATGCAGGACTTTTATTTGTAACAGAGTATTTCTACAGTGTGGTTATATACTTTTACTTAAGTAAGGGATCTGAATACTTCTTCCACCACTGCCTATACTCTGGGCCTCAGGGTGCAAAGACAGTCACGTTATCATCCCACAAGAAACTCTTAGAATGGACTTTAGCCGACACTTACACATTCTGCTGAAAATCATCACAAATATGTGTGATATATTGAAGGCAGAGAGAAACCAACTTAAAGAGGATAGAAACTTGAGCCCTCAACACTGACCTAATGCACTGGGCTGGCTCTCCACTTAAAAACTGCTGATTTAGCAACTGCAGTACTGCCAAAAGTGGGGTTTCTGAAAGGTTTGCCCACATGAAGAACTGCTGTAACTATTTTCTCCTCATCTGAGTTTCAGCCCTGGTGAGTTAAACTGTAATTTTATCATCCTGCTTCCCTGATGGATGAAGTGCATTGTTCCTGTTTTTTTTTTTATTTCTGCGTAAAACTGATCACCGGTGAGTCCTCCTCATGATCCTGGTGTTTGTGGTTTAACATGGAATTAATCTGAAAGTGTATTTAATACATGTTTTTGGTGTTGTATTCAGTGGTGCTGAACTGTTTTGTTCCATTGCATACCTACTGGGTCATTTGTTTTGCCCTCAGTTGTGACAAGTGAATGGAACACTGCTTAAAGGTATGATTCATCACCAACTTGTTCTCTACATGTACTGTACTAGTTCTGTTCTCCGGCAACACTGAGATATTTAAAGCATCATTATACTGCATTTGGATTTCCCAGTAGTAGCATAACATATCAGTTATACCATAAAAGTACAGCATGTTTACATGATCAGCAGAGTGTGCAGCACAAGCAATAAAATAATTGTGTCCACAAAATGGGTGATCTTATTAGAAACGAGAGATTTTATGGTGCTATATTAGATTCAACGTTTGTTTACAGGATATGTCCCGATGCTTCATCTTAAGTGCATACTTACTTTACTGTTTTACACATGCGCACAAACACACACACACACACACACACACACAGGCAGACACACACAGTGGCCCAGTGGATCATGGTTGACAGGGTGGGTCCGTTATTGATGTCACTCCATGTGCCTTTGAGAAAGTACAGCCAACCCGCATTAATGGCAACAAAAAGTCCTCCAAAAAGCTAAATGACCAAATATGCAATTTTTCAATTTAAATTTCATGTTGCTTTATTGGCATGACAAAAAAATCTATGTTTACAAAGCATAAGAACAAACATACATATAAAATGATAAGGAGTAAATACATCTGATGTAATAATAATAATACACGTAAACATTACAATTATGATATAAATGCAGATGCTAAACAACTTCCGTGCAGTTCCCTCAGAGGGTACATTGAAACAATATATAAAAAAAAAAGAATACAAATAACTAAAATAATAAATTAGAAAAGAAATGATAATCTATACAATTCTCTATTTATTTTGCCTTGTATTGTGGCAGGAGAAGACATATTTAGCTGCTAGCCATGCCGTGTTTTTATCTTCACCTAATAAAAAAGGAAGCTTTTTGTCTTCAGTGTAGGTAGTGTAGCCTGTTATATGTTTTTCAAATTTTTGGAAATATTTGGTTCTTAAGTCTTCATATTTGCCATTAAACTTAATGTTTTCTTCTTTGCTCACCCACTGATCATCTCACAACCACTTAGATTTATGTTATGACCCTTTGGCAGGACCTGACCCCTAGGTTGGAAACCACTGGACTAAACAAAGTAGTTAAAGCTAGCTCCACCTCGAGTAGCTACAACAGTAAAATGCTGCTTACACATTGATGCAGCAATACAACAATCTAATAATGTCATATAGGCCTATAATAATACATCAGTCACAGGGTACATTTTATGGCACAACCACTACTTTTACTGTTGGTACTTTAAGTAAATTTACCTGATAACACTACTGTCTTACTTTAGAAGGTTTTGAACACAGAACTTTTACTTATATTATATATATTTTGCATTGTCGTATTGTTATTGTATTTACTCAAGTAAAAGGACTGAACACTTCTTCCACCACTGACCATTATTAGCTGATTTCTGTTATGTTGTTTTTAATAGAAAGAACAATTTAATATCATATTATAAAGAAGGCAGTGCCATGTAGAGATGCCATGTACATTACATGAACTGTGACAATAACACAAGGTTACCTGACCTTCTCGTGTCTCATGGACTGCATGGCCAGAGGAGGAAAACTGATCCAACAGCAACACTAATTCATTAATCTAAATGTTAGTGTTAACTGACAAGAAGCTGCCCTTGTGAAAGACACACCCCACGCACACTGTTTTTTGGGGGGAGGGGTTTTCATTGCATTAAAACATCTGTTCTTTTAGTGCCAATTTTGCCCCACTGCTTCTCACATAGATTGATTTTATTAGGCTGTAATTTTTTACTGCAGCCTATATAACGCTCAGGAGAACTGTGTAATAAACCTCCTCTTGCCAAACACAGTCAAAAGGCTTTTAAAAACAGATTAAATATTTCTAACTTCTATTTCTTTTGTGTGTGTTTAGGATGTAGATGTCATCAGGAGCACAATTATCGCAGATCTAACTCATACTTTACTACACAAGTGGAGCCTAAAGACGACCAACGTATAGGTATTGATAATATAATGCTACATAACTCCTCATACAGATATCAAGAGAGCTGTTAAGAGCCCTTTCTATCTGTGTTCACGTTTATTGGTAAAGTAGCTGTCGACAGAAAAACAACCCTCTAGGGGGACAAGCCCAAACAACATCTAGCTACAGCAACAACAAAAACCATCCTGATGGGGGGGAATTAATAACAAGCAATGAGTAGGAGTTAATGATTTTTCCATAATTGGATCCAGTCTTTACTGCCACAAATGTTCACATAAAATATTATGCCTTCTTAATTAATCTTATACCCAACCTTGATTTATGGTACACAAGGGAAAAAAAAGTGCTGTGTGTGTGTGTGTGTGTGTGTGTGTGTGTGTGTGTGTTTGTGTGTGTGTCTTGTTTTCTCCCTCTGTCTCTCTCCCTCTCTGTTCCTGATTCTGCCCTCCTCCCTCTGCCTGTTGCACACCTGAGTGTAACCAGTGCTCAGGTAGAGTGGGGGAGGTTATAAGAAGGCGTCCCACCTGGTGCTGTCCCCGAGCTTCTACTTTTCAAAATAAAAGCTTGCATCTGGAATAAAATACTTTAAAATACTTTACTACTTTAATACTTGATTTTTTTTTAAAGGCACTGATGTGTACCTTAAGGAAAATCACAGAGAGAAACCATCAGAGTCTGCAACCATAAATTGCTCTAGGTAACGTTAGCTAATATTCGTTAACAAATGTCAACCAACGCTGATGCAGGTTTCATCAAATGTACGTTAACATCAGGGATACAACAATAACATCCAGAAATCAGCAAACTATATGTATGGCTAAAATTGTTACTTTAACAGTTTAAACGTTTTTCAATTGATTGCAACAAACGTGGTCACGAACTTACGTACCCGTGACTCCATCTGGAAAATAATTCGATTTCGTATTTTTGACCCTCTGAACTTACCATTGGACACGCCTCGGCATGAGACGAGACGGCATGAGACGGGTAGCTCGAGTGTGACGTCACAAAAACGAGAAACGAACTCGGGGTCCTCTTTTTGCAACTTCCGGTTTGTAACTCCGAAAAACGACTCGTAGATCGACTTTGGTGGACAAAAAGAACGCACCATAAAGCTTGTTGGTTAACTGGTAACATTGTGTCTGGCTTCCTTTTTAATATGTTGCATCCTCCAATCCCTTTTTGAGCCTTGGTTTGTTCCTTTAAATGGAGGCCATAACAGTAGGTTTTAAAGGATTCTACATTTTGAAAAAAAATGTATTCACTTTCTTCCCGAGAGTTAGATGAGAAGGTTGATGTCACTCGTGTGTCTGTACATTAAATACAAAGCTACAGACAGCAGGCAATTAGCTTAGCTTAGCATAAAGACTGGAAGCAGTTAGCTACTTACAGTGCCAGAGCTATTTCTTAGTGAGGTGCAGTGACTTCCTGGACTGTGGACGTCTGTCATGAGTAGATAACTCTTCGTAAAAACCACAACTTGTCGTTTTTACAATTTACACAAAACAATAAAGCAGAGGTTGTGATTCCAGAGACATGTAAACGTTTGAGTAAAGTCAACAACAATAACATTTATTTGAGCTGGGTTCCACCATCCATTCCGATATACCCCCACTCCGACATTGTCGTCTAATTGTCGGAGTGGCTGCACTTCCATTGTTTTCAAACGTCCCACCACTCCGACAATTTTTGACTCCATTAGGTTTAGGGTTAGGGGTTAGGGTTAGGGAATAGCAGCATGTCGGAATAGAAGCATCTTGGAGTGGCGGCATGTCAGACTGGCAGCATGTAACCATTTGAGCTTTGTACCCATGTCACTTTTTGCTTTTATTTGAATTTGACTGCTTCAACAAGGTCTTCCAGTGTCTTTTTGAGAGATTTGTACGGACTTTCATCTGCAGACAGACGTTTGACAGCTGCATGAGAGCTGTTCAGAGATCTGCTAACACATCAATGGAGCTCACTGCTTCGATGGCAAGCATCTTGGCCAGGCAGCTGAATCATAGAGGTCAAACGCAGTTTTTTTTCCTGGCAGATATAATTAAAACATTGACTACACTTGGACTTGAGAACATAAAAATGCATCCAGTGATTAATTTAGTGAGCTACAACTAAGTACTAATGGAATATGTTCCACAAATTAATGTGGTAACAACTTCCCTCTAGTAGCATGGACAGAAACCACAGTGTGGGTGGGCTCAAAGGACCTCAGAAGGGCCTAGTCAGTCCAAGACCAGTATGTTAGGTTAGAGTTTAATCAATTAAAAAATAAAAAAGATAAAAATAAATAAGGAGCACAGTAGAATATGACCTGGCATACACTGATAACATAAACACACCAAAAGAAATAGTGGGGAAAAAATCAGCAAGCCTGTTGCAACTAAAGAAATATATAAAATTAAGATTTTGGAATATATATATATATATATATATATATATATATATATATCCTGATTGCTCGTTTAAAGGAACACGCCGACTTATTGGGAATTTAGCTTATTCACCGTAACCCCCAGAGTAAGACAAGTCGATACATACCCTTCTCATCTCCGTGCGTGCTGTAACGCTGTCTGACGGCTCCAGCATTAGCTTAGCCCAGCACAGATCCTGCAGGTAACTGGTTCCAACTAGCCTACTGCTCCCAATTGTGACAAAAGTGACAAAATAACGGCAACATGTTCCTATTTACATGTTGTGATTTGTATAGTCACAGCGTGTACAAAAAACAACGTAACATGAGACACAGCCATCTTCTAACAGTAAACAAACCTGGAACTATATTCTCAGACAGGCTTGCTGCGAGCATATCACTCCGCCCAAGTACTATATTCTTCCGCCTGAGAATATAGTTCCCGGTTTGTTTACAGTTAGAAGACGGCTGTGTCTCATGTTACGTTGTTTTTTGTACACGCTGTGACTCTATAAATCACAACATGTAAATAGGAATATGTTGGCGTTATTTTGTCACTTATTTGGAGCAGTAGGATTACTGGAACCATCACCTGCATGTTCTGTGCTGGCCTGATGCCGCTGGAGCTGTCAGACAGCATTACAGCACGCACAGAGATGAGAAGGGTATGTATTGACTTGTCTAACTCTGGGGGTTACGGTGAATAAGCTAAATTCCCAATAAGTCGGCGTGTTCCTTTAAAGGCACAGTTTTTAGATATGGATTGCGGATTTTTATATACTTTCACAGTTTTCGTATAGCATTAAAAAGACATGGAATCTCACGTTTTACAATATGGGACCTTTATTGATGATGATATGAATATGATAGGATTGTTAAACATGCACATTTATTATATAATTTATAAACATTCTGAATATGTGATGATGCCAGTGTTATGGTGTGCCCGTCACCAGTAACACATGTACAGCTAATCCCCTCTGATGAGAAGCTGAAATCAATCCTGGTACATGAAATATAAATCCCACAGACTGCTGACACACACACACACACACACACACACACACACACACACACACACTCTCTCATTCCAGTTTATTGACCGTGAAAATATATGTCCCCTATAAACCAAAAAGGTCAGTATCATAAGTGATAATGAGAGGCTATTGAGCATACATGTCACATTCATGTGTGGTGTTTTATTAATGTGCTTCTGAATATATTTGAGTCTACTCTTTCACTTTTTATATTCTTCTGCTGTATGGAAAATGCAGCTTCTTTGGCAAACATTTTTGTCTCTTGCTCTCCTTCTCGTGCTTGCCCTGTCGATTAGATCACTTATCCACCACAGTGAGGTATGCTGTGAGATAACTTTACATTGCTAATAAATAATCACTTTCAAATTGGTCCACTCTGTTCCAGAGGAAGCCTTAGTACTTATCATAGGGCTTTACCTGCCAAAGATTACTAGAGCAAGAGTGAGGCTCAACACTGTGAAAAACAAGTTCACCTGGGCTCTGGGACCTGGCTGATGAACAACTGGAAAAGAAGTTGCCTGAGTAACTTGGGGCAATTTAATATGGAAGAGGCTACTGCCTTAGATGTCACAGAGCAGCATGCTACCGGTCATTAAGATGGTAGCAATCTTCCAACTAGCTGATAACCAGATGCAGCTGTCATGTTTCTTCTAAAGAAAGCTCCTGTCCTTGCTTGCTAGTCGAGGAGTGAGAGGAAGTTTTACTGTGGTGCAGTTATGCAGATTTGTACTATTATTACAAAAACGTGTTGCCTCGAAAACCTGTTGTTAATATTACTCTGTTCACACCTATCACGCTGTCACTGAATGCTGCTGCAGCTCACCAGTGCTTCTTGTTTCAGGTTAACTTTTTGCAAAAATAAATGGTTTGTGTGTGCTTTTGCTGCTGCTGCTGCTGCTGCTTCCCCAACTTTGTATTCGTCATTCTTTATATCAGTTGTCGGCTCAGAAATCGCCTTAGGGTGAAAGCTGAGCTCCCAATCAGTGCTGTTGGCAGCTTAAGACCATGCTGAGTCTTCTCAAACAGCTTACTCACTATGCGGACGCATGGTATAAGTATGCGCTACTCATATATTCTTTTAATATTTTTTTTATTATTATTATTATTATTATTATTATTATTATTATTATTATTATTATTATTATTGTTTATTTCGGTCTGAAATCAATATTGGAGACAATTAAGGCAAGAAACTATAAAGCGTTATATCAAAAACACACAAAAACAAAAACAAAGAGAGACTATTACTCAAATACCACAATTAACAATACAACATAATCATAGAACATAACGAAGAATTCTCAGTTCAGTCTCAGCTTTGCTGCTCTGCTTATTGTTGGCATGGGCTTGAGACAAGTGTCTTGGACTCAGCTATTGAGAACTGGTCAAGTTGTCCCTGGCTGCTGACTCAGGATCAGTTGCACAGAACGTTGCCTAAATTCTATGCATTGATTAGTTTAATGTTAGAAGATAGATCGTACTTGTTTACAGATCCATCCAAACTCCTTAATCACAATACTGGCATTGGAAAGACACTATTGACTATGATGGTTTTGAACAGGACTCCATTTGCTCTGGACTTGGTCTTGACTTGTTCTTGACTGCCTTTGGACTTGGTCTTGAGGGAGAGACAGGTTTAAAACAGGGATGTCATGCTGTGATTGGCTCGTGAAATTCAAGGCCGCTTCTGATTGGTTAAATAAAAGTGAACGCCTCTAACAGCTGTTCAGTGTTAGAAGAGATAGAAATGGGATTAAGTTTAGAAGTCTTCCTGCAAGAATTTTACGCTGAGCTCCATTAGAATGCCATTGACGACAATGAATGTAGCAGGACATTAGAAAAAATACACATTCAGCAGACATAGTTTCTTTACATTTTCCTCTCTATTAGTGACATTTGGAAACTCTTCCCTTTTACAAGTACACTTGAAAAATATGTCAAGGTTGGACTGCTGCTGTTGTAATTCCCACTAACAAGCGGCTGGTGTTGTGGTTTTGTGAAGAATGCCTGGCCGATGAATTGTGTTCCTTCCTGCAGAGTATCCTTTTTTCAGAGAAACGAAGCAAAGCATCTCTGTAACAACATATTATGCCACCCACACACATATACATCCATTTAACACATTACTCAGATGCTGGGAAGTAAATCCCCACATGTATTGCAAATTGCATCACAACAGCAATACTATGCCACCATGAGTGGTTAAAGCAATTTAGCAAATTACTCCTTGTGGGTAATATACTGAACACTGATAGGCTCCCTTTGCACTCGCAGCATTTAACACAATAGTCCTATTTTAAAGGACGCTGTATTGTAAAGCCACACAGGCTTATTTTAAAGCCCATTCTCCAAAGCACCAGATATCCTGGAATTGTGACATACAGAAGTAAAATATTTGGGTGTGATTTCTTTCTCATCTATCTTTAAAACTTATGTTGGACACCTTGAATGCAGGTTGGGCTCTCCTACAAAGAGAGCTAGACATAATGTATACTTTCCCATATAGCCACATGTATGACTCAGACATGATGAAAATCTTTTGTAAACTTTTGTAGAGCTTTCCGTGCTGTTTTTAGCTGCCAAACCTGTGTCTCAAACTGTCACAATAGGTAAACACAGAAACAACTATGCAAGTCTCTATGAAGTCTGGTGCCCTTGCTATGCTGTTTTTTTTTATCCATACCCTCTGCGACTCTGCAGAGGAATCCATTGATCCTATGCTAATTCCTCTTGTACATTTTGGTTTTAAAATAGAGGCAGTTAACGATGCTTGGGTTCGCTTTTTGTTATGCTCGTCAGTAGGGTCATGACATTATGAAAACGCTGACGTACTATATAACTGAACTGAACTACACAAACATCTATCAGAGTCAAGTTGGATTTAGCTGAAATTAATTTTACAACACTCAAGCCGTGTTTAAAGCCACTGACCGCTGCAATACCTTCCCACAGTCTGTTTTTTTTTTTTCAAACCCAGGTGGGATGGCAGATTATGGCTGGTGAATGAATTTAAATATTACCATGTTTTCAGCATTATTTCCCAATAATGTGCCCAACCACACCTTGACATGGGATGCTCTGTTAAGGAAACCTTCCCGGAGGGCAGAAGCTCAGTGTTTCTGCTTGCACGTAGATGCAGTTTTATCTGCAAACAATATCTGTTGTCCTTGCCTCATATGGCCTTATGTGTATGTATGTTCTCCAATATTTCTTCTGGCATTAGTGCCTGAAACATCTCTGATCCTGTACACAAATCTAGGGGTACAGATGTCCACGTTTTCCCAGCTCTGCATCTTTTTGACTCGAGTAATAATTCAGGCTTGTCCGAAAAGATGCTGGTGCTATATAACATGTGCATTGCAGGCAGCTTATTTGGGCGGCTGTGGCTCAAGAGGTAGAATAGGTCGTACTTTAAGTTGACGGTTAGATCGCGGCTCATCCTGTCCTTGAGCAAGACGTTGAACCCCAAGTTGCCTCTGATGGGCAGACCATAGGCAATGGTCTGCCCATCAGAGGAACTAATTTCCTCCTGTCTGCATCCTTGTCTTACAAACCACAAACTAATTTCAGATTTATGCTCAGAAATCTCCCTTTATTGCTCAGAAATCTAAGCTCGTAGTACACTTCTAGACACCAGCAGCACTGCACTTTGGATATTATCCATTATTATATGCTTTTGGCTGTGGGAGAGCTTCTAGAACAGACTCAGCTTGCTGGCCAGCTGCCTGTCAAGCCTCTCCACCTAGTCTTCCATCCTACAGTTCTTCGGGCAGACAGGCCAGAGAATGACCATCTTCCTCGCCACAGTCCTCTTGGCACGTCCCGATGTCCTTAAAGGTTCTCAAGCCACCCACTCAATCCAGATAATGTTCATGTTCTTCTCACAAATTAAAAGTAATACACTCAGGGGTTTTGACACTTAAAACTTCAGTTGGTCTGGTATGACCGGTAGCTTATTGTGGCTAATGTTGGCTAATACTAGCGTATGTAACCTACATTACGGAGTCAGTTTGCTGACTTTACGCCCCTTCTCTACTTCTTCTACTGTTATGCTGTTTTTCAGCAAAGGCCACATAGTCTTGCTTTTATAAAAAAAATAAACTAGATACTACATGGACAAACTTCTGACATACGTTTTATGGCATTCATCATGTTACATGTTTATCTTTGATCATCAATATGGTTTACTATAAAAGACTTGCACTTTTCAATAACAATAACTTTGAATTTTTCTGTTTTGTTTTTCCATTATCATCTAATATCACACACCACATATTTGTGTATTACATACCTTTACATACATTCTGTATATTATAGATAGACACATACCATGTGTGATTGTAGTTGTTTTGCTGTGCTTTTTTATTTCTCGTCTGATAGATATTTTGCTTTTCTTTTTATTCAGTCACTGTGGCAGCTATAGTATCAGTGAGGCAGCAGCAGTCAGTTATAGAGCTCCATCGCCATCTTTTGCTTTGCAGTGGACCTGCAAAACTATTTGGTCTCCACAGAAACTGACAGTGATCTTATTGCATCTACCACATTACAGCTGAATAGCATTGTTCTATTGGAAAATTAGCTCCACACACACACACACACACACACACACACACACACACACACACACACACACACACACACACACACACACACACACACACACACACACACACACACACACACACACACACACACACACACACACACATATCAACAGAATGTTGGCTTGGATAGTGTGCAGAGGAATGCAGCTGGAGAAATATCTGCAGTTAAAGCTGATGAGTATTCAGAGGAAGACACCAACCAACTCCAAGCAAACAGAGCACGGAGATAAGAGTTTGTAAGGATATCATCGATTAGCAGGCTGCAACAAAGACGGCAGACTGGTGAAGGCTCTAGTTAATGGAAACCATAACTGAAATGGCTATACTGGCAAGCATAATAGTTTTCTTTTTGTTGTTGTCTCTGCATTCAATCAATGTTCACTACTTACACTTGACTGCAGTCAACATTCCTTTGTTCTTGTTTTTAAAGACACAAATTCATCATCGCCGGTGAAGGCACTTATCTTTACCACAGAGTGAAGTGTGAAGCATTGTGAAGGTATCTACACACGAGAGCCGCAGCAGCTGCCATCAGTCTCTGCAGGTGGAAATAAAAACAGATTATCTCACAATTGGGTAGTGGAGATTGATAGTTTTCGCTCGTCCTTCCCGCACATTGGTATTCAGCAACATTAAACCTTATTTGATGTGATGTACTTTAATTTCTGAAGAGGGAAAGTGTGTTTTGCCCTCTGGTTGGGGTGCTGGATCAGCCAGCAAGTGGGATTAAGCATGTGCTCAAGGACACTTCAGTAGAAAGCCAGAATTATCTCACTACATAGGAAACTCTGCAGCCTGATTTAAAACATGGATGAGACCACATTTTTTCCTACTGGAGTACCCTTTTTTCCAAGGCACGCTGAACACACAATATAGCTATAGATCAACCGGTCATTTTATGTTCTGCCCTCTTTCACCCTTGATCTTTTCCATTAGAGAAAGACACACAACTCTGTGAGTATCAACAATATACATTTCTCTATGGTTTCCTCTGGTCTCTTTTGCCATTGGGAACTAGCTAACACTGCTAACAGTGTCTCTGACATTGACTAGAAATCCAAGCTACCCAGACTAAATAGTAAGCATGTACAGTCTTGTTAAACAAAATAAAAGGAGAGGTTAAATTAATTTAAATGTGTCTCTGTGTTGTGTTTATTTACAGGCTCTTGATTGGTTGGTTGGTTGATTCAGAATGACTTTGAAATCATTGTTTACTGTAATGGTTATAATTGTAAACTTGTAATGTAATTTTAATATTTATTGGTAAGTTATAAAAATGAATATAATGTTATCCATGTAGTCAGTGATCGCATGATTTGTGTCTACATCATACCTGTGATTTGGCTCTTAATTGATAACCACACAAACAACATTATTTTCTCTTCTCTTTTTTGCCTATCTTAGCTTTGGTGTGCAACAAGCCTTTTTCATTTTAGAACATACCATACCAACATACATACCAAGCTAGTTAGTCTCTCACAATGCGATTTCATCGTCACTTTAAAGGGAATAAGTTTGATGTGACATAAATTAACCAGCGGTAACTTGTACTAATACATCAAAGAAAAAAGGCTTCGTAGATCAAGCGCCATCACAAAAGATGGGCTTTTACATCAGCCATACCAGTACATTTATTATAGATAACTAAGCAAATCACTGGAAGAAAAATTCTATATAGTTTTTTTTCTCCAGAATGCCTTGTAAGTGGTTTACTACTTAGACTTAAACGGAGAATCTTCTTCTCTTTTTCTCTCAACGCCTTGTCTCCTCTAAGTAATTCCCTGTCAGGAAATCAGTGCTTGTGACTGAAGTAAAATGGACAAGATAGAAGCACAGTAATGAAGACTTTTAAGGAGGATACGGTTTGTTGGTGGTGCTGTGCTGAGTCATTGTACTGCTTTCTTGTAGTGACAACAGTCATAGCTACCACTGCATCCCAAAGTGTTTAAGTCTCAAAAGACCATATATCATAGACAGAAGGGTGACCTGCATGGGTAGAAAGACTGAACTGTGTCACAGGTTTGAGCGCTACAACAGTTGATGTTGTGTATTGATTAATAATATTTGGGTGAAATATATAATGTTGACAAAACAAACTGAACATTAATGTCAAACTGAGGTGTTTGTGTCTTAAAAAGTTACCTGCACACACACACACACACACAAACACATCAGCTTCACTGGAGCAGTTGAGTATACACAATGCTATTGCATTAATCAAATCATATTTTGTCAAATTTCAAATTACTTTTGTTAGGCTATTTCTCAATCCACACAATCCACACTGTAATTTGCGGTTCAATTGTATCTTTCGCAAATCCCTCCTCATACACACAGCACACACATGCAATTTAGGGTGTAGCGGCTACCCCCTAAATTGCATGTGTGTGCTGTGTGTATGAGGAGGGATTTGGGAATGTGTTAAGGAAACACTCAGGAGCAGCACAACTCATTTCAAATACGTGAACAAGATTTGGGAGACCTTGATGAATTACACAGGAGTATTTAATGAATTTCCAATTGTGGAGAATTTAGGATTACACAGTACAGTGTTGTGCCATCCCAACTTCTGAAGTCCCTGTCTTCCTAAAGGAATATTTAAACTCATGCTGGAGGCATTAAGTTTAGCTGAACCTTCAAAGTAAACAAAGATATTGCCGGTGCCCAAATATCTCAGCACAGTGTTTACTTTCTCTACGGCCTTGGCAGGGTGAGCAGCACTGTCTTATTGTACAGCTGCTACGTCTCCCGTCAACTATGGAGCCACAAAGTTGAAGTAGTCCTCTGCCTGGAAAGGCAGGCTGACCTGAATGACACCTGGGTACCATTGTCTCAACTTACATAGCATGGGTTCATAAGCTGGAAATTCCACAACAGGCGCCACTGGAGCAGTTTGAGGGTTCGAGGCATGCTCAAGGGCACCTCGGCAGGGCCCTGGAGGAGAACTTGCCCCCTTCCAGCTGCCAGTCCACACTCCATAGCCTACTTGGTCTGCATGGGGACCTGAATGCAATTTAAAGTTATTGTTATTAATCATATGACTGAGGTGTGTTTCAACATGAAAGAATGTGTTGGTTTCTTTAATGAAAGTTATAGTTTATAGATACAATTTCAGTGTGGTGCACAGCTGTGAGATAAATGCATTCCAGTGCAACAGCCATGTAATAAATACTAGGCCTAACTACTACTTTCATGAGGCATATTATTTTTGTTAAGATTGTCATGCTGCTGTCACTTTAACTTTATATTGTGGTGTGGTCTTGTTCACCCTCTGTAATCTGTTTTTGAGTGGGGTGTGAACCTCTTTATATAGTCTATGGTATGATATGAACCGATTAAAATGGAGGGGTCTGGATCATAGACAGTATATAGTTCTGGATCAGGTCTGGATGGGAACAAATTCCAAAATAAAGATCACGTGTTGGCTTGAGTTGTTTACTGCAGATAAACACCGCCCTCCGGCGGAGCACGGCAGTATGGCAAAAATAGCAGCACTTTAGGACTAAACCATTTATTTGACAACGAGGCGATGTAATCACTGATTGCCATAAAACTGGTGAAATGTACACTATAGCCTTAATATGGTTAAATACATAAAATCTTATCTTTTACCATACATAAATGATGACACGTGTCCCGGTACAGGCTGTTTTGTAATGTTTGTGAGGATTGATTGTTCCCCGTGCGTTGAAAAGGAGTGGTGCGGTCCAATAGTATTGAAGGCAAAGCTGAAAAAAACGGTTTGTTTTCAACGAGTGGAAGAAGCGTTGCAGTTTTTCGCAGCCTCTGCACCGATTTTTAAAAACGGTTGCAACATTTATTTCATACCTAGTTGGTATTCGGCCAGCAGCTTTCTCAGCTCGCCATGGCTCTGTGCGGGGTGTCGGAGCCATGGCTTTGCCTAGCGAGCTTATCGTCCACATTTTTTTCCTTTCTGTCCGACCGAGACAAGCTCCGGGCCTCGGCCGTGTGTTCACGATGGAGGGAGTGTCTCTTCTACCCAGCGCTGTGGACCGAACTCAAATTGCGGATAGGTGGTGGTTGTAACGGCGGCGGCTCCAGCTCCGAGGAGACCCCGAGGCTGGAGTTCCTCATGCGTAAATTCGGTTCTTTCGTGCGGGAGCTGCAACTGGAACTCGCACCGGTGGAAGGCTGCCTCAGTCCGCTCAACAACAACAACCCGTCGTCCACCAGGATGGACCAGCCCGATAGCGACCCGCAGCTCTCCCAGCGATGGAGAGACGCCATGGCCACCTACTTGGACCAGGTGTTGTGTGTGTTCTCCAGCATCCGCAACAACAGGTAACTTTGGATTTGCTCCAGAATCCCATTATGAGTTTTGTTTTTATTCAATTTCAGGAATTTGCATGATATCCTCTCCTTTTTTTGTAACTTCATATTATTTGGTGCGTCGCAGTAAGCTAGCAGCTAGCTAGCTAGCTCAGTTAACGTTAGCTATAAACAAACCCTGACGGAGTTACGTAACGTTAATAGGGTCATGTCTTTGCGGTGGAGTTAATAGCCCACGGGCTCTTAATATCTCTAAAGACGTTGTTAATATAGCTACGGTAACAGACGGTATTTTATTGAAGTCTTACATTTGCAGTCATCATATGACGTTATGTATGATATCTGCTTAAATGATAATTTCAAGTCAAACGCTCGTCTGCGTTTCTTTTGTTGCCAGTTCTATTTTCTTTGTTGCGTTGGGGTCTTCATACCAGCAGATACAATACAGCACTGGTGGTGGCTAGAGAACGCATTGTTGACTGTGACTTGCTGATATCAGCACTGACACACAGACAGACACATATACAGTGTATGTCACATTTAGCTCTGGTATGTCGTCACATACTGTTGGATCACATATGTGATCCATACATAAAATCTAGCCACTTGGCTAATTTCTTCTGTGGAAATTACTGTTCTGTAAAGCGTTACTTTGAATGTTAAGATTCCTGATTTCAGTGCAGAGCTTCTCTCTATTATACCTTCTCCCACATTCTCTATTATTCTCTACAGTGCTTTGTAGTGTTGAAATAGCACCCGTCCAATGCTGTGCAGTTCATGTCTTAGTTCTGCTGAGGGGCTGAAACAATTTCTGTTGTCTCACTTGTTCTCACTGAGCGGTTTTAAATAAATTTAAAACGGACTGACGACCTTGCCTGTGTCCCAGATCCGTGCTGCATACTAATTCTAACACGATTTTAAGGTTTTAGCGTATTTATTCTGGAAATGTGACAACATTCACTACATCCAGATGTCGGTTTGTGTATTCAACCTGCTTGATTCTTAAATGTGTTAAACCATAAAGTATGCTGATTTTCTTGTATATGAAGGCCATGAAGATAAGTATTAGGTATTATGGAATTGCTCTAGTTGGTTAACCAAAAAGGAATGACTGCAGATCCTGTGCAGTTAATAAAGACAAATGCCAGCTGTCATATCTATCTTTAGCTCCCATGTTATCAGGTGAGGAAAAGTGAGTTTTTCATTCAGCTCACATTGGTCCACCTCCACTGTCTGGTACTAGTACATGTGTGGTACACAAGATAATGAGAATAGATAACTTATTGTTCCTTTAATTGCGGTTCCACACACTAAGTAGATGCACATGAGACTGCTGTTGGTTTCACTGCAGAGGCAGTAAAGCTTAGCTCTCAGATGATTTACAGGAAGTGGGCTTCAGGAAACCTAATGCACACAGTACCTCGTAGGTTGGCCTATGTCATGTGTGGCTGCACGGCATACATGTGGTTGAATCCTTTCCACAACTTAACATCTGTGATCTTCCAAACATCGTTATCAAAACAGATGCAAACTTTCTCTTTGGAAGAATGTAATTGGATGCATTGTGACATATAAGCCTACCTTGCCTACCTTGCCTGCTTTTCAAAGCATCACCTTTTGGCTTATAGTCTGCTGCTTGATTGTTGGCAATCTATTTTGGGTACCAGGACATGAAGGGTTCTAGACAGCACTGCAGCAAAGTGCATAGTTGCAATAATTCTATCCTGATAGGAGACAACCCAGCAACGTAAAGAACCAGGGCTAGATTAGATGGAGGTAAGAGATAACTCTCATTCTGACGTTGTTTGGATTTGAAATACTTAAACCTAACCCCTGGTCTAGCTAATGATGCTTGTTTGAAATTTCCAAGCACCCCTTATGTGCTCCATGCGATAGAACCAGATATACAACTTACATTAGTAATGTCTTACAATGTTGACAGAGTAAACGATGACAAAAAAAACATCCTTTTGAAATTGTTATGTGACTAGGTTTGGTTCTCCGAATACTGACAGAAATGCAATGGGGTATACTTTTGTTATTGTGATACAGATGTCTCAGTAATGCTAGCACACCACACTGATGTTTTCCCATTGTTTAATTTTGAAGAAAATAACTGAAGCCCACTCTTGTTGAAGGCAGAACTTTCACATAGTTTTTATTTTATTTCAAAGGTCTGAATGGGAATTGACCACAAGAGAAAAACAACTGTTTTTAATGTATACCTGTTAACTGTCTGTCAAAACATTCAAAAATATTGCTAAAATTACTTGTTAACATAAATCAATCTAGTATTGTAGAATAATTTGTCTTCTTTTCTGTATTTCTAACCTCCTCTCTCTCTCTCTCTCTCTCTCTCTCTCTCTCTCTGTGTGTGTCTGTGTCTCTCTCTCGCGCTTTCTCTCTCTCTCTAGAAACCTGCGGAAGCTGAGTCTGTATGGAGACACATGTGTTCTCCAGCAGGAGGGACTATTGGACAGCTCCCACCTGCACCAAATTCACCAGGGGGACAAAAAGATCAATGAGTAAGCCTGATTATGTCAATATAAAAGCAATTTTCTGTTGAATGTCAAATGGCTAGATTCAGTATTTGTTTCTCTCCATAGAGTGATTACTTGCATTTTAATCTCTAAACAGAGATCTTCATGTGAATGCAGAATCTGTAGGCAATGGGACCAAAGAGTTTGGTATCGGAAACGCTCTGGATTCCGTTTGTAGTCCGAGTAGCATTGACCGATTACCATTGAGAGGGCTTTGGTTGCGTGCAAGTAAGAGTCCATGTGGAGAGCAAAAGAGGTGGAACGCATTGGCCCGGAATCCAATCTCGGAAGCCATTGGCTATCGTCTGACGACGATTTATCTTTTTATTAGCATTTGTCTTTTTAATTTATCTACATTCATTGGCAGATATGTTTATAGAGACTAGCCAAAATGTTATCTGGACCTAGTCCAGTGGATGTACATTGCTGTGTTAAAGCCTGACATGTCCCTCTGTGTGACTAAACAAAGCCAGCATAGTGGCTTAGGGATTTGGGACATTAGAAAAAATACACATTCAGCAGACATAGTTTCTTTACATTTTCCTCTCTATTAGTGACATTTGGAAACTCTTCCCTTTTACAAGTACACTTGAAAAATATGTCAAGGTTGGACTGCTGCTGTTGTAATTCCCACTAACAAGCGGCTGGTGTTGTGGTTTTGTGAAGAATGCCTGGCCGATGAATTGTGTTCCTTCCTGCAGAGTATCCTTTTTTCAGAGAAACGAAGCAAAGCATCTCTGTAACAACATATTATGCCACCCACACACATATACATCCATTTAACACATTACTCAGATGCTGGGAAGTAAATCCCCACATGTATTGCAAATTGCATCACAACAGCAATACTATGCCACCATGAGTGGTTAAAGCAATTTAGCAAATTACTCCTTGTGGGTAATATACTGAACACTGATAGGCTCCCTTTGCACTCGCAGCATTTAACACAATAGTCCTATTTTAAAGGACGCTGTATTGTAAAGCCACACAGGCTTATTTTAAAGCCCATTCTCCAAAGCACCAGATATCCTGGAATTGTGACATACAGAAGTAAAATATTTGGGTGTGATTTCTTTCTCATCTATCTTTAAAACTTATGTTGGACACCTTGAATGCAGGTTGGGCTCTCCTACAAAGAGAGCTAGACATAATGTATACTTTCCCATATAGCCACATGTATGACTCAGACATGATGAAAATCTTTTGTAAACTTTTGTAGAGCTTTCCGTGCTGTTTTTAGCTGCCAAACCTGTGTCTCAAACTGTCACAATAGGTAAACACAGAAACAACTATGCAAGTCTCTATGAAGTCTGGTGCCCTTGCTATGCTGTTTTTTTTATCCATACCCTCTGCGACTCTGCAGAGGAATCCATTGATCCTATGCTAATTCCTCTTGTACATTTTGGTTTTTAAAATAGAGGCAGTTAACGATGCTTGGGTTCGCTTTTTGTTATGCTCGTCAGTAGGGTCATGACATTATGAAAACGCTGACGTACTATATAACTGAACTGAACTACACAAACATCTATCAGAGTCAAGTTGGATTTAGCTGAAATTAATTTTACAACACTCAAGCCGTGTTTAAAGCCACTGACCGCTGCAATACCTTCCCACAGTCTGTTTTTTATTTTTTTCAAACCCAGGTGGGATGGCAGATTATGGCTGGTGAATGAATTTAAATATTACCATGTTTTCAGCATTATTTCCCAATAATGTGCCCAACCACACCTTGACATGGGATGCTCTGTTAAGGAAACCTTCCCGGAGGGCAGAAGCTCAGTGTTTCTGCTTGCACGTAGATGCAGTTTTATCTGCAAACAATATCTGTTGTCCTTGCCTCATATGGCCTTATGTGTATGTATGTTCTCCAATATTTCTTCTGGCATTAGTGCCTGAAACATCTCTGATCCTGTACACAAATCTAGGGGTACAGATGTCCACGTTTTCCCAGCTCTGCATCTTTTTGACTCGAGTAATAATTCAGGCTTGTCCGAAAAGATGCTGGTGCTATATAACATGTGCATTGCAGGCAGCTTATTTGGGCGGCTGTGGCTCAAGAGGTAGAATAGGTCGTACTTTAAGTTGACGGTTAGATCGCCGGCTCATCCTGTCCTTGAGCAAGACGTTGAACCCCAAGTTGCCTCTGATGGGCAGACCATAGGCAATGGTCTGCCCATCAGAGGAACTAATTTCCTCCTGTCTGCATCCTTGTCTTACAAACCACAAACTAATTTCAGATTTATGCTCAGAAATCTCCCTTTATTGCTCAGAAATCTAAGCTCGTAGTACACTTCTAGACACCAGCAGCACTGCACTTTGGATATTATCCATTATTATATGCTTTTGGCTGTGGGAGAGCTTCTAGAACAGACTCAGCTTGCTGGCCAGCTGCCTGTCAAGCCTCTCCACCTAGTCTTCCATCCTACAGTTCTTCGGGCAGACAGGCCAGAGAATGACCATCTTCCCGCCACAGTCCTCTTGGCACGTCCCGATGTCCTTAAAGGTTCTCAAGCCACCCACTCAATCCAGATAATGTTCATGTTCTTCTCACAAATTAAAAGTAATACACTCAGGGTTTTGACACTTAAAACTTCAGTTGGTCTGGTATGACCGGTAGCTTATTGTGGCTAATGTTGGCTAATACTAGCGTATGTAACCTACATTACGGCGTCAGTTTGCTGACTTTACGCCCCTTCTCTACTTCTTCTACTGTTATGCTGTTTTTCAGCAAAGGCCCCATAGTCTTGCTTTTATAAAAAAAAATAAACTAGATACTACATGGACAAACTTCTGACATACGTTTTATGGCATTCATCATGTTACATGTTTATCTTTGATCATCAATATGGTTTACTATAAAAGACTTGCACTTTTCAATAACAATAACTTTGAATTTTTCTGTTTTGTTTTTCCATTATCATCTAATATCACACACCACATATTTGTGTATTACATACCTTTACATACATTCTGTATATTATAGATAGACACATACCATGTGTGATTGTAGTTGTTTTGCTGTGCTTTTTATTTCTCGTCTGATAGATATTTTGCTTTTCTTTTTATTCAGTCACTGTGGCAGCTATAGTATCAGTGAGGCAGCAGCAGTCAGTTATAGAGCTCCATCGCCATCTTTTGCTTTGCAGTGGACCTGCAAAACTATTTGGTCTCCACAGAAACTGACAGTGATCTTATTGCATCTACCACATTACAGCTGAATAGCATTGTTCTATTGGAAAATTAGCTCCACACACACACACACACACACACACACACACACACACACACACACACACACACACACACACACACACACACACACACACACACACACACACACACACACACACACACACACACACACACACATATCAACAGAATGTTGGCTTGGATAGTGTGCAGAGGAATGCAGCTGGAGAAATATCTGCAGTTAAAGCTGATGAGTATTCAGAGGAAGACACCAACCAACTCCAAGCAAACAGAGCACGGAGATAAGAGTTTGTAAGGATATCATCGATTAGCAGGCTGCAACAAAGACGGCAGACTGGTGAAGGCTCTAGTTAATGGAAACCATAACTGAAATGGCTATACTGGCAAGCATAATAGTTTTCTTTTTGTTGTTGTCTCTGCATTCAATCAATGTTCACTACTTACACTTGACTGCAGTCAACATTCCTTTGTTCTTGTTTTTAAAGACACAAATTCATCATCGCCGGTGAAGGCACTTATCTTTACCACAGAGTGAAGTGTGAAGCATTGTGAAGGTATCTACACACGAGAGCCGCAGCAGCTGCCATCAGTCTCTGCAGGTGGAAATAAAAACAGATTATCTCACAATTGGGTAGTGGAGATTGATAGTTTTCGCTCGTCCTTCCCGCACATTGGTATTCAGCAACATTAAACCTTATTTGATGTGATGTACTTTAATTTCTGAAGAGGGAAAGTGTGTTTTGCCCTCTGGTTAGGGTGCTGGATCAGCCAGCAAGTGGGATTAAGCATGTGCTCAAGGACACTTCAGTAGAAAGCCAGAATTATCTCACTACATAGGAAACTCTGCAGCCTGATTTAAAACATGGATGAGACCACATTTTTTCCTACTGGAGTACCCTTTTTCCAAGGCACGCTGAACACACAATATAGCTATAGATCAACCGGTCATTTTATGTTCTGCCCTCTTTCACCCTTCGATCTTTTCCATTAGAGAAAGACACACAACTCTGTGAGTATCAACAATATACATTTCTCTATGGTTTCCTCTGGTCTCTTTTTGCCATTGGGAACTAGCTAACACTGCTAACAGTGTCTCTGACATTGACTAGAAATCCAAGCTACCCAGACTAAATAGTAAGCATGTACAGTCTTGTTAAACAAAATAAAAGGAGAGGTTAAATTAATTTAAATGTGTCTCTGTGTTGTGTTTATTTACAGGCTCTTGATTGGTTGGTTGGTTGATTCAGAATGACTTTGAAATCATTGTTTACTGTAATGGTTATAATTGTAAACTTGTAATGTAATTTTAATATTTATTGGTAAGTTATAAAAATGAATATAATGTTATCCATGTAGTCAGTGATCGCATGATTTGTGTCTACATCATACCTGTGATTTGGCTCTTAATTGATAACCACACAAACAACATTATTTTCTCTTCTCTTTTTTGCCTATCTTAGCTTTGGTGTGCAACAAGCCTTTTTCATTTTAGAACATACCATACCAACATACATACCAAGCTAGTTAGTCTCTCACAATGCGATTTCATCGTCACTTTAAAGGGAATAAGTTTGATGTGACATAAATTAACCAGCGGTAACTTGTACTAATACATCAAAGAAAAAAGGCTTCGTAGATCAAGCGCCATCACAAAAGATGGGCTTTTACATCAGCCATACCAGTACATTTATTATAGATAACTAAGCAAATCACTGGAAGAAAAATTCTATATAGTTTTTTTTCTCCAGAATGCCTTGTAAGTGGTTTACTACTTAGACTTAAACGGAGAATCTTCTTCTCTTTTTCTCTCAACGCCTTGTCTCCTCTAAGTAATTCCCTGTCAGGAAATCAGTGCTTGTGACTGAAGTAAAATGGACAAGATAGAAGCACAGTAATGAAGACTTTTAAGGAGGATACGGTTTGTTGGTGGTGCTGTGCTGAGTCATTGTACTGCTTTCTTGTAGTGACAACAGTCATAGCTACCACTGCATCCCAAAGTGTTTAAGTCTCAAAAGACCATATATCATAGACAGAAGGGTGACCTGCATGGGTAGAAAGACTGAACTGTGTCACAGGTTTGAGCGCTACAACAGTTGATGTTGTGTATTGATTAATAATATTTGGGTGAAATATATAATGTTGACAAAACAAACTGAACATTAATGTCAAACTGAGGTGTTTGTGTCTTAAAAAGTTACCTGCACACACACACACACACAAACACATCAGCTTCACTGGAGCAGTTGAGTATACACAATGCTATTGCATTAATCAAATCATATTTTGTCAAATTTCAAATTACTTTTGTTAGGCTATTTCTCAATCCACACAATCCACACTGTAATTTGCGGTTCAATTGTATCTTTCGCAAATCCCTCCTCATACACACAGCACACACATGCAATTTAGGGGGTAGCCGCTACACCCTAAATTGCATGCATGTGCTGTGTGTATGAGGAGGGATTTGGGAATGTGTTAAGGAAACACTCAGGAGCAGCACAACTCATTTCAAATACGTGAACAAGATTTGGGAGACCTTGATGAATTACACAGGAGTATTTAATGAATTTCCAATTGTGGAGAATTTAGGATTACACAGTACAGTGTTGTGCCATCCCAACTTCTGAAGTCCCTGTCTTCCTAAAGGAATATTTAAACTCATGCTGGAGGCATTAAGTTTAGCTGAACCTTCAAAGTAAACAAAGATATTGCCGGTGCCCAAATATCTCAGCACAGTGTTTACTTTCTCTACGGCCTTGGCAGGGTGAGCAGCACTGTCTTATTGTACAGCTGCTACGTCTCCCGTCAACTATGGAGCCACAAAGTTGAAGTAGTCCTCTGCCTGGAAAGGCAGGCTGACCTGAATGACACCTGGGTACCATTGTCTCAACTTACATAGCATGGGTTCATAAGCTGGAAATTCCACAACAGGCGCCACTGGAGCAGTTTGAGGGTTCGAGGCATGCTCAAGGGCACCTCGGCAGGGCCCTGGAGGAGAACTTGCCCCCTTCCAGCTGCCAGTCCACACTCCATAGCCTACTTGGTCTGCATGGGGACCTGAATGCAATTTAAAGTTATTGTTATTAATCATATGACTGAGGTGTGTTTCAACAACATGAAAGAATGTGTTGGTTTCTTTAATGAAAGTTATAGTTTATAGATACAATTTCAGTGTGGTGCACAGCTGTGAGATAAATGCATTCCAGTGCAACAGCCATGTAATAAATACTAGGCCTAACTACTACTTTCATGAGGCATATTATTTTTGTTAAGATTGTCATGCTGCTGTCACTTTAACTTTATATTGTGGTGTGGTCTTGTTCACCCTCTGTAATCTGTTTTTGAGTGGGGTGTGAACCTCTTTATATAGTCTATGGTATGATATGAACCGATTAAAATGGAGGGGTCTGGATCATAGACAGTATATAGTTCTGGATCAGGTCTGGATGGGAACAAATTCCAAAATAAAGATCACGTGTTGGCTTGAGTTGTTTACTGCAGATAAACACCGCCCTCCGGCGGAGCACGGCAGTATGGCAAAAATAGCAGCACTTTAGGACTAAACCATTTATTTGACAACGAGGCGATGTAATCACTGATTGCCATAAAACTGGTGAAATGTACACTATAGCCTTAATATGGTTAAATACATAAAATCTTATCTTTTACCATACATAAATGATGACACGTGTCCCGGTACAGGCTGTTTTGTAATGTTTGTGAGGATTGATTGTTCCCCGTGCGTTGAAAAGGAGTGGTGCGGTCCAATAGTATTGAAGGCAAAGCTGAAAAAACGGTTTGTTTTCAACGAGTGGAAGAAGCGTTGCAGTTTTTCGCAGCCTCTGCACCGATTTTTAAAAACGGTTGCAACATTTATTTCATACCTAGTTGGTATTCGGCCAGCAGCTTTCTCAGCTCGCCATGGCTCTGTGCGGGGGTGTCGGAGCCATGGCTTTGCCTAGCGAGCTTATCGTCCACATATTTTCCTTTCTGTCCGACCGAGACAAGCTCCGGGCCTCGGCCGTGTGTTCACGATGGAGGGAGTGTCTCTTCTACCCAGCGCTGTGGACCGAACTCAAATTGCGGATAGGTGGTGGTTGTAACGGCGGCGGCTCCAGCTCCGAGGAGACCCCGAGGCTGGAGTTCCTCATGCGTAAATTCGGTTCTTTCGTGCGGGAGCTGCAACTGGAACTCGCACCGGTGGAAGGCTGCCTCAGTCCGCTCAACAACAACAACCCGTCGTCCACCAGGATGGACCAGCCCGATAGCGACCCGCAGCTCTCCCAGCGATGGAGAGACGCCATGGCCACCTACTTGGACCAGGTGTTGTGTGTGTTCTCCAGCATCCGCAACAACAGGTAACTTTGGATTTGCTCCAGAATCCCATTATGAGTTTTGTTTTTATTCAATTTCAGGAATTTGCATGATATCCTCTCCTTTTTTTGTAACTTCATATTATTTGGTGCGTCGCAGTAAGCTAGCAGCTAGCTAGCTAGCTCAGTTAACGTTAGCTATAAACAAACCCTGACGGAGTTACGTAACGTTAATAGGGTCATGTCTTTGCGGTGGAGTTAATAGCCCACGGGCTCTTAATATCTCTAAAGACGTTGTTAATATAGCTACGGTAACAGACGGTATTTTATTGAAGTCTTACATTTGCAGTCATCATATGACGTTATGTATGATATCTGCTTAAATGATAATTTCAAGTCAAACGCTCGTCTGCGTTTCTTTTGTTGCCAGTTCTATTTTCTTTGTTGCGTTGGGGTCTTCATACCAGCAGATACAATACAGCACTGGTGGTGGCTAGAGAACGCATTGTTGACTGTGACTTGCTGATATCAGCACTGACACACAGACAGACACATATACAGTGTATGTCACATTTAGCTCTGGTATGTCGTCACATACTGTTGGATCACATATGTGATCCATACATAAAATCTAGCCACTTGGCTAATTTCTTCTGTGGAAATTACTGTTCTGTAAAGCGTTACTTTGAATGTTAAGATTCCTGATTTCAGTGCAGAGCTTCTCTCTATTATACCTTCTCCCACATTCTCTATTATTCTCTACAGTGCTTTGTAGTGTTGAAATAGCACCCGTCCAATGCTGTGCAGTTCATGTCTTAGTTCTGCTGAGGGGGCTGAAACAATTTCTGTTGTCTCACTTGTTCTCACTGAGCGGTTTTAAATAAATTTAAAACGGACTGACGACCTTGCCTGTGTCCCAGATCCGTGCTGCATACTAATTCTAACACGATTTTAAGGTTTTAGCGTATTTATTCTGGAAATGTGACAACATTCACTACATCCAGATGTCGGTTTGTGTATTCAACCTGCTTGATTCTTAAATGTGTTAAACCATAAAGTATGCTGATTTTCTTGTATATGAAGGCCATGAAGATAAGTATTAGGTATTATGGAATTGCTCTAGTTGGTTAACCAAAAAGGAATGACTGCAGATCCTGTGCAGTTAATAAAGACAAATGCCAGCTGTCATATCTATCTTTAGCTCCCATGTTATCAGGTGAGGAAAAGTGAGTTTTTCATTCAGCTCACATTGGTCCACCTCCACTGTCTGGTACTAGTACATGTGTGGTACACAAGATAATGAGAATAGATAACTTATTGTTCCTTTAATTGCGGTTCCACACACTAAGTAGATGCACATGAGACTGCTGTTGGTTTCACTGCAGAGGCAGTAAAGCTTAGCTCTCAGATGATTTACAGGAAGTGGGCTTCAGGAAACCTAATGCACACAGTACCTCGTAGGTTGGCCTATGTCATGTGTGGCTGCACGGCATACATGTGGTTGAATCCTTTCCCACAACTTAACATCTGTGATCTTCCAAACATCGTTATCAAAACAGATGCAAACTTTCTCTTTGGAAGAATGTAATTGGATGCATTGTGACATATAAGCCTACCTTGCCTACCTTGCCTGCTTTTCAAAGCATCACCTTTTGGCTTATAGTCTGCTGCTTGATTGTTGGCAATCTATTTTGGGTACCAGGACATGAAGGGTTCTAGACAGCACTGCAGCAAAGTGCATAGTTGCAATAATTCTATCCTGATAGGAGACAACCCAGCAACGTAAAGAACCAGGGCTAGATTAGATGGAGGTAAGAGATAACTCTCATTCTGACGTTGTTTGGATTTGAAATACTTAAACCTAACCCCTGGTCTAGCTAATGATGCTTGTTTGAAATTTCCAAGCACCCCTTATGTGCTCCATGCGATAGAACCAGATATACAACTTACATTAGTAATGTCTTACAATGTTGACAGAGTAAACGATGATGAAAAAAAAAACATCCTTTTGAAATTGTTATGTGACTAGGTTTGGTTCTCCGAATACTGACAGAAATGCAATGGGGTATACTTTTGTTATTGTGATACAGATGTCTCAGTAATGCTAGCACACCACACTGATGTTTTCCCATTGTTTAATTTTGAAGAAAATAACTGAAGCCCACTCTTGTTGAAGGCAGAACTTTCACATAGTTTTTATTTTATTTCAAAGGTCTGAATGGGAATTGACCACAAGAGAAAAACAACTGTTTTTAATGTATACCTGTTAACTGTCTGTCAAAACATTCAAAAATATTGCTAAAATTACTTGTTAACATAAATCAATCTAGTATTGTAGAATAATTTGTCTTCTTTTCTGTATTTCTAACCTCCTCTCTCTCTCTCTCTCTCTCTCTCTCTCTCTCTCTGTGTGTGTCTGTCTCTCTCTCGCGCTTTCTCTCTCTCTCTAGAAACCTGCGGAAGCTGAGTCTGTATGGAGACACATGTGTTCTCCAGCAGGAGGGACTATTGGACAGCTCCCACCTGCACCAAATTCACCAGGGGGACAAAAAGATCAATGAGTAAGCCTGATTATGTCAATATAAAAGCAATTTTCTGTTGAATGTCAAATGGCTAGATTCAGTATTTGTTTCTCTCCATAGAGTGATTACTTGCATTTTAATCTCTAAACAGAGATCTTCATGTGAATGCAGAATCTGTAGGCAATGGGACCAAAGAGTTTGGTATCGGAAACGCTCTGGATTCCGTTTGTAGTCCGAGTAGCATTGACCGATTACCATTGAGAGGGCTTTGGTTGCGTGCAAGTAAGAGTCCATGTGGAGAGCAAAAGAGGTGGAACGCATTGGCCCGGAATCCAATCTCGGAAGCCATTGGCTATCGTCTGACGACGATTTATCTTTTTATTAGCATTTGTCTTTTTAATTTATCTACATTCATTGGCAGATATGTTTATAGAGACTAGCCAAAATGTTATCTGGACCTAGTCCAGTGGATGTACATTGCTGTGTTAAAGCCTGACATGTCCCTCTGTGTGACTAAACAAAGCCAGCATAGTGGCAGACCTTGATTGTGGCGCTATTGCAGAATCTCTGTGTGAAAGATGCTAATGACTGGCATGGATGTTTGTGTGGGTGTGGGAGAGTATTATTTACAAAATGGCACTGTTTGCACTTTTGTTTGGAATTGGAAACGGTGTTTACATACAATACATTTAGCAAATGTGTAGTTTGTCATAATCCAGTCAACAGGCACACAGCATCTCCAGCATCAACACATCAGGACACACAACATTAAACACACTCCCTGTGTGTGTCCAGCTTTCTGTCAACAAACTGTTAATGTATGAATGAATAATGTAGCCGAGGCTGCTAAGGTGCAGCAGACTCTGTGGATCAGTCTCTGAACAGGGACGGATGCTTTAGATAATCCAGTACACCAACGTGTTTATTAGCGGATATTGGCTCTACTAGAACATATTTAGAATCTGTGGTCAAATCTTAAAATGTTCATGCCACTGCTCTATAATGTGAGAAAATACTCTCCGCATTAACTTGTAGACATTAGGCCTAATTAGAGGTGTTGAAATTAATCAAATAATCGCTGCATCGAATCGTGGACATGGACGATGCCGCATCAATAATCGGCCGGGCCATAATTGATTATTTCTGTTTACAATTTAATGTAGGCCTAACAACGTTTCGGTTTACGTATTCGGTTATGTTTTGCACATTCAGGAAGTGCCATGTGCTCAGTGCTGTTCATGTATTTGACGCATCGTGATGCATCGAGATATCGAATTGAATCGCTGACATGATAATCGTAATCTAGGCCTAATAATAGTAATGTTACTATATTGATGGTGCACTACATATACATGTATAGTATGTCCGGATACTCAATTTGGTGATTTCAACATACACTGCCCATTAATCCAGAACACTATACTCAGTGTTTCCTTTAGGATTTTTTTAGCACTGGGGGACACTAAGCTGCACCACAAAGAACGGGGAGTGCATTATGTCAGCAGTGAAACTCCTACACTATATTATAGAAGTTAACTTTAACATATAAACACTCAGAGCACACACAGTGTGACATAAACTGGCGTTATCACATATTAACGGCGATGATTAGCTAAGTAGACTTTAACGAGTGTGCCGTGGAGAAAGGAAAAAAATAAGGCTTTGATTCAACTCCTGCCATAACTTCGATCTAAATAGATACAGATATATATTTGTCCTGCATGATGTCACGCAACAAACTCCACATGTACAATAGGCTACTCACGTTTTCCTCACAAACGCACAAACCAGACCGAATGAAGAAAAGGAATAAATAAAAAAGTCTGCTGCCTCTCAACATCAAAGCGCAGTGCAGCTAACTCAACCGACATCAGACTGCAGTATCGCCATCCACCTGTGGGGGGCGTGGACAGGCTTTCCAACAGGCAGGATCATTTTAAAAGGCAACTGCAACTACATTGCACGTCTGCCTTATTTCTGATACCGTGGCGGCAGAAATTTTGGCGTGGCGGGCCGCCATTTCCAAATCAACATAGAGGAAACACGGAGTATACAGATCATTGTCAATTTTGATGGCTTTTCCCTTTTTGAAATCACAGTACAGTATTTCTCATTCATGGTAACCAGTGTGGGTTTGTTTTTAAACTCAGTGGTAGTGAGGTGGGTGGCATCATATTAATTCCGATGTTCATACCATCCATCTTCTGCTTTTTAGGACCTATCTTTCTCTTTCCATTGTATGTATATTGAGGCTGTTCTTCCTTCTTAACTTCAGGTTTATTTTTTAGGATGAAATTTGTCTTAAATTTGAACTGGCATGCACTACTCCCATGGTGTCTTAACTTTAATTTAACTTGAAGGAAGCTGTGTTCATGCTGGTAATTCTCTTCCACCCTCTCTTCTCCTCCACTGTGCTCTGCAGAGTCCAGCAGTTGTTCATGGAGTTGTTGTCTAACAGCAGGCAGCTCCGGTGGTTGTCCTGTAGTTTCATGCTGGGTCTGGTGACTCCCTGTTCCTTGGCCTGCCTGTCAAATCCTTCAGCCGAGACCCTGCAGCACCTCAGTTTACTGGACCACCAGCTGGGTACGTGCTGGTGTGTTTCTGGAAATGTTTGTCTGTAACTGTGTAAATGCAGTAGCAGCTTCAATTAAAAACAAATGGAAATTGGCTTGTATTGGTGCAAATCCTTAACAGTTGAACCCATAGATAACGACACAAGTAGCAGTTGTAGTACATGTTGGTAGTATGTTTGTACAACTTGTAATCTCTCCTGAATTTCCTTCAGGTCCCCTCATCTCGCCATCCGAGTTGGATCGTCTATCTAATCTTCATTCTCTGGCTCTGGATTTCTCTGATTTCACATCTGAGCTTTGTGGTCTGCTGGCATCTCCACGCCGTACTCCACTGCATCGCATCTCCCTGCTGCTCAATGGCGCCGCCCTGGAGTTCAAACCATTAGAAGGGACCGCTACAGAGGACGATTGGAAGGCACTGGTAATGCAACGTGTATCTTTGTTTCTCAGTCTTGTTGGCCCTCTGCTAGAGTTATTCCAGGACAACCTCTTGCTTTATATAATGAAAAGATAAGAGTGTTTGAAATGCCGTATGTCAATGAAACAGCAGTCACAGTTAGCCTTTTTTTTTTTTCCAAGTCTTCATGTGTACATCAGTCAAGTTTGCCTGATCCTCCCCCCAGATTCGTGTTAGTGCCAACCTGCGAGTGTACGTCATGGCCCTGGAGATCAACAGCTCAGAGCTCCTTGGGGTCCTAAAGCCTAGCCTCCCTCTGGAGCGCCTCCACCTCGACAGTTACAGCACACTGGTGACTGACGCCACGTTGGAGCTCATTTCCCAGCAGTACAACAAGACGCTGACTCATTTCCTGCTCCTGAGGGATGACCCCGACTTCCCTGACCTCAGCATCAATCGGAACGAAGACCCGTTGGTCCTCTTGGCATGGAGATGTACTCAGCTGGCTGTACTGGTGATACATGGTGAGTTCAGCTTGTTGTTTCGGGGATGTACAGTAACGTGACTTCAGGTTCATTCTGATCAGTGCTGGGCCATCCTTATGATGACAAACGCAAGTGGTTGTAGTGGTTAGCATAGTAGTGGTAGTATATAAATTGGTTCAGGCTCGATTGGAGTAATCTGACGATGGGTTGGAAGCCAAGAAAAACTTTAAAACCTACATGTTGCTACTACACTATATCAATTCCAGTTCTGTTGGTGATACCTAGTTTTTACGTTCATGTGTGGTTAGCAAAAGTGCTCTGCTTTGCTTTCAGGAAATCGAAACTTTACAGAATTGAAGTGCTTATTTTCAGAGTCATCATTAATTGTACTTGTGGTAATTCAAAACAATGACTCTTACCGTAGTTCTTTTCTAAACAAGATGCAACCATGGCTGGCCATAGATAGCCACTATCACGTTAAGCTTAAAATTTTACCTAAATAAATGGATTTGTTGGCAATTAAGGGGCAATACAAGAAACTGTAAATGCAGAAAGTTGTGTTTCTGGCCACATGATGGATTTAAGTCCAATATTCACTCTCCTGATAGCTCTGTTTTGCTCTGTACCAACTCCTGAGAACAATTGTGTAGCTTGTTAGCTGTTCACGGTTAGTCACTAACTTTGTCTGGTGTTTGGTGCTGTGCAGGTAGCATACAGTGGGTTTATTTTCACTGAAAACCGCTTCCTGCTATGTTTGGAAACAAAGCTGATTAGAGTGATTGAAACAAGGAAGTGAAGTTGCTACCAGCAAAAAAAATGAGCTGAGGATAAATGCAGAGTTGGTAGTTATAATCTGTGGTTTTGTCACTATGTGAGACATCTTCAACATAACACATCGTTAAATCCGTTTTTAATGTAAAAGTTTTAAATAAGGAAGTTTCAAGGCTTGCTTAATGTCTGTGGTATAGCAGTGTCCTGATAGGGAGCAAAATCTCTAACATGTTTCACATGTTTTCAAATACTGCACAGCAGTTGGTTGAGATATTGCAATTAATATTGTCAGTGCCATTTACAGGCATTGTGTTTGTATAGAATTAGGTCAAAGTTCCATCTAGGCAACTGTATGAGATAAGGAAATGATAAGTAACCGAAGAGAATCCCATTCCTAAGGAGTGTAAATTTGCAACCATTATATCATTATATATTATGTCATGGGTTGTACCTAATGGTATGTTGATTGTAACGCTGTACTGTATATAATATTCATTATTTATCCTTATTCTTGGCAAGATAAGTCCACCTCCCTGAACACATCTCTCTCTGTAGGTTACACCGTTTGGGCCCATAATTTGGTGGCCATCTCTCGGCTGCGTGGCTCCAACCTTCGCGTCCTGACCGTCTCTGAGGAGAGCATCGACTTTGATCCGGACCAGGCAGTGTGCATGGATGGCGACCCGGTCCATAACCTGGTCAAGGAGGTTTCTCTGGGCCTCGCCCGTGTCTGGCACCCTTGCCTGGATTCCAGCCTGGTTTTGTCCGAACCCACCCATCACTTCCACCACGAGCTGCACGCCTTCAGCATGGGCATGTAGGCAGGGATGGCAAGTCCAACACATCACAGCCTAAACTGTGTCAAGACCAGTCCAGACCAACAAAGTCCAAGTCAACTCAGACCTCTAAACCAGGCCAAAGCAGACCTAAGTGAGAAATCTAAACTGGATCTTAAAACAATCTGAGTATCATTTATGTGAGCTGATTGTTTTTATTTTTACTTTAATTTTTTGTTTCTTTCACGGGGGTTTTAGCACACAATCAAGTCCTACCATTTTCCAAATGATTCCCTGTTTTGCCTCCTGATTATCTAGTTAGCCAGTGTCTAAAATCTTTGATGTTTTAAATAGATTTTCCAATTTAAGAATATCCCTTTTAAAACTGGATATTCATTCAGTTAGAAGTCATACCACTCTGTGGTCCCAGACCACAGACAAGACTTGAGTCATGAATCATTTTTTTATTTGTCTGCCAAAATGGGTCACTCGTACTCGTGCTGCTTCAAATGCCCTCTTGTCTGGCATCGCCCAGTCTGGTCTGGTCTTGATCGAAAATTCGTCAGAGCTTGATGTCTCCCCTTCACCGTAATAACCTCCAGAGCCTCTGTATGATGTAACTTTGATTTCTTTGACTGTTCATCTCTCCCTGCTCTGTGTATAATCTTGTTTTCCTGTGTGGTGGTTCCCTTGCCTGTATAGGCTTTGTGTGTATTTAAATACAGATATAATATTATTATTATTATTATTATTATTATTATTATCCTGCTAACAGCGAGAACAGGACAGGCAGGCGGGTTGAGTGATGGACAGGTGGGATTTGGAGGGCGGGGGGGAATGCTTTAGTTGTGAACGTGTTTTTTTTTTTTTTTTTTTTTTTTAAACCTCTGCTCTGTGTCGGTCTGTCTGTCTGCTCAACTCTAGCAAGGTTGGAGTTTGTAAACTAACCTATCAATCGCTTCCTGGGTAACACAACCATAGCTGCTTCTTGTGTTGCTCTGACAGAGCACCTTTTGCAATTGTCCACTAGTTCGAGAGCCTTGGCAGCAGGGTGGGAATCTCCACTGCAACGTGGCTGACTGTGGCAGGTGCTAATCAGTTGTAATGCTGTGTTCAGCAACAACCATGTCAGTGCTGTGGCTCGGATCAATGGTTATATTAAGGATTTTGAGCACCTTACTGATGGTGTAATGGAGAATATTGTTACATGCTTGCAGCCAACACATTTCCCACCCAGCTCACTTGTCGACTTTTCGGGAAACCTTGCTAGTTGATTAACTAGGGAGCCTCGTCTTCCGACTGACATTCAGAGCCAAACTATAAAACGCAGCCTGTCACAATACAACACCCCCTCCCCCGCTCTGTTCTATTTTGATCTGTAATGAGCTGGTAGTAAATGTTTGCATTTTTTTCTTTCTATATTCAGGATATAGGATATAGCTGCTTTTGCTCTTAATTAGAGGTCAAGACTTTCTGACTGGTATCACTGGTTCCAGAGCCCTTTCTTTGTATTAAAATTGATTTGAGTCAAAGAAAAGAAGTCATTGAGTCAAAGAAAAGGAGTATGCGTCATAATATGAAGGGCTCTGAGATTTAAAAAACCTACAAATAGTTTCCATAATTATATATATATATATATATATATATATATATATATATATATATATATATATATATATATATATATATATATATATATATATATATATATATATATATATATATAAAATAAATAAATAAAATTCATCTTTGTGGCTACTTCCAAATTCTTGGTGTGGCCATGCAAACAAAACCAGTATTCTGTAGGCAAATCTTTTCAAAGGTGGCAAATAACAAACCCAGGTTTTGCTGCCATGCCAGCAATGCAGATCGTAGGCAGGAAGTAGTTTTCTGTCAATGGCGGATTTCGTGTTTTCGAGTAAAACCTTTCTCGACAAAGAACCGGGAAAAGAAAATGATGCACTGAATGTAACTACACTCTCATTCTGTTGGCGAGTCGGGTTATTGTTTTATATTGAAGGCCTGTATAGCTATATTTGCCTCAGAACAGTCATGGCTACTGAATAAATGCATTTGGACATGGGTTCCACTGACAGCCAAGACTGGGTACAAGTGGCACCTACAGCACAACAAGGCTTTGGGTCAAAACCTTTGGCGTATTACTGTGACGAAAAATATTCTCTGTCAGTCTCAGGTAGGCTTTTAAACATCACTATGACCAGGACAACGGTGGTGATAATGTCGAGTACAGTTTGTAAAACAATCAGTTAGTGTGAGATATTGTCGTTATTTTATTTAATTTTTTTTTTGGTTTTGTTTTTCCTCTTGAGTCACAGTTGCCTTGAAAACAGCCCCTTGTTTTCTGGATACAGTTGTTGTTGTTGTTGTTATTAATGATGTTTATCTTGCCATCTGATAAACCCTCGCTCCACCTTGGTTGGTGGGGGATCAGTAAACTTAATCATATACATTTGTTTTCAAAGATTAAGGTTGATAGACTAAAGAATGGCAAAACAAGTCTGCTCATTGCACATGTTTTATATCTCCAGTAGATGTTGTGGAGGACAGAGAGCGGCTGTGGAGCGAAGGAAATCCATGCTGTCGATGGACCTGCTGGGCCAAAATTTATAAATGAAATAAATGTTATTCAGGCTCTGTGGAAGTACAAGCATGTCAACGCTCAGGGCCCTTGGCAGGCATTGTTGACCAAATATCCTGTGCTCCACACAAACCTAATCGTGAGTATGACCAGTGGATAACTGGGCCAAGAATGGCTACATCTGACGCTCCAGTGGTTGTTGTGACTACTGAACGGTTATTAATGACAGCTGTGGTAGACCGGTGTCTTATTAAGGCATTTCTTGAGCCGAGTTGAGTGTCGGGTTGGGCTTTAGAGCACCTATAACATGCATAAATAAATGCTGCCAACTAGCCATTGTTAGGAAAGTTACACTCCCAAATGGCTCACTTGTTTTGCACACCATGGCGCTTTAGAGGTCGGTGCAATGGCACTGCCGACTGTGAAGGTCCGTATCAAGGTCTGTAGTTTACAAGATTGACCTGCGATTTTCCTGTGGACTTATATGGATCCTGAGTTATACAGTGTGCCAGCACTTTGCTTGGTTCAGAGTGAATTGGTCCCAGTGGTTACCAAATGTTTGCTCGTCTGTTAATGGACCTTGCTGGTTTAGCCATGATGATCTCTCTAGTCCTTGGTCCATATCTCAGGCTGTATATAGAGCTGCAAACTCAAACACTCCAGAGGGGATAGCCATACCAACATAACACATTCAGACCAAAATATGTTGGTTTTTATCTCATTTTCTTCCTCCCCTCCTCCTAATTGTTCCTCGCGTCTCATTTTTTTTTTTTTTTTTTTTTTTTTTTTTTAAGAGCTCAACTTTGCTCTTTTATGTGAAAGATTTAAGCTGTTTGTATTGTGTATAGGCATCACCTGATGAGGGGAAAATGACAGCAATCTACTGTAGAATGTAATTTCAAACTAGAGCGAATAGATTTTTACTAACAACTTATTTTAAAAAGCTGATTTTACAAACTCCACCCTCACCCACCACAGGTCTTCTCAAGTCCCCACACGTTATTGGCTCCACACTAGATTTCAGATCGCACTGTTTGGGCCGGCCAAATTGTTTTTGCCCAGAATAAAAGGGGATTGGCTGTGTGGTTATTCTCGGACTATGGTCCGCTTGAGCAGGATAACATTTTCATTTAACTATAATATTCCCATTTGGATAATGTATATAAAGTGCTGTTCTAATCATACATTTCACTCCCATACACAAGACAAAAAGTCTTCCTTTATGGAGGCACTGGGACAAATTCTCTATCAATGGTTAATGTTTTGACAATTTGCGATTTATAGACATATTTCACAATCCCAAAAGTGCAGAGAAAGATGAGAGATTATAAAGACAATATGCATGAGAGCAGAAAGGCACTGCAAAACAATGTCTTATTTTTTATTTATTTTTTGTTGTTGATTCTGTTAGGTTTTGTTTCTTCACCAATAGACACCAAAATGTTAGTGAAGACGGTGTGGAACGAGCTCTGTGTTGTCCTCGCAAGGAGAGAAGAGGTGAGACAAAGTTCTGCCAGTAAGCCAATGCTGATAGGCAAACAGCTTTACACTCGCATAGAGTTTGGCGAAATGAACGACACACATGGTCACTGTATGGCATAGCATTTTAAAAACTACAATTGGTGGAAAAATGACTTCTTCCTGATCTCTTTGTATCATCGCTAATCGCTAACTATTGAGCCATCTTGTGCCTGAAAGCTTCTGGAGTCTTACTGCTTTTCAAACCTCTGCTCTCCCCAAGTTATTAGCTTTGTGTTGTTTGTAGTTGTTGCTGTGATTGTTAGTTCACTCCTTAGGGAAGCCGCATTAGAAGCTATAGTAGCTAGGGTTTCCAAACATGTTTCAGCTCACATGCTTTTTATTTTCTCTTGGAGCGTGCCTGTATTTCCTGAGCACGTTTACATGTAAGCTTTGAAAAGTGTACCCAATAGTAGTGTGTAAATTAGATGGGTTTGACTGTGTGTGTGTGTGTGTGTGTGTGTGGGTGTGTGTGTGTGTGTGTGTGTGTGTGTGTGTGTGTGTGTGTGTGTGTGTGTGTGTGTGTGTGTGTGTGTGTGTGTGAGAACAAGTTGTCAGTAGGACAGCCGTCATGTTCTCTGCATGCAAGTGTGTGTGTGTGTGTGTATTGAAGGGGGGACTTGCTCATGTTCAGCAGTATAGTCTTATCACTTCTACTGCAGCAGGAAACCGCAACAGAAAATCCTTTGTTCTCAGGGTACAATCAGTTTTCAAAAAGAGGAGGAGGAGGGAAAGTTACAAAAGCTCAGGCCTCTAGCTCACTTATATGAATAGTAGGAGTCACTGGATCTGTTCTCCTCCCTTGGTGTGTTTTTAAGCTGCCAAAGACCACAGTGGAACAAACTTAACCCAGACACAAGTCTATCTGAAGTGCCCATGTACACGCACGCTGGCAGGAGGCTGGTCCAGTATTCTTTCCTACTCTACACCTCCTTCTAATACTTTGATATTTGTTTGCTGTTGATATACTATGGACCATACTGTGCTGGACCAGGTCAAATGTCAACAGTCTCGTCCTGTGGTTGACGTGAAAAGAGACCAAAGCAGACCTGCGCGCGAACATTTGGCCAATGTTGTGTTAGTGGCTGCACCCTATGTTTAGAAAATGTAGGATTTTACACTAGCTGTGTAGAATGTGTGTTATGGGAGGCACAGTTGGACATGTATAACCAACATATGTTACTTACTAAAGGTAAGCAGCGTTGTAGCACAGCTTGTACAATGTGGCCAAATTCCTATCTGTGAATGGCACTCAGGGTCTACACACTGCATGTTGCTGAGGCATCATAGAGCAAAGCAAGGCCTTTCTAGTCCAGCGCAGTATGCTTCTAAAGTGTTACAGAGGCTGAAGGAGAGAGGTCTGGCCACCATATTGCTCCCCCTTTTTTTTCCTTCCCCATCACCTGTTTCACTGTGAGGAGTGAGTGAATGTAAAACTTAAGGCGAGGAGTTTGGTTCAATCTCAGAACACGTCAGGGACTAAACATTCCCTCGGATGCTTCCTGAAGCTACTTTCTGACAGATTGTAGCCTCCCAGCTGGGACACATGCCAGCGTGCCTGATCTGATATGTTGCACGGCAAGCCCGTGGCCAAGGTCAAATTTGATGGGAAGTGTTTAGTCCCAGGCTTTTGGAGCTGGAAAGTGATTTGCTGCTAGAGATCTGCTAGGGACAGAACATTCCACATGGGGGTCGCTCAGGCCATCTGACTTGCAAGCAGTTTACTACAAGGCTAAAGTGTCCACGTGAAAATTAGACTCTATATAAATATAGACTTTTTTTTTTTTAAATTTTTTTATTTTTACTTTGAATAAGTTGGTCTGTTTTTTTTTTTTTTTTTTTTTTTTGAAGGGACACCAGATTACCAGCTGGTCTGAGCCGAGTGGAGGTGTGATACCATTTAGAAGTGGTTATTTAAAGTGTGTCGCTCTTTCAAAGGACTGTGTTTCTAAGATGTGTTTCTGCAATGCCAAGATCTGCTTTCACTTGATGCTTCAGCATCCTGAGGGCATTTTGTGGCCTTTTGTGTCCGGTACACAAAAGGTCACAGGTGTGAAAGCAACTTATACTGACTGTGTGCTAAACATAAGGAATAGCTTCTCTTTTTACAAAAAAAAGTTGGTTTCACCCATTGAATCAATGTGCCAGATTAAAAAAAACATCACAATACAGTAAGAGGAGGGTTGTGTCTGCGTGTTTAGTACACACATGAATGCACACAGAAGTGACAGTACATAATCCCCATGGATACACAGGGGCACCTTGAGTCTGGGCTGGACTTATTTATACACCATATGCAGAGAGAGAGAAGTTTGTGTATGACTATACTGCACTGTGTGCACACAGAAAGACTGATCTGTGCTCGCAGAGCCTTACTTTCAACGAGTTCTACCATTTAAACTGAATGGTTTAAAGGCTCCAGAGGTGAGATGAGGCGTCCGTTATTCAGGAGACCATTCCCAGCAGTTACTGTACATTGATATGGTCGCAGCCAGTTCAATCTGCCCTTTTGACCAGTTTATATTTTGTTTTTGTTTCTTTTGTGCTCTTTATATGCATTCATAGAGAAATCCTGGAAGAAATCAGGACCTCTGTGGCCTGATGGGTAATTGAATCCACATAGCGGCCCTCTAATGTACTCCCATCTGAGACAGTTGGACTTGACAGCTTATTAAAACTGCGCTGTAGATATACAGGGATCTGTCCTACCAGGCCCCATATACATTACAAAGAGTTGGATGCTAATACTCAATAGCCAATAGTAAGAGCATTGACATGGACAGATGTGTGAGCGACCAGCGTGTGCTATTTTAGTACCTAAGCAACCGACTGTGTCAGAGCTGCATCAGTCTAAACAGGCTCACAGCCACATCCGACATTACGGTTTCATTTCCACTTTGATCGTTGCTCAGACTCTATGCCAACTTGAGAGTTTGTAATGTTGACTTTCTGGATGTTTGCAATGTTGTGAAACTATACTTTAAAATATCTGTAGAAAAGAGGTAGTGGGATGCCTAAAACAGGTTTTTGAAGGGATTACCATTAATAGACAGGGTTTCCTCATCACAATGTGAGATTTCAGATGCTTCCTGTTTGTTTTATGTTTTTACCTAAAATGCTAAGACCACGGACTACTACCAGACATTGAATAAGCTCACATAGGGCTGGACTCCTACAGGAATGTGAAGAATCTCATTAACACCCTGACAATTGTTTCTGTAACTTAGGAAAAAACACTGGATGTGCATTGCACTGATATAAAATCAGTCCTGTGTAACAGATATAGCTAGATGTGTATAAGGCTAGGTATATTGTCAGTAAAGGGGAGGTTCACACAGAGAAAGGCCATTAGCCACACTGAGAGCCTTAGAGAAATTTGGAATTCCCCAGTTCTCCATTTCAGCCATAGCTGACACTAAAACTAATTTTCCAGCCAGCTTATGATGATGATGGTGATAATGATGATGATCTTAGCATAACGGTGATATTAACGGGACTTATTTTACACTTTCGCCACATTGTATTTCTAGAGAAGAAACAAAAAAAAATAGCACTGAAAGCATAACCTGGCCTAACTCTGTCAGTAGCTGTGGTGCATACCCTGGACGTTGGTGTAGCGCCTGGCTATATCAAGGAACTGATAGATATTCATGCTCAGTGTCAGCCAACTATCTTCATTAAGATCTCAGCTACCGTGGCTCTGATGTTTCTGGCTGCTAAACAAAGTCTTTCTTGTCAAGTCTGGAGAGCCAAACCTCCTAATTAGCCAGGCAGGCAGGCCTGCTGCCCAGTCCAGCCGCACAACTATGCAAGAGGAATGCATATAATCCACACTCTTCTCTATTTTTTTTCCTTCAGTTTTTACATTTAGTTTTTCTTTTTCTCACTGCCACGCAGTAGTATTGAAGACGTAAACTAATAAGAACTTGCAATGACAATACTTATGATGATTTATGAAATCTTTATCATTTAGTTTTAAGATCTTTTGATTCTGGTCAGCCAGCCCAGCGACAGCAGCGGTGACGGCGGGCTCACTCTTGGTCTCTGTGAGACTGGCTAGACGGCCCCAGTTTTATCGTGGTACGAATGTTGTGCATTTGTTTAAAATCAGGACAGTTTGCAATAACAGCAGTCTTACTAGTGGCCACAAAGGGGCACGAGCAGTGCTGACAGCGCCCGGCTACGTCTTAAGAAAACCATCAGAGGAAGAAATATAAACTATATAAATAGATATATATATATAAACTCACACAGTGCATATTTGTATTAGGTATCAACGATGCATTACCATGGTATAATCTTATGCAACACATGTCCGGGTTCAATTTATGAACATGAAGTATATTATAAAATCACACAGACTTTGTAAATCAGAAGCTATGTTGTGTGTTTGTTTTTTTTTGCGAAAACGGGTTTACCATCCTTAATGTTGAATATTCTGAGCGTTATGTTCCTGTGTGATTGTGTTTGTTAAAGTGAGCACATAGCAGTGGGTTTTACCTTCTTTCTGTAACCAGATGTAACCCAAAACACAGCTGGACAGCTGGATTTCCAATGACCTGTAGAATATTTTAATTGCATTTCATTTTGTTTCTTAAACACTTTATTATCTGATCTGTACACCGTTTTACAAATGTGGGAGTGTGAGTAAAGGCATGGATTAAGACCTGTTCTAACCAGCAAAGAAAAGTTCCACTCGATAAATGTGTGTATTTGTCCATGTATAAGAACCTTTTCAGTTGAGAACTTGGCTTAATCTATGTCTGTGAAACTGCTCTTTAAATTAATGACTAAAATAATATAAACCTCTGATTTGAAACCTGTCCAGCTGATTTTCATTTTAGTGTGCAGGGAAAGAGTCCTCCCCAGCTGTGAGGACAGATTTTATCATAGAGAACAGTGTTGATCCATGGTTCTGTTGTGGAGAAAAGGGAGGGGCACGTTATAAACCTCCATGTTAAACCTCTGGCATACACTTGAGAGGTCAACCTGCCGAATGTCGATTTGAATTAATGTTGAATGAATGCTTCTCTTCTTTTAGTCAGTGAATAAAAACATTAAAACGTTGTTTGCTTTCCATTGTCTTGTTTACCTCCTGTTTTCAGCTTCAGCAGCATGCTGGGTACACGCCGATACGATTCTTTAACCTCCTGGGGTTTAAAAAATATCTTTTTTTTTTTTTTTTTTTTTTTTTTTTTTTTTAGAGGGTTATTTAGCATGGAAAATGTACAATACATAAATAGTATATGTATAGTTAGAGAAAATAGACTGATGAGGAGAAAACACAGAATATGAGCTCTTCTCATACAATTCTCGACACTCCAGAAAGGAGTGGTAACACATCCCATTCCTGGCACAGCAGGGCTTTCCCCTTTTTAAGTGAGAGGGCAACATAAAAAACATGCAAATGAGATTTAACCACTGTCACCATGACAACACGGTATTGGGAAATACATGGGAAATTGCTGGTTAGTGATGAGCTGAGAGAGGTAGCGAATGACCGAGGCAAAGCACACTGATGGCTACAAAGCAGGATGAATTACTATTTTCTCCCTGCCCACACTTTTAATAGACATGAATATAAGACATGATACAAATAATTAAGATTTAGAAAATTTAAATTTAATAGGAAATATTGAGAGAAACTGCAACCTATTACAGTACTCACCCACCCCTTGGAGTTACCTTATCTCGCCATTCGGTGCTCAAGTGGAGGATTTACATTTGAGCAATGATCACAGGTTTTATTCAGGAAAAAGAAACCTGAAGGCCATAGATAAGAATAACTACGCTGCAGCCAAAAGCCACCCCCTAAAAACTGTGGAACAAGTGTGCAACTCTATTCACTTTCTAATGATTTATCTTTACGTACGTTACGTTAATTTACGTATTTTTAAGTCGTCTTGATGATATAAATATTTGCCCATATCGTTTCGCAGACACAACAGAGCGAATGCTCACTGCTCATTTTAGTTTGCTACCTGCTTTGTTCAGAGCTCAGACAAAGAGCTTGTTCACATCTGGGTAATGAGATTATCATGTTGGTCTTATGCAATTAAGATGAAACAATACGTTTTTGTGTGTCCCACAGTTACCATGTAGGTGACAATATGTAGTGTCACACTATAAATTTAATAAATGTGACTTTGTCTAATAGGCACGTACCACACATTTTGCAATCACCAATTATTAGTCAGGTGTTTGTTATGTATTCTGCTCATCCTGCATGCAATTTGTTGGGATGTATATACTATAGGTATCATATCACCATATACAGGTAAACAGTCATACTGTTAACTGACTGCTATAGTACAAGTTGTGGTACTATAATTCCTGGGGATCTTGTGACTCACACCACTCCTAAAAACTCCTGGAAAGGGTCATAATTAAAGGTCTCCTATATTACTATTTTGCACATAGTTGTTACATTCAGAAACAAACAGGTTTTTGATTGTATGTGGGTGTGAAGATTCTAAATGCAAGTAGGCTAGCAACATGCTGGTACAGTAGGCATGCACTTATAAGTATGCATAGCCACACAGTCTTGTTCACTATAAGAAAAAATCGTGATCGTTTTCAGGCAACGGTAACGTGCACAGACGTAAATATTAAGGGACATGTTATTTTTACTGAGTAAATTGGTCATTGTGACATTAAAAAGTTTTAGCTGTCGCTTTTAAGATGAAAACTGAGCAGCAGATGGCGATAATGAACCAAAAAACTCGCATGTCAGCCCCGGGTAAAACCGCAGAAAAAGAAAAAGAGCCAAGGTGAGGTAAAAGAAGAAGAAACAACACGTGACTCGCGCTAACTGGAAGCAAGATGGCGGTGGCGGTGCGTAGCTTGCAAGACCAGCTTGAAAAAGCAAAGGAAAGCCTGAAAAATGTGGACGATAATATTCGTAAATTAACGGGACGTGATCCTAATGAATCAAGGTAAACGAAAAAAAGGCCCGACTGGTTATTTTGCTTGTGGCGTATTTCTAGTGCTACGCAATCTTGCTAGCATTCAAATGACTACCGATATGTGCTAGCATGAGTCGGTTAGCTAACGTTAGTTAGCAAACATTACCACCTCCTTAGATTGTTTTGTGCTAGTCAAACTTACTCAAGGTCGCCTTACCTATGTCCAAACTGATTAATTAGCCGCACAAAAGTACTAAATAATACCCTAACTGCTCTTAGCTTAGGAGTGGAATATCGAAGCCAGTAGGCCAACTATTGCCATGCCCTGCATGCGTCGTCCGGGTGTCACCACAGATGTTCCTGTGTAGTAACGTTAGTGCTAAAATGTCTCTTGCTTCTACCAAAGTAACCATACCGTTAACAAAAAAAGTATAATCTTTTCTTTCAGAGCTAATGTGACTCAGAACTAATTATATTGGTTTTTGTGTTGACCTTTTTCTTTCTGTTTACAGACCGGGTCAGATCCGTCGGCTCGGCGGCCCCATGGCAGGCCCAGGTGGAGGTAGAGGCAGAGGAATCAACCTGCTCAGGTAAACCTGTGGTCTTGACGGCTAAATTCAGCGGCACATATGTTCATAAAGGTAGTTGTAGAATCAGGGGGTGCTCTCTAATGGCCTGCAAGCCATGCATATTTTAATTAGAAAAAAAGCTCTACATTCCTAACAGTATAAATGCACACCTCTTTAAGCGACGTTTGTGAATTTGGCTAACTAGTTCAGTGCCTGTTGAAAACATACCTGTGAGGAACGGTCCTTCTGTGTTGCTGCTTGCAGCTTTCCCGAATGTAACTAATTACATTTACTCAAGGGCTGCACAGTAAAACTTTGAGGTACTTTACTTGAGTATTTCTGTTTTTATACTATACAGTGTTTCCTTGCATTACGTTGGCAGGATAATTTTAAAAGGCAACCGCCATGACTACATTGTGTGTCTGCCCAATTTCTGAAACCGTGGTGGCTGATTTTGCCATCGCTGGCCGCCACTACAAAATCAACAGAGGAAACACTGCTATACTTCTGCTCCACCACATCTAGGAGGCAAATATTTGCTTCACTCTATTTTTTTCTTTGGCAGCTTTAATTACGTTGCAGATTTAGATTATGAATACAAAAATATAATCAATAATAAATGACTATGTATTATAGATTAAACTACCCAGCAATATATAAAATAATGAAGCCCCACCTTTACCACCTACAACATTAAAGTGATTAACACATGAATGCATCACTAATCATAATTAAGTGATGTATGTTATTCTGCGTAATGAGTACTTTTAGTAGTTTAAGTATATTTTGAATGCAGGGGGGAGCCATCATTGAGCTATTACTTTCTCGGTTGCTGTCGAGCCGGCTAGCCAAATTTTCTCTAGTCTCCCAAGCAGGTATAATTTCGAGTTGTCATTAAGTAACAGAACAATTGGGTCAGTAGGAAGTCAACATCCTATCACATCACATATTATTGATGTTGTTTTATTCCAGAAGTCATGTACCTGTTCACACTCCCAGACCATGTGCAGGAAAGTTCCAGTTTGTTCAGGTTGGCAGAACATGCAATAGGGAGTGGGAATGACTTTGGAGACATATCTCTTCTGAGGAGTCCAATATGTCCTATGACATATGTTGAAGTGGATCTGCTGGTGATTTGGGTTCTTGGAACAATGGAACATGTTGTCCCAAACTGTCTCCCAATTGATTGCGTTGTTTTTTTATTCATTTTTTTATGAGAAACACTGTTGTGTCTGGTAAGAAGAGGGGGGTTTATCTGGATATATCTGTTAACTGAATTACAAGAGATGCTTGGACAGATACAGAAAACATGGTGAATCTATTTTTATTCGGTAATCAGAGTTGTTTTTGTGAACTGAGTTCTGCTGATACAGACACCAGCTGAGCTCGACTGTTAGCCGCCAAGCGGTTTATAACAGCCAGGTGAAGATGTGCTGGATTCAGTCTGCAAAGCCCTGAAGCCCTGCCTGTGCTGTTATTTAAACTATTTGTAGTACACATTTTTTACCCCAAACTGCTGTCTGTCCTTTCCCAGGCGTAGTCTCTCAGACATGGGAAGCGGCGGCCCCCCTGCCAAGCAGAGGGACATCGAAGGAGCCCTGCTGAGGTGAGATTTTATATGCATTCACATATGTCATACTAAAAGCAACTGCACACAATTTTATGATGGTAAAACATCTTGTGTAGACTGAAACAAGCCTATTACATAGAGCTGATGCAATTACTCTAAACTCAAGTAATTTAAGTAATTAAACAACTGTTAAAACACTCTGCTATGATGCTTAAGTCATCCTAAATGTAGAATCAAGATTGTTAAGCTTTAGAATGAGCGAGTAGATTAGTAAAATAAATAGATGTACCCTTGTGTTCAGATCACGCCCTGGGCATAAGTCGTTGAACTACTTTGATTCTTTGTAATCTGACAGATGTCAGGCTTCAGTTAGCTTAGCTGACAGCTATGAGAACAGAAGTTGCTGTATTTGCATTGATTAAGTGTCTGTCTCTCATGGGTGTCTGCTCTTTTCGTGTGTGTCTGCAGGCTTGCGGGGGACCAGAGGGCCAGGAGAGACGCGCGTCACGACAGCGACGCTGAGGATGATGACGATGTCAAAAAGGTAAGACTATAGAGTTTATTTGTTCTGCGTTGGTAGTGCCGTTCATATGTGCAGCATATATTTGGGTAAACCAAAACACATTAAAAGCCTCAGGCAGACTGACAGGCAGCTCAGACAGCGTTCTGATACAGATTATCATTATTAAATGTCACATTTAAATGTCAAATATTAGGAGAAGCTGAGACATTCAGTGTTTTGAAAGACAAACGGACCTAACAAATTGGTTTGCTCCCTTTCATGTTTTCTTCTTCCCTCAGCCGGTGTTGCAGTCGTCTGTAGTAGCTACCTCCAAGGAGAGAACGCGCAGAGACCTCATTCAAGATCAAACGATGGACGAGAGGGGCAAACAGAGGTAGGCCAACGTGAGCTACGGGACCGCTGCCCTGACATTCAAAGCTGAGGACTGCCATGGTCTTTATGGTCACGTTTGTGAAATTACACCAGTGAACAAAAAATGGGGAATGGCAACCAAAAAAAAATCAAAACCTAATGGACAATATATAAATCCTAGTACAACTGAAAATTGCAGTTGTCTATAATGGTGGCTTTGTGTTCTTTTTCAGGAATCGGCGTATGTTCGGCCTGCTGATGGGGACCCTGCAAAAATTCAAGCAAGAGTCCAACGTCTCCACAGAGAAGGTGAGGAAAAATCTGTGCAATTGTATTTCAATCAGGAGACTTAATTTAAGAGTGAAATGAGTTTAATGAACATGGTGCATAATAGGTTGATATATTTAGATTCTTTGGAGATTAGACTCATCACAATGTTCATTTATAAGGGGTAAAGAGGCAGTGGATATATATAGGAACCCCCCCCCATTAGTGGTAGAGGTGATGAAGGGATAAAGGAAGCCCGAAGATGTGGATGGATGTGTTGTGAAGCAGGCTTCTGATGGAGGAACCCTTGGTGCTGGGAATGATGAGAACTGGAGGTTAATGGGGTGGCGGAGGGTTTCATGGATTTTGTCTGAAATTACAACTGACAGCAGCAGAGAGTAGAACAGATTTATAGTTTGAATGCAACAACGCGATAGCTCATGGAGCTTGTGGTAAATCTGGTTGGTTGAATGGAGTTAACATTCAGCTGATGATAATGCAGCTGATTTAGGTTGGGAGATAAAAATGTAAAGCATTGAAGTCTTCCTGAAAGAATTTACATTGCGCTTCATTAGTGAGCTGACTGCCATTGAACAGGTCAGACAGAGAGAATAAATGGTCATCCTGAGAAGTAAAAAGAGGTACATTAAGAATTGTTCTTCGTATTAGTCATCCAATAAGGCAAATGCAACAAAATGCATATTTTTTATCTCTTATTTACTGAATTAGATGGTAGTTTTTAGCTAATCTGTCACTGAAACCAGACGGAGAAAAAAAGTGTGGTTAATTTGTGTGCTCTGACTTTAGAATGAAAAGTAATGAATGTAAGCAGGGCCATCATGTTTTATTGTATTTTTTTCTGTTTGGTAACTCTTTTGGTAGCACTTTTTAATTTAATATTTGTATATTGAGGACATTTGATTTCCATTCAGTTCACAGTGGCATTTACAAAAACCCAACTGCTGACATACAGTATGTTTGCACTAAAACTGTGTTCATTTTCCTCTCCTTAATCCTGTCTCTGTCCATCTCTTGCTTTTGCCCCCACAGCAAAAGCGACGTACAGAGATTGAGCAGAAGCTGGAGGTTCAGGCTGAGGCTGAGAAAAAGAAGGCGGAGAGTGATAAGAGGGAGCTGTTTGAAGAGAGAAGAGCGAAACAGACTGAGCTGAGACTACTGGAACAAAAAGTGGAATTAGCTCAGCTGGTAAGAAAATATTTAGGAGTCAATGTCAGTGGGGGGTTCTGGGGCCTTGTTGATGAGGCTGACTGCAGAGGGGAAGAAGATGTTTGCATTTGGAGGTGGTTGAGAAAATGAATGCATAGATATAGTGTAATGTTTTGTTGTGATGATTTATAAACAAATTGGACAGTTTGTAATTGCATTTAACCTTCTTTTTCCTCCATCCAGCAAGAGGAGTGGACCAGCCACAATAATCGTCTGGTGAAATACATTCGTACCAAGACCAAGCCTCATATCTTCTACGTGCCTGGAAAAATGTGCTCCGCCACACAGAAACTCCTCGACGACTCCACCAAGAAACTAAATGGTCAGCCGGGTTCTTCTTTTGAAAGCATTTTGCCCAGGCTTTAAAGGAACACGGCAACTTATTGGGACTTTAGCTTATTCCGAGTTGGATAAGTCCATACATACCCTTCTCATCTCCGTGCGTGTCGTAACTCTGCTAGTAGCAGTGCTTCGCCTTCTGAGAATATAGTTCCCAGTATGTATACGGTTAGAAGATGGCTGTCTCATGTGACCTTATTTGTACACACTGTGACTATACAAATCACAACATGTAAATAGGGAAATGTTGGCGTTATTTTGTCACTTATTGGGAGCAGTAGGCTAGATGGAGCCGGTTACCTCCAGGATCTGTGCTAAGCTAGGCTAGCGGAGGGTGCGTTAGACAGTTACGACACGCACAGAGATGAGAAGGGTATGTATGGACTTATCTAACTCTGGGGGATACGGTGACTAAGCTGAAATCCCAATAAGTTGGCGTGTTCCTTTTAAGAGATGAGGGTTTCTTGTACCCATATCCAGAGAAAGCCTTTGTGTGCGTTTTATCCTTTTGTAACCTCTGTGGATCTTTGGTTTTGTTTTCTGCACAGCTGTGTTTGACGAGAGGCGTGAGGCTTTTGCCGAACACCTCAGCAAGATGGAGTCCCGCCCCCGGCGGCAGCCAAACCGCGACCAGGATGGCAACACGGCAGCAACAGGGATGGACCACTCGGCAGAGGGTAAGCCAGCAGGTCAGGTAGTCAAGGTGACAGGTAACAGGGGGGATGCAGAGATGGAGGAAGAGGATGATGAGGAAGAGGAGAGGGAAAAGGAGGGAGATCGAAAGGTGATAGAGAAGGTCAAGGGGGAGAAAGGAGAGAAGGAAGTGGAGGAAGAGGTGGAGGGGATGGAGTTGGGTGAAGAGTGCAGTGAGGAGAAAAAGGGAAGAGAGGAGGGGTTTAAAGACAGAGAGGAGAAGGAGGCAAGTCCAGGGTCAGAGGGGATGGAGGTAGAAAGCGGGCAGGTGGACAGGAGTAAGGCAGAGGAGGGAGAGACAGACAGTAAACAGGGGCCTACAGACCTCCAAAATGAAAAGATCCAGGACACTCGGTCCTCTGAACCAACCATAACCAGCCAAGAAGCACCAGACACCAGTCACCAGCCCCAGCCCAGCCACACTGCAGTGGAGCCAGCAGTAAAGTCCCCTGAGACCCAGGGATCCTCTCCAACCCCAGAACCCCAAACAGCCCCCACGGGGCCTGGGCAGGATATCATTGTCATCCCCAGCCTCGAGGTCCAGACCTCAGCTGCTGAGAACCAGGCCGTGGAAGGGAAACCAGGGGACGAAGCACCCCAAAATCTGCCTGATTCCGAGGGGGCCCCCAGCATCACCCCTGCACCCTCTAAGGAGGAAGAGGATGGCGGGAGAGGGAGAAAGAAGGCAAAGGAGCCAAAGAAGGGGCATAGTCATAGTAACAGCTCCTCCTCTTCCTCGTCCGGCTCCTCCTCCAGCGGAAGCTCCTCCTCGTCCTCCGGATCCAGCCGCTCCTCTTCGTCATCCTCCTCCTCCTCGTCCTCATCGTCCAGCAGCCGAAGTCGCAGCCGAGAAAGCAGTAAGCGCAAGAGGAGGCCGTCAGATAGGGCCAGGGACATGAAGAAAGGAGAAGATAGAAGCCACCGCAAGAGAGGAGGGAGTAGCGGAGGAGGGAGGGACTCGAAGGGATCCAAGAAGAGGAACAGCAAGGAAGGGAGAAGCAGGTCATCCCGGAGCGATAGGGAGCATAAAGATAGAGACAGGAAGGACAAGAGACGCTAATCTGCTTCTCATTCAGCCTTTGTATGGTAAAGCTGGCAAATACAGGGAAATCAACCATTTACTTAACGACACACGAAATGACGGTTTTTAAACTAGCATTTTCCCTTAAAACGCCACATAAAGGCTTTTGGAGCTTTTAACAGGATTGTATTTCACAGTGAAGGGATTTATAAGTCAATGTCAAAAATAATTTAAACAGTGATAACTGGTTATGATTTTCCTCCGTTTTCCTTTTACTTGGCAAAGAAAATGTAAACTGGACTTTAAATTAGGGGTGCATCTGTCTACTCTGTAATTGGACGCATGACAGGTTTGAGACGGGCGAGACTATTCAAGGCTTCATTTTAGTCGTGTCATTTTATTTTCCGTCTGGCATTTGGGTTTTAAAAAAGGTCTTTGTGGCACTATGATGAAAAGAATGTTTGTTTTCAATTTTTCATTCTAATAATGTCATAGGCTGGGGGTATTCGTGGTTATGGTAGCAGTAACCATTAACGTACAGTAGCTGTGTGTTCATGTTGATGTGACAACACTGTTAATCCTCATGTATTTTCACTATTTGAGGAATTTCATTGCCCTTGTATCTTCATCACGTGGGTACATGTGTGATTTGCTGAAATGCTGGGATTTTTTTGTAACTATCTGCTTCAAATTAAAAGTGAGGTATAAGAGGAAATGTGTGTTGTGTGGTATTTCTTCATAACCTGACTCCGCCAGATGGATTGCTTCGCATTTGCTCGGCATATCCATCTGGGAACTTTCCGTTGGAGAACTTTTGGGAAGGAGCGGAAATACTGGTTAGCTGATTGGATGAACCATCTGTTTATCACCTATGTTGGTGATAGACGGGCCAAATCAACCAATCGGATCCACGAAGCGTATGAAAATACAACCACAAGCAGCCCCTGCTGCTGCAGGCAAAGCATAGCTCGTTAGCTCAGCATGCAAGCAACATGTCGGTAAAGGATATTTGCCGTTTGTGTAACGAGAATTAAGGAATAAAATGCACCATTTCAGGTTCCTGGACCATATTCCAAAAGAAGGATCTAAGAGAAAAAAAGCATTAGCAAGCGGCTAACAGAATTAGGGCTACCGCTGAAAATACTGGTTAGCTGATTGGATAAACCATCTGTCTATCACCACCTAACCCACCTCAAAACCAACGCTGATTGGCCCGGTCGTTTGGCTAACTGCTCCAAATTTTCTCTATCTCAAGATGCCAGACTGATCTGCGAGTGGAAAACTGGAGCTCGCGAGATCAGGACGGTCTCACGAGGCTAACTTCTTCAGTCGTATTAGTGCTGCATCTGTTTTCAGTATCAACTAATAGATGATTATTTTTCGAATAATTCTTTAGTGTATTGAATGCCAAAATACAGAAAAATTCCCATCACAATTTCCCAGAGTCCTGGTGACCTCTTCAGACCCTTCTGTCTGACCAACCGCCCAAAATCTGAAGATAATTGATTAGCAGCAAATCATTACGTTAGTTTAAACTAGAGAATCGTAGGAATTTTTTGCTTGAAAATGGACTTAACCCTTATGTTGACTTTGGGTCAAATTGACTCGTTTTCAATTTGTTTTATATCAGAAAATACAGGACTTACAAATAAGCGCTGACAATGTGTAGAAGAAAAATGTTAGTTTTACAGTTTGTTTTTTTTTTTTTTTTTTTTTCAAGGTTGATGGGAAGACAACACAGGGTTAAATAATTATCCAGATAGTTGGCAATGTTCAGTCGATCAATTCATTTCAGATCGTATAAAAGTCTGCATTTCAAGACCAAATTCATTAAAATTGGTGGTAGAGGGTGTCTCATTCTGAAGGATCTTAATGTCTCACCATTTTCAGTGGGTTATTACCCTTTAACAAGTGGGAAGAGCTGGTTAAAACAAACTCATCTGGGTGAATACTACATCTCATGGTTGGTGATCTGTGCAGTACTTGTGTACTGTAAGTGTTGGACCTGTAGCCTTGCCCTTTGTCTAGCTAAAAAGCCACAGTTGGCAACTTTTATTTGTAGGGTTGTACCATTTTATTACCAACAATGCTTACAAGTAGTTATCCTTTAAATCAGTTTAATAGAAAAAATATTGCATTTGATGCATCCATAAACCTCAGAATTCATAAAGAATCAAAAACGGTCCAAATGACTTGGTTGAAAAATACAGGTTGAGTTGATGATCCCGTCCTTTTGGTTCGGTTGTCAACTCTCATTGCAATGTGCAGAATCGCCACAGCTCTCTACGTGGTTAGCACGGTTGTCCTTGGATATGTTTAGTTCTCTCCACTGATTTTAAAAGTCTTCATCTTCAAGTGAGTTCATAAGTTTATTGTTGCTTCATTGTACAGTCTGAAGGCTGCATCAGTAGAAGGGCTTACAACATATTCCTCCTTAATGCCTTGATACTGGTCAACAGTTCAACCTTGCGTTCACTCGGGCTGGTCTGCCAGGTCATTCTGCTCAAAGTATCTGCAGAAAAGGAAATAAGCACAATTGAATGCATATATACTTATAAAAACAAATTTAAATGTTTGTATAATCACTCTTTTTTTAAATGTATATATTTATATAGATTTAATACGTCCAGGCTAGCCTGGCTCCGCCCTCCTACGTACTTCTGCTCAATTTTCATTTTCCTTCTCTGTACAAATGGAATGTACGAGAGTCTGGTAGGACCAGGCTACATCCAGACAGCTCTGATATATAAAATGTTACGTGACCTGATCAATGTAAACTGCTCGGTGATACCTGGCAACAAGACAGATGAGCAGATTGAGGGCTGGCAGTTTCTCATCCTCCTGACTCTCCTGAGGAATCATAAAAGCAAAAACAATTAACAAACAGACCTTGCTGTGAGAAGTATGCCTTTAAAAGTACAGTACCACCTAGAAAATAATGCAATACTCTATAAAACACCCTGAGTTAGTCATTCATTGTTTCTGGTCTTGACACGTTTCCAGTTAGCACATTTCACCCAGAGGGACATTTTAGACCTACCAGTGTGCTGCGGAGCTGAGCACATCTCCTGGCCAGCTGTCTGATGGAGGCGTGGGCTTCAGGTATCAGAGGCTTCTCCAGGCAGGCCAACAAAGAATACAACCAGCGGCCCTTTAACAAACAGGTGATATAGACACACCAGAAATCAAACAAGTTCCCAATTCTAAGTGTAAAAATCTTAAACTTTCATATTTCAAAAACGTGGAAAGTAAGAAAAAGAAAAGTACAATGGCAAAGTAAACAATTTAGAATGATTTCTTCTCCACACATTGGGTGGTCAGAAGACAATCATGCTTTTTGCTATGTTATCTTGGTTGGAAGACATATACATATACAGTACATATACAGTGTGGCTGTATTCCATTTGCTGGACAGGCCAACATCCTGTTTGTATCCAATTCCACAGTAAAGGGCAAAATACAATTTCATTTTTGTCATGCTTTGTCCTTCTCGTATTAACAATGAGCGTAGTTTTTGCCCTACAACGCTGCAACGTGATTGTAGCACCAGGCCTCCGAGGAGTTGGCAACGTGGAGTGACTTGATAAACTAAACTCACCAACTGTGGAACAAAATCGTGTTCCTCAAACCAACTGATTAGAATGTCCAACAGCATCAGCACTGTGGACTGTAGACACAGAGAAAACAAACAACAATCAGACTGTTGAAGTGGTTCAGGGTGTGAGCTAGACATGTACGTGAGGACATTCCTTACCTGGTTCAGTCTGCTGACTATGCTGAGGAAAGGAGGGAAGCCCACCTGAGCACAGACACATGCTTTGATTATATTACAGGCTCTTATATAATATATATCATTTATATAACATTTCTCAACAAGTGTCAGAAGAAACAAGTGCTGCGATACTCCCAAGTTTAGATTTTACAAATTGTAAAATACAGTTTAGTGCTTCACAGTTGAAAATGTCAAGGACTTTTTGAAGAATAATCTTTGAACATTTCCGGAATTTTGCTGATAACCTGACCATTATAAACCCTTGTCGGCTAAATAACAATAGTTCAATAAATGAGTCTCATTTTTCTTCCAACAAGCACATTCAAAAACCTTGCTATAATCCAGCGCTGGCTCCGGTTCAGCATCTGTGTGGCCGGACGAGGTACCCAGATAGACCGTCTCTCCGAAACAAAATCTCTTCCAACCCTCCTCGTCGGTTAGCTTTGGCTGTAGGACACACACATAAAAACAAGAATTTAGAGCAAACGATAAATCTCCTGCTCAGTATGCTGTGCTCTGTCTTATATCTTTATGAATTTTTTATGAATTTTCTAGCAATCAGCATTCTTGAACTCAGAAACAGCTGCTCTCAAGTTGAAACCTCAAATGTGACGGAAAACAATTGGATTTACACTTTTTTAATTATTGAATGAACGGTGCACTGAGTTCCTGCACGGTCACTTCTGTTGACGTTCCGAGTACATTTCAAACAAAACAGAGCAAGCTCGCCCCTCCCCCCATGTTTCCGTAACTGTCATGATTAAAGGCCTTTTTATAGTTGTGAGTCGAATCGACAGCGTACCCCCACAGACCCCTCTGCGTCTACGCCGGACCCTGACGTGCACCTCTCGAAAAATGTAACTACAAGTCGCAGTGACGCACGTCGCTCGGCCGTGGCTTGGTAGCGTTGCATTTCCCCCCGACTCATTTCCTGGTTCTCCTTCTCCATAAACAACATGAAATCAAGGAGAGGGTTAACTTTTCCTGCTACAGATTTCCCTCCGTGGTCAGAAAGCACAGGGGAGACACTTTGTTTCTCTCACTATGACTCTAGAGTCGGTACACGCTCCAAAGCTAATTGCCGTCACTCTCTCACTTTCTCCCTCGCTCTAACACACTGCCCACACACACACACACACACACACACACGGCTCGACGCACACACCAGCGCACAAGTATAAACATCAGGCCACTTACGTAGGCTACGGCGAAAGCTCTGCGTGGAGCCTCCGCAGGACTATACAACGGCCTTAACTGACTAACTGTCACTAACCCCCACCCTCTCCCCCAACCATCTTGTCGGTGATTGGCTGGAGTGGTTTGTTGTATTTTGGTGCACAGCCTGTGATCCTAGTGTTTGTTTGACGGTTACGACCCCCGTGTTGTCCCCAGAGACCGGGCTTTTTCACAGTGTATTCAGGGAGCAGGCAGCTAGCGGATCAAGGAGTGATGCCTACGATTTGAGTCAAAAATGAAATTGCGCTGAAACCATGCAGGAACTCATAGTGCACCTTTAACACCATCTCCTCACCATCAGTACATTGTCGTCCAGAGCATGGCTGCTCCAGTGATTCCTGTTCTTTGCGATGCTCTGAAAGCAAAACACAGAACCCACAAACAGTTTGATTGTGAAAATGGATAATGTAGTAAACATACTCCTGAGTTTGCATGCCTTTACAGAATACAAATCTGCCTTTTTTTATTTATTTGTATTCAATAACCCTACCTTATACACATTTAAAAACAGGCAAGTAACATTTCTTTTATTATCCTGTGACATGGATTACACCAGTCCAGCAGAGAACTACTGCTTTACTTTGTTTCCTAATTCTTTAGACAGTTCAACAAGGGATTTTTAAACATTGATTTCAGTATTGGTCATTTGTAATGTGCATGTGATAACATTTTTGAAATGTTATGGACTTACCTGTCGGACACCTGAGAAGGTACTGACTTGGTGCTGCTGCCAACTGAGGCTGGGGGAGAACCCCACTGGAGCAGCACGGCAGCCTGCCACCTGAAACACAGAAGACACTAATAAGCACACTCAGACAGTGGAAGGAATAGAACGGAATACATTGTTCTCATATCACTTTCTCAGCATTATCCACGTGTCACTTGTAGCTCATTTGATACTTTATGTGAGACAAAACTAGTTCTAAAAGAACATTTTGTAAAAACTAAATACTTCAACTGTTGATTTCATTCTTACCTTAACTCAAATAAAGAGTACCCAAATAAACAGTTAACATTACATCAAAGGGATCCTTATTTGAAATGACATGCCTCATAGTGTAGATTTACTCACAGAGGCATTAATTGTTTGTTTCTTCTTCAGTTTCTTAGGGTCAATCTGAGCAACCACCACCTCAGGACATTGTGACGCCTCCAGCCTGATAAAAAGCATAATATACATCATTCAAGCACACTACTTACTCGCGCAACTGATGCACCCTACTTTCATAAAAAAAAAACATTTGACTGTCAATGGTATCTTTTTTTGTGAGTAAAGTTGAGCACAGCGTAAAACCATATTTACTTTAACACTGGCTGTCACAGTAAAATTCTACTTTCTTACTTTGATACATGAACCTGGCTAACGTTAGTTGAAGAGCCCTCTACCATCAACTATGGATGTATTAATTAAGAAAACCCATCAACCATATTTACACCATTTCCGAAGTGGCAGCATCAGCGTAGTAGACGGCAGTCACCCAATAGAAACACACTAATTCTCCACTGTCCAAACGGTTGTTTGACTTGAACTTACTGGACTTGTCGGAGGTATTCCCGGGGGTTTCTCGGCGGTCCATTCATGTCCAGGACCTCTGCACTGGCTCCAAACTCCACGGGCAGCAGCCTCGGCATTAACTCCTCCACGTCAGACTTCATTGTGAAGCGGCTGTCAGCTAATTTCTAAAACATGAGATTTAATGTTGCCAGGTACGAATGGAGCACCGACTCACAACAACAACAAATTCCTCTGTCGACCAAAACAACAACTTCTTTCACAGGTGGCGTAGCTAACCCTTGACATAGCCATAGACAGTATATAATGGACCAATAGACCCCGTTGCTCTGGGCGGAGAAGGCTATTAGAAGCACTTTTCCGGTGATCTCTTGCTTTACTGCGCAGCCTCCAACTGACAGAGACAACGTAAATGTGACGTGAGCAACGTGTCTGAAAGGTGTAAGTCTTCTGGTAGCTGTGACAAGAGAAATCTCAATCATTTCCAATCTTACAGAGACGGAGAGCGTAGGTATATGTAAGGAGATAACATAAGCACAGGCTAGTTATTACTAACTAACATGCTAGTTAACATTAGTAATTAAACCTAAACAGCTAATGTAAGTCGAAACTGCCTGCGAGCTTCTCCTGTACTATACGGTAATTCCTCTACTGTGCGACAGTAAGTCACTTGGTTATGACACAATCGTTAGCTTATTTTTACAAAAACGTCTGCTACGGAGCTATAACGTGAGGTACAAGGTAATGGAGCCTTTTATACATTGTCGTGTTTCTTTAGAAATAAACAATGGACAAATAAGAGTCTTTAAACGCTTCAGATGTAAAGTTATTCGCAGTCAAGTGACGTAAAAAAAAATGGCGGTCAGTGTAATGCTAACAAGAGGTGATCGCTTTGTAGCAACAAAATGGCGCCATCGGAGGTTCGCGTTCTGAAGCGAAGCTACCCATAGACATAATGAAGCTACCTACCCCCTTGCTTGGACATAGCTAACTAGTTCGCCATCTTGATTAGAAACGCGGAGTGATGACGTTGTCTTTCTGCGACGGCGTTGGTTGTCACGGTGATGAACGCTACACATGTTGCCATCTTTTTCGATAAAGGCTGAAGTCCGCAAAACGTCAAAGATGTGGCCTGCCAAAACAATGATGTGTTGCCATGTTTGTTTATATACTGTCTATGGTTGATTCCCGTGAAATGTGTAAATGTAAATTGTAGCAACTCGTCTCTAATATTGAACTACAATAAAATAAAATGAAATAAAAACCTTTGACCAGTGACCAGATAGGCCTAGTTAATGTAGCCTATTGCAAGCAGCTCTTGGATGTTAATGATTATCCTCACAGTAGCCTTATATCTTATCTCAGCTCGCTCATTTACCATTGAGGCTTCATGACAAGCAACAGCTTAGAGGCAATGTCCACTTGCCAGCACAACTGGCTGGAGTTCTTTTTGAAATTAGGCCTACTTATGGACATTTTCTCTTGATACACTCCTGTTAAAACAACAAGAATGGCTGTGTCACGGGTTTACACAATCCTGTGGAGTACAGGCATAGTTTTTGTAATTTTACCTCACTTAAATCTGGGATTGTTGTCTGACTACAAGCTTTGTGGAGATCCTGAGTGTGAAAGTAAGTTTTAAACCACAAATATATTGTCCTAATTTATGATATAGGCCTACATTTAGATTGTAGCTGATATAATTTAGTACGGCTGTTTTCTAAGCTTTCTTTATGATGATCAGTTTTTTTTCCCCTCCTGTTTTCATTCATACTATATTGTGTGTGTGTGTGTGTGTGTGTGTATGTGTGTGTGTGTAGGCCTGATGAGCAGAGTGCAGGCCATCAGGGACCACCGTGGTAAGGACTGCCGTTTCCTGAGCTTCAGAAAGGGAGACACCATCTTTGTTTACCACAAACTGTCAGGAAAGAGGGAAGACCTCTGGGCAGGCAGTGTGAGTCTGATATCTTCATCTTCCTCTCTCTCTCTCTCTCTCTCTCTCTCTCTCTCTCTCTCTCTCTTTAAAGCAGAATGTAATGAAAAAACTACTCAATTCAAACCCTCAGATCAGGTTCTTGGTTGAAGAGATTAGTCAAAATTATAATACAGATGGTTTAGGTTATCAGCACTGATTGGCTAAGTCATGGTAACACTGTACCTAATAAACACAAATGTCTGAGAGCACTCCAGTTCATTTAAATATAATGATATAGTTGTGTATTAACACAGAATGACAGAATGATTGAGATAATAATGTGCTGACCCAACATCACTACTACCTGTGTCTTTTATTTTGGTAATCACTTTATTTATTCACTGTATATGAACTACTCTGCTTTTCAGAGGCAACATTTATTTATTTATTAAGATGAACATTATTTTGTTCAAATAATGGCCCACGCTATATCATTACTTGTGATTTTTTAACCTTGGGGATTTGATTAATGCTCCAAACTCAGCTACTTTGAGTGGCTTTTGCCTTGAGCAAAGACTAAATCAATATGAAATGTACCTTTTTCTTTTACTACTGTGGAATAATTGAAACAAATGTACACCTAAATACACAACGCTCCTTCCTTCCATTCTTTCACAATGCTGCAGTGGCTTTACAGATCTGTGACGGCTGTTCTGCTTCCTTTTGATTTCAGATTGACAAACAGTTTGGCTATTTCCCAAAGGATGCCGTGCAAGAGGATCAGGTTTATGCTGCTGTGGAGAAAGTAGTGGAAACACAGGTAAAAAAGACTTTGATTTCAGTAGCTCTTCAGATTAGCAGCTTTGAACAAAACATACTCTTTTATAATAAGTACAGCAGTTGATTGTAAAGCAATATAATAAACAGTTAGTAAACTGGTATCTGGTATAATATTTACTCCTAAATTAGTAGTAGTAGTAGTTGCTGAATCTGTACAAAAGCAATTCCTTAATCTTGATGTGCCCTCATTCCCTCTCTTCATTCAGAAATCTGATTTCTTCTGTATGGATGAGTTTGGTTATCCAATTGACTCCAGTCATCTGGACAGTGATGATGATAAGGATGATGACAATCCCAAAATCCAGAACCAGGAGTCAGAAATCACTCAAACCACTCCACACACCGTCGCCACAAATGCTGAAAGCCCTTCAACGTCTGAAGATCCCTCTACAGAGTCTCCAGTTCCAGCACAGGACGCTGACGGCACGTCGACAGAAGAGGCGGAAAACAAAAACGCTAGGGATGCTGCTGTCGGGATTCACGAGGAAGCACGGGAGACTCCTGCGCCTCTGAACGAACAAGGTGGGTCTGCCCCCTCTTCCTGGCTCGGTTCTTCCGTGACAGGATGGTTAGGTCTGGCTAAAGAGGAAGAAGCTGGCAATTTGGCTGAAGGAGAGAATAAAGATGAGAGAAAAGAGATGCAGGCCGAAGCTTCTGTCGCTTCTTCAGTGACAGGGTGGCTGGGGTTTGGAGGAGAAGGAAAACCTGATGATGTCGTGAATATTGTGGAAGAAGACGGAGAAACTGCTGATTCTTTCACTTCAACCATGACTGGGTGGCTTGGCTATGGAGGAGAGAAAAAAACAGATCATCCGGCAAAAGAAGAGCAAACAGAAGAACGAGAAGATGATGAAGAACCAGCGGAGACATTCAGGAGTAGAAGGATGTCTCTGGACCTAGAAGGCAGCCAATTACATGAAGAGGAGAAGAAAGAGATGGGGACATTGGGTTGGCTAGGTAACAGGCTGTCAAGCACGCTGGGGTTTGGCCTGACCAATCAGGAGTCAGGGCATGAGACAACACCTGAAATAGAGGCCAAGGAGACAATCCAGGAGAAGGTAGAACAGCCAGCGTCTGGTTCTTGGTTGGATATAGGGATCAAGGACATTTTAGGCTTCGGGAAAGACAAGGGTGAAGTTGATGAGGGTACAGGAAGCGATTTTAAGGAGACAGAAGAGGACAAAACCTTAGAACAACCAACTGGCTCAGAGAATGTGAATACTAGTCAATTACAACCCCAAGAAACTAGCAATGAATCAAAGGTGGGAGAAACTCCAAAGGATCAAAATGCCCCATCAGAGATCAGAGTCAACGCTGACAGTAATAATAACGATATAGGTACTTCAGACAGCAGCAAGGATAGTGTCCTACCTAAAGATGCAGCATCCAAGGTAGATGAGAAAGATATTTCTCCTCAGACCATGGAGAGTATGCAGGGTAAAGATCATCAGATGCCCAAATCGATAGCTAATGAGGGTGGGGATAATAACAGAGAGCCAGGAGAAGAAGAAAGTAAAACTGCAAGCGGCACTGATCAGGGTTTTTTGACCCAATCTGACATCAATTCAGGGCCTGACTTGAGTTTTGTGGATTTAAATATAAACTCCATTGGACAATCTGTAGGCGAGGATGAGAAGGAAAACACAGAGGACGTGGTTGGGGAAGGGCCCGAGATCCCAAATCAGATCGACAACACAGAAGGATCCACCGATACGTCTGTTCCTGGCGCTGGTAGTGATGGTCATGAAGGTGAAGGGAATAATACAGAAACAGATGTACTCCACCGGGAAGTTTCCACGACTCAGACTGATGACTCAGCAGAAGAAAGTCGGGTCAGCGGCGGAGCGGGAGAAAGCAGTGGAAAGAGTCAGCCTTCTTTCTTATCACCAGGCACAGCCAGGGAGAGAAATGAACCTACCTCCGATGAGGATAACACTTTACCGGCTCACAGTGTAGAAATGACCGTTGATCATTTCGATTCACTAGCTATGAATGACAATAACACAGCAATAGAGACACATCAGGGTGAGTTAGGAGAGGTGGGCATCTCTCAGGAGTTTGGTTCAGCTCATTCTACTAATAGAAGTACTGAAACTATGTATGACAATGCCTCAGAGGAGGACAGAAGAACATTTTCCACTAGTGAGAGCACAAGACAGATGGAAGACAATGCAGACCAGGACTCTGTGTCTCCAGATATGCAACAGGGACACACACAAAGTGACGGTGATGCACACGAGCTAAAGGAGACTGTAGAAGAAACTGAGAGAGACGGTGAAAACAACCTCCAGCCAGTTCAAACGGAGACAACAGAGTTTCAGAAATACATATTGAATGAAAGTGGTCTCAAGTCAGCTATAGGCTCTGAAACAGAGACTGAGACAGAGGAAGTGGAGGAGTCAAAGGAAGAGGAAAAGCTGGGGGGGATAGGAGAGTTAAAGAAAGAGGAGAAACAGAGGGAAGTGAAGGAGATAAAGGAAGAGGGGAAACTGGAAGTAAAAGAGATAAAGGAAGAGGGGAAACAGCAAGAAGTGAAGGAGACAAAGGAAGGGGTGAAACAGGAGGAGATAGAAAAGTTAAAGGAAGAGGGGAAACAAGAAGTAAAGGAAGAGGGGAAACAGGAAGTAAAGGAGATAAAGGAAGAGGGGAAACAGGAGATAGAAAAGTTAAAGGAAGAGGGGAAACAGGAAGTAAAGGAGGTAAAGGAAGAGGTTAAACAGGAGGAGATAAAAAAGTTAAAGGAAGAGGGGAAACAGGAAGTAAAGGAGATAAAGGAAGATGGAAAACAGCAAGAAGGGAAGGAGATAAAGGAAGAGGGAAAACAGCAAGAAGGGAAGGAGATAAAGGAAGAGGGGAAACAGCAAGAAGTGAAGGAGATAAAGGAAGAGGGGAAACAGCAAGAAGTGAAGGAGATAAAGGAAGAGGGGAAACAGCAAGAAGAGAAGGAGATAAAGGAAGAGGGGAAACAGCAAGAAGTGAAGGAGATAAAGGAAGAGGGAAAACAGCAAGAAGGGAAGGAGATAAAGGAAGAGGGGAAACAAGAAGTAAAGGAGATAAAGGAAGAGTGGAAACAGGAGGAGATAGAAGAGTTAAAGGAAGAGGGGAAACAGGAAGTAAAGCAGATAAAGGATGAGGAGAAACAGCAGGACATGAAGAAGATAAAGGAAGAGGAGAAACAGGAAGTAAAGGAAATAAAGGAAGAGGGGAAACAGCAAGAAGTGAAGGAGACAAAAGAAGAGGAAAAGCTGGGGGGGATAGAAGAGTTAAAGAAAGAGGAGAAACAGCAAGAAGTGAAGGAGATAAAGGAAGAGGGGAAACAGCAAGAAGTGAAGGAGATAAAGGAAGAGGGGAAACAGGAAGTAAAGGAGATAAAGGAAAAGGGGAAACAGGAGGAGATAGAAGAGTTAAAGAAAGAGGAGAAACAGCAAGAAGTGAAGGAGATAAAGGAAGAGGGGAAACAGCAGGACGTGAAGAAGATAAAGGAAGAGGGTAAACAGGAAGTAAAGGAGACAAAGGAAGAGGGGAAACAGGAAGTAAAGGAGACAAAGGAAGAGGGGAAACAGGAGGAGATAGAAAAGTTAAAGGAAGAGGGGAAACAGGAAGTAAAGCAGATAAAGGATGAGGAGAAACAGCAGGACATGAAGAAGATAAAGGAAGAGGAGAAACAGGAAGTAAAGGAAATAAAGGAAGAGGGGAAACAGCAAGAAGTGAAGGAGACAAAAGAAGAGGAAAAGCTGGGGGGGATAGAAGAGTTAAAGAAAGAGGAGAAACAGCAAGAAGTGAAGGAGATAAAGGAAGAGGGGAAACAGGAAGTAAAGGAGATAAAGGAAGAGGGGAAACAGGAGGAGATAGAAGAGTTAAAGGAAGAGGAGGAACAGCAGGACGTGAAGAAGATAAAGGAAGAGGGTAAACAGGAAGTAAAGGAGACAAAGGAAGAGGGGAAACAGGAGGAGATAGAAAAGTTAAAGGAAGAGGGGAAACAGGAAGTAAAAGAGATAAAGAAAGGGGGAAAACAGCAAGAAGTGAAGGAGATAAAGGAAGAGGGGAAACAGGAGGCGGACAAGTTAAAAGAAAAGAAGAAACAGGAGAAGGTGGAGGAGATAAAAGAAGAGGACAACCAGGAGGAGGAAGAGTTAAAGGAAGAGGGAAAGCAGGGGGAGGAAAAAGAGTTAAATGAAGAGGAGAAGAAGGTGGAGATAAAGGAGGGGAAGAAGCAGGAAGAGTTCAAAGAAAAGGAGAAGCAGCAGGAGAAAAGGGAAGAGTTAAAGGAGGTTGAGAGAGTAAAGGAACAAGAGAAGAAAGAGGGTGAAGAAAAGCAAGTACAGTCTCATTTGGAGGTATTAATGGAAAACAGCATCCCTTCTTTATCTCACACTCAGAAAGCCACTGAAAGCCCAGAGTCAGAGAGCAACAGCTCTGTGTTCTCCGAAATGCCCACAAAGACTCAAAAGAGACAGGCCGAAAACCCACAGATGGACGAAGAGAAGAGAGAGGGGGAAAACAAGAAACAGGAGGAGGTTAAGGAAAAGCAGGAGACGGAGAATTTGGAGGGGGAGAGGAAGAACAAAGGGAAAGAAGGGAGCCTTAAATGTTCAAATGAGCTTTGTCCTCAAGCTAGTGGAGACACATTTGTGGGGGTCAAAGATGGAAAAGATTCTGCAAATACGTTGAGCTCAATAGATGAGGGGACAAAGGAGACAGGAAAGCAAAACCCAGTGGCAGACAATGATCAAATATTAGCAGATAGGACAGGAGTGAGTCAGATGGTACCAGCTGACGACACGGAGAGAGATGAGGATGAAGAAAAAAAAGATGATGTTGCTAAGGCCGATGAGGGGAGAGAAGAGCAGGTTGAGCAGAAAAACAATGATCTGCTACATTCAGGGGAGAGTGGCCGAAACATCCTTCCTAATCAACTTTCCCTTAGTCAGACAGCTGAGAACAAAGAAGATGATCAATTATATTCCAGTGAGGCAGACAACACTGAGCGTTCTGACGACAGTGTGCTCCGTCAGGGAGATAAAACTAAGTCTGAAGACACTGAAACCAGCAGCAAAGGGATTTCCACTGAGAAGGAAACTGAGCAAATACACTCTGATTATGTGATAGACACGGTGGAGGACACTGACAGGGAAGAGAGGGAGATCAGCGTGAAGCATGATGATGTAAGGGTGAATGAGGGCAGAGATCTGAGTACAGGTGGTACTGTATTCAGGACAGAGGACGGTATGGAGGTTTCCGTTTCGTCCAGTGACCCTGTTGAAAGCCAGGCCGTGACATGTGAACAAACTGCTCCTCAACATGCATCCGGTTCTTCACATCTGTCTGACGGTCTTAATAAAGGAGCAGCAGAGACTGGAAGTGGAGGAGCATTCGGCCTTTTCGAAAACGCCTTTAGCTTTTTTAGCCAAACGCCTGTCACCGAAACTACGGAATCCTCAGAATCTGCCCCAAGTTTGGATTCTAACACAGGTGAGACATCCGAGGCACAAGCCTCTCTCCCTCCCGAACAAGAACGGGATTCAACCCCTGGTTCGAGTCAGGTTTACGTGCAAGATTTGCACACAGACTCTCCCATCACCTTGTCACAACAGCAGCTGCAGCCTCTCTTTACAGAGACCCAGGCGTCATCTCCTCCCCCGACGCAGACCCGTTCTCATCCCACAGAAAGCCCCATCCAAACAAAAACCCTCACCAAACATTACAAGAACCTTCTCATCTACATGAGCGCGGACGAGACGACTATTATGATGGAGCTCTTTGGACGACACAAGCTGCAGTTTTTGGATTACGTTTTAGGAAGCTCAGAAACCACGACCGATGACCCCGACAATGACGAATCGATATTGTTGGATATAGAAAGACTTCTGCGTTATCACAGGGAGACGCTGGTCGCTCCTAGCGTGAGGCTCACGGATGCACCACAGGAGGACAAAGGAAAGACCACAACGCTCATCGCACTTCAGAAGCTAGAAATGCTGTTGGCGAGAGTGAGAGAGACTTTCAACACAGGTGAATCAGACAACGGTAACACAAACCATCCGAGTATTTTAATGTCTTCATGGCCTCAGATATCATGGCTGATATTAGTGATGCTTTAAGTTACTTTGATATTGTAATTTTAGTATGGGTTTGACTTGCAGTGATGCCAATCAGAGTGCATGTGTTTCCCTGTTCAATGCAGCCGAGGCCAGCTGTGTTGGTGAATCCTGTTTGACTCACAGTAAAGATAAGGAAACGGCCACCGAGGAAGATCCTTCTGTGAGCCTGGATAACCACATCCCAAGAGATGAATGGATGGGGCTGGATGAAGAGAAAGACGGACGATTGAGCGGAGGCACAGGAAAAGAGAGGGTGACTGAGGTTCAGACAAAAGAAGAGAAGGGAAAAAGAAGTGGAGGAGAGAGAGTGTCCCCTGAGTCCCGTCCTCACATTCAGACAGGATCACCACAGTCCCTGGAAGGTATGGATGACTCAAGTATCCCTTAATCAAGAAGGATTAAAAGATGATTCAAAGATATTAAGCAGTAATATTTGAGAAGGAGGTCTACTCGGCCTGCTGCATCCTCATTCCTGCAATACACACAACCTGGAACATTATGACATGAACAAAACATTACTTGGCAGTTTTTGTTTTACACTAGTATATTATACATTAAAGATAAAAAACATTGGGTTGATTTCTAATAATATATCATTGTGACAAAGGTGGAAAGCTTACATTTTTAATTCCATTCTGTTTGTGACTCTAATTCCAGGGGTAATAAATCAAATTCTGGACTTTGTTCATCAGATCGCTGACGATTCAACTACTCATGTTTGTGCAGTGACAGAGCTCCTCATATGGCTTACTGAACAGGTAAGCTGTAGAATAAAAGAGAATAGAATACACTTTATTGTCCCCAAGGGGAAATTTGTCTTAGGCATAGTGCTGCAATCTGTTGCTTCACAACACAAGCATGTAACAGAAAAAAAAAACTTTTTAAAATCAACATAAACATGCATCTGCAGATTGAAAACCAGGAAATCCGAATATAGGTAAAATGATCACGTAATGGTTGAAGCAATTAGTGCAATTTGTTTGTGATTCGACATCCAACTACACAGCTACGACACATTTAGATCATCATCTTTCAGGTTCATTTAATAACATAAGGAATTAAATCCCAACAGAAAATAATTGGAGCACTTTTCTTAAACAGTCTAAAACAACCACTTTTTCTTAGGTGAAGAGGGTCAAATGTAAAATGTTTTTTAACAATGTTTTTTATTATTTTTTCATTGCTTGGCAGTATTGTTTAAGAGACATTGTGACTAAGGTTAAAGCAGTGTGCATTTTGTTTGAAATGTTGCCTTACTCAGTTTTGTCAGGTAATTTATCTTATGTATAGTTTTGATCATTCTGATTTTGGCCCCTCTGGCACACCTTCAGAGGTCCATACAGCTGTACTTTAAAAGTGTCAACGAACCACAAACTGCGAGGTCTGGTTCTTTAAGACACTGGACTTGTGACATGTTGACCTGACATTTAGCTCTGTCTCGACGTCTCAGCTGTCGAGCTGGTTGGCTCCGTCATCATCACTCACATTCCTTAGTGCTGCTGGGTCTATTACAAACGTTCAGCCAGCTGGTAACCCACCCACCTGACCTGAAGGCAAACTTTTTCAAATGTTTTGAGAGGGGTAATGATACTCTAGTTTCAAATGGACGAAAATGAGGCCATGTCGGTGAGTACCTTTCGAAACATTTGGTGACCGAGTCAAGTCTTCACCTATGTCCTACTAAGACCAGCTTTATTACCCTGCAGCCCTTGCAGCCGTAACGTAACACAGGTGACACAGTAGTAAACTGCTTGAGAAAGACGGCTTTTGTGTAAAAAAAAAACATGATGTGTTAAGAAATGATTATGCTAGTTATTGGGGATGTTATCAAAGACGACATTGAGAATTCTCCATTCAGTTTACCGACACCTGTTATTTTTGGTGTTACTTTAAAAGTGCTCCGATGTGCCAGTGTGGCATTTTACAATTGGTGACGTTGCGAGTGAACCATTTACAGTGGCGGGGGTCTAATAATATCTACATGAGCTCGTCAGTGCCTCAAATCGATGTATTTGTATTAATTAATTTTTCAAATATATTTTAATTTACGTAGTAACATAGTTTAATGCAATGCCTCTCTAGTTGAATCTAGATGAGGAGTTTGAAGAGAGAATCCAATATCTCCCCCACCCCTAAGACGTGCAATGTGACGTGGTCCACTCTTGAGCGTCAGTGTTGTGTACAGGATGTGAAATCGCCGCTAGCCCGGTTGATGGCTCAGCTTTCTGTTCCTTATGTCAGCTTTTAAATTACATATATCACTAAAGTAATAACCAAATGAGATAATTCGGAAATGGCGGAACATACGGCAAGCGACCAGTCGGCCAGCAAAGCGGTCGACTTTCAGGCGACGGCAGAGGCTTACTACAGTATCGCCGTGGAGAAAGTGAAGGATGTACGTTATGTGGCAGGTTTCATTAGCATTTTCTAACTAACGTTAGCCGACACTGCTGGCATAACGTAAAACGGATGGTCAAACCATCGAAAACAACTCGGTATTATTGCTGAATACACGTTTGGATTTGTACAGCTCACGTCTGACTGCATGTGTGTCGCGCCAGGGCTGTTACCAGCTGTCAAGACTGCGTTGAAATTTTAAGTCGCTTTTTTTTTTTTTACATGTGTGTTGATGGATTAACGTTATCTAGTAATACTAACCTAGCTAATTGATAGTAGCCTAGAGTTAGTATGTCTGATCACGTGTCGCTGTTTCTTATCTTTTAGGTAAAATATGGCAGAGTTGTTTTTGTTATTTTCCCTGTAGCAAACAAATAGCTACGTTACTGCTATCTAGCTACTACAGCTGTGTAGTAAACCTTTAAGGCTGAGTAGTCAAGGCTAACTACTTGCAATACCAACTAATACATTCTGTGGTCAGTTGTAAGAACATTAGAATTACTTAAAGATGAAATAAGCCAGTTGTTTGGCTCCTTTTTATAAATGTTAAGGAAAAAGCATAACCCTATTTACTTAAGCAACAGCTGTTTTGTGGGTCTCTGACTGCCATGCTGCATGAAACCATCTCTAATGTTTAACTGCATTGACCGCAAGTGATTAGAACTAGTTTGCAGGGCAGTCCTGCAGCACTAAGAAGCTGATCCTTATGTCCACAATAAGTATTCCATTGTGTACAATCCACTAAGTTAAAATGGAGTGAATCAAATGTTGTTCCCAGACGTACAATCACACATCTCTTTTTAAAGATGCCTATTAAACCCAACTCCTAAAATAAACTGAGCTTTCCTCTTCTTTCAGGTTGTATCGACACTGCCTGATGACATCAGACCCGGGCCAGACCTGTATGGGGTGCCATGGGAACCAGTCATCATCACCAGTGTGGTGGGGCTGGTGACAATGCTGTTGTTTACCTGTAGATGTTATAGCTCTGTGAGTACACAGCCACGTACATACACATCAACATCGCAAAGATTTGAAATGGTACAATATATGAATTTGTTGTGGTACTGTTGGTAGAAACAATGAGACCACACTTGTTCCCTATCAACTGAGTAATCCCTTTGCTACTTGTTCATCATTGTTTTCTTTTTATTTCTTCACAGTTCAAAAGCAGAATGTATCGAGGTAAGTTCTCACTACTTACTCCTTAATATCACATTATTATGACTTCACAGGAATTCAACTAATCACTGCCAATTTAACCTCTTTCTCTGGCCACTGTATATATTATATATATTGTGTATGTATATATATATATATATATATATATATATATATATATATATATATATATATATATATATATATATATATATATATATATATATGTATATGTATATGTATATGTGTGTGTGTGTGTGTGTTTTATTAGAAAAAAACTGAAAAATAATTTCAATGTTTTTATATGCTTTGTATTCACTGATTTCAGTTAAAGAGCGGCGGATGGCTGAGCATGTTGCGCAGCTACTGGATGAGAAGTGTAAAGTCCTTGAGACTCTCAGCAAATGTCAACAAGAGGTTGGTACTGGTGCCAATGCTGACTGACTAGAGGCAGAGCCTGTCTGACACACAACACTGGGTGTTTTCCACTGAGGTCAAATTCATATGTATATTAGAAGATGCAGAGTCTTGCGCATGTTGTATGAGGCGCGATCAAAAGGCAGAAACTCTCTCATTGCAAAGTCATTGCAGACTTTTTTGAATATAAGTTTCAATGCTGATGAAATGCATTTTGTCATGTCATTCATTTGCAGTATGATGACCTGGAGAGCTCACTGAGGGACAGTGGTGTCTTGGCCCAAACTCAAAAGACAGAACATCTTGAGGTAAAGCAGAGGAAAAAAAATAATTAAAGGGAGATTAATAATAATAAAATGTTTCACATATAGAGTGTTTTTCAGGATACTCAAAGACATTTCACATAAGTTGAAATGGTCATAGAAAACCGCTCACTAAAAATATATAACACTCAACATTAGTCACAGCCGGGCAGGAAGTGAAAACAGCGAGAGCATCCAGTCAGTTTACCAAAAAGACACCCCCCAATATTGTTGATGTCTCCTCTACAACACCACTGACGATGAGAGATTCATCTTGGAAGTGGAAAAAATATAACAGACATCACAAATCCCTCGTAGAGACGATATAATCTGCGAGTAGGGCAGCAAGACCGCTCCGCTTCTGAGACGCTCCCGGTGTGGTATGGCATGTGTTGGAGGACGGAACAAAACGGAACGCAGCCGGAACACAGCAGAGACGTGCACAGTGGATAACGGGGCTTACTGTAGCGCTGACACAGCACTGTGGAGATAGGTCTGGCAATGCCGGACTAACAAACTTGTTAGCAAACAGTTGCTTTTTAACACATCTGGCAGTCACATCTTGCATATTGTCGTCCGTTACATCGTTATTATAGAAATATCGCTTATAGCCCCTATTACGGTAAAAAGGAAAAACAGTTGAACCGCGTCACCAAATTTGGAATAAGGATGTATCACATTTTGACGCTGTGATCTGACTCTTCACGTTCACTACGCACTCTCTCACTCCTTTGCTCTCACTTGAACACATCTTGTTTTCTTGCTCCTCCAGGTTAAAGCCACACAGTTGGAACATGCCAAAAGGGAGCTTGATAGGGATCTTGAACAGCTAAAGGATCAACTGGACCAACAGAGAGAACACAGGATAGAGCAAGAAAAGAGGGTAGGAACACACACACACACACACACACACAAACACACCGCACCAACTGTAACATCTACAATTGTTATTTAAGAATCACATTTGATCAGGAATAGGAATCCATTGCATTATTGTGATACTGATGTAGTGGATTCTTTTTTGGTTATCCTTCCAGATTGCAGTGCTTGAAGAAACCATGAAAACATTTGAAGAAGAAACCAATGACCTCCAGTTACAGGAAGAGCAGGTACCATTACCTAACCTCTTGTCTTTGTACCTTCACATTCCTGTCTTCTCCTCTTTCCTGCATCATGGTTTCATCCCCTGCTCTGTCCCTCTGCATTTCATATGATATTATTGCTGCCTGTTTGTCTCTAGGCACAGACCACTCTGAAAGTGTACAATATGAACAGTGACAGACTACAGAGGAATCTGGAAACAGCTGGAGAGGAGAACACACTGCTACAGGAGAGCAATGCTCAGGTAGGATGTCGTATACACACACACACACACACACACACAGATCAGGCTGTCCGGCGAAATGGGGATAGTGCCTGGGGGCTGCAAAAAACGTAGCGGCCTGTGGCAAAAAAGATGGGACAGATTCAGACTACAAAAACGCAACTGAACGTGCGCTGCGGTGGTTAATCATGTAACTGGCGATCAGACTTTTGAGGCAGTTTGAGAGTCCGATACAGTAAACGGTAACCATCACTGCCTCTATTGCTGCCACAAGAAAGTTTCAAAATACTATGAGGGTAAAAAAAACTGAAACACAAGCACTTAACTGCCCAGCAGTTTGTGTAACAGCTGACTGTTTCCTGCAACAAGCTCCAGCACAAAGTACAATCACATACATTTAGCATCTTCGTATTGCATGGAGTTCAACTTTGACCATCAAATCGCATCCTCAACCAATAGCAAAGCAGTGTGTGGTTGAACCCTCTTGGCTGTAGTGTGATGTTGATTTTATTTATTTTATGTCTGTGTCTAACCAGCCGGTATCGCCTCAGCAGTCGATGGTCACTCACCTGCATTCACGTATGTGTGACTGTGCCTTTACTGTGCACGGTTGCAAGGGAGGTGGTTTAGCTTTTCCATGGTTAAAATGACAGCTTTAAAGTACTAATTAGTCAGTTTGTTCCATTCAGTCCATCCAATCACATACTGTACTAGATTCATGTTTTTTTTAACGTTACGCAAAACTGTTGGAAGTCTGATCTGTTCATGGCATCATTTGTGTCTTTGTCCTCTCTTCCCGTCTCTTTCACTGCAGTTGGGGCAGCAGGTGGAGGGATGGGCAGAAAGAGTAAGTGAGTTGGAGGCGGAGATGAGCAGGTGTGAGGTCGCCCACAGGGGGATGCTGCAGGACGTGGCCAACAAGGATGAGCGTATAATGGTATGGTTGCTTCTGCAATTGATGATAGTTTAAGATAAAACACGATAGAACTTTCATAATCCAGAAGGAAATACTTGTTCCAGCGAGTGCTCAACAATTACAACAACATACATATAGAATATACATACATATTGTAGCTAGTCAATTTATAATATACTTTGAATTTTTGAATAATAATAATATCTCGAGAACTACTAGGGAAGAAGAGTGTACTGCACACTGATGTAAAAGATTAAAAGATCAGCCTAAGTTAATGGATTCAGTTTTATTACTTTGGGTTGTTAGAAATAAGTGTGACACCCAACACGTGTCCGTTTCCAGTCCTTGACAGATCGGCTGCTGAGCATGAAAGCTTGGGATTCAGACCTGGAGGAAGAGGCAGATGGGGAAGGAGAAGGGAAGGAGGCGTCCAATGGTACAGCAGGGAGAGGAGAGGAGAATGGAAGAGGAGACATTTTGGACACACAAGGCCATCTCCAGAAAGTCCAGAAACTTATCTATGCTGCTAAGGTATTTGACTTAAATGGACACGAGCACACGGTGTTAATGAACACTGAAATGTTTCGAAACTCTCTGGAGAGTTAAAAACCAGACTCATTCATATTGAACATCCCTGCACACTTTACTGAATGCCTACTGATATGTCGTTTTGTATCTGTGTGTAGCTGAATGCAGACCTCAAATCAGTAGATGAAGACAAAGACCGATTATTTGCCAAACTGAATGATGAAGTCAAAGCTAAAGAAGACTTGCAAGGTGAGTCAACTGTCCACTGGTGTGTTTTTACCAAGGTTGGTATTAAGATGTCAAATAAAGAACAAACAAGTCAAAGGTTATATAATAATGATATAGTAATGTATGTAGTCTGTGAAACATATCCGCATCTGAGTGTGTGTTTTTGTTTTTTTGCTCTAGTGAGAATTGAGGAGCTGGGTAATGAGAAATTATCTCTGCAGTCGGACACTGAGCAGTACTCAGATCAGGTAGCTACCCTCAACTATGTGTTAGTGTGATATTTTATTACATTATCATTCCACATTCATTTGATTTTGTATTTATTTCTTTTCTTCACGTTTACAGGTCCAAAGATTACAACAGAAACTCCAGATTATGACAGAAATGTACCAGGAGAATGAGCTTAAGTTACACAGGTATAGACTCAAGGATAGGGCCGGCTACACACTGGATGCGTGGTGTGAGCGTGTCAGCTGCGTGGCGTGTCCGTTTTTATTTTGGCTCCCATGTTTACAGGTTAGAGCTTGCACACTGCCTGCGTGACACGCACGTCTCAGGCGCCGCTCGAGCCGCGCCGAAAAAGGCGTGCATGCTAGGAATAGGACCGATGCCTATTTTTCAAGCGACGCGCAAGGGTGTTGGAAGCGTTTCCAGGCAAAATAGAATACAAAAAGATGTCATTTTGACACGAATACATTTAATAAATGACATTTTTATGTTTGAAAGTCTCTAGGTTTTTTACATAAATGCAGATATAAATGTAATAAAAAAAAAATAATAATAATAATGATCGATTTTCAAATATTGCACCTGTAAATACAGAAAGAAATATTCTGTAGCCTATTTTGCCATCAATACTGCCGACGTCTTTGCTGTAATCAAATCCGTATATATTTATGTTTAACATGAAGTATACTACTGTTTGAGTGCAGTTTATCAATGGGAAACATACAATGTACAGACAAGGCTAGCAGCAGCGCCGCGCCAGACACATTTGTGGTGTGCGAAGACATAGAAAACGCCACGCAGCTGACACGCAACAGAAACGCCACGCTCACGCCACGCATCCAGTGTGCAGCCGGCACTAAGTGCATCGAGAAGTTGAAAGCTATCGTTGTTGTACAGGATTTTAATGAACGTGTGCGTTTGCAGGCTGCTGACAGTGGAGGAGAAGGAGCGCGTGCAGAAAGAGGAGAAGTTAAATAAAGCCGACAAAAACATCACCATGGCCATGGAAGAACTCAGCAACTATAGGTAGCCGCTGCCCTCAAAGTGTCACCAAACACGTTGATAGTATGCAATATGAAAGGGGACATTTGTGAGCCTCCCACACATGCCTCTTGAGTCTCACCTGTACGTCACCTTTTTCTTCAGACAACGAGCAGGAGAGATGGAGGAGGAGCTGGAGAAAACCAAACAGTCTTACCAGACTCAAATATCGGCACATGAGAAGAAGGCGCACAATAACTGGGTTAGTAAAAACACCTCAGCTGGTGTGGTTATGGGGGTTATTACATTACATTACATGATGTTATGAGGGCTGTATTCATTCATTAATTACTTACGTATTCATTCATTAATTACTTATCTTAGCAGTGCATTCAAGTGCTCTGATCTTGACTGTGTCTGTATCTATGTACATGTCATGTCATGTTATGTTACTGATCTTGGCTTGATTTTCCAGCTGGCAGCCCGAGCAGCAGAGAGAGAGCTAGCAGACATCCGGAGAGAGAACGGCCTCTTCAGACAGAAGTGAGCATACAGCAACTGAACCGCAATTAAACGCACAACATGTCATTTCTTGCCACTGTGGGGTCTCTCAATCAAAACCATTACAAAAGGCGGAGTTCGGTGACGTCGTGAAGTAGTGTTGGATCACGGGAGTTGTCTTCACGTTAAAAATCAGTGGGTAGAATTCAGCGGACAAAGGACGTCCTGGAGGGGCTGCGAGCCAAGCTGCCGTTAACGTTTGCTAACTAACTTCAGATCCACATGTCTGATGATTAGACTTATATTGTTTAAATGAATGTGTGTCATGCATCAACAACACCATGACAAATTCCTTGTATGTGTAAAAACCGTACTTGGCAATAAAGCCCTTTTTGATTCTGATTCTGATTAAAATCCTACATCTAGTTGAAACGTATAGGTAAAAACGATCTAAAAAATGTGGCTTAAAACTGGATACAATTTATGATTTGTATGATTACAGTTTTTCTATACTGTATACATTACATATTCTGGTCCGGAAATATATTTGTCATATGTTCACTTGAAAAAATTTTTTTTTTTGTTTGATTACAGGCTGACAGACACACAGTTTAAACTGGACGCCCTTGACAACGATCCCTACGCCTTGGACAGCCTGGCTAGACCACTGCCTTTCAGAGGTTAGCACACACACTTATAAACCAAAGCATGCATTATTAAGCTAACATCATATTTTGTGGCTAATCTACCCCAGCCTGGAAGCAGTAGGCCACAGATTCCCTTGACTTTGCACTCACCAAAGTACCCTTAACCCTTCAGCTGAAAGGTCACCGTACGGCCCATCTCCTCTGGGTCGACCTGCATCTGAAACCAGAGCTTTTCTTTCTCCTCCTACATTAATGGATGGACCACCTGCTAGACTGTCTCCACGAGGTATACACACACACAGAAAGCCACAATCCACATATATAGAGATGAGCTGCAGCTGTACACCTAACCGGATAAGACCCCCTGGAATGGTGCACAAAAAAACACAAACCACGACAAACCTAAATATAGTTTTCCTCATTTTTATTTATATACTTTCAGAACACTCCTAATATCTCCTAGTGTTGTAGTTGCAAATTCAGTCAAGTTATCTCAAGCACAGCCGTGTCCTGTTTTATTATTCTTTAGCCATTTTCATTTTTCGCTAGGTTTTGCTGATTTGAAATGACAAAACATTCTTATCAATCGCAATCTTACTTTACATAATAGAACATTTGCTAATTCAGTCTCACAAAGTCATCACAATAAGCCCTTGCGGCATGTTGGAGATGACCAGCTGGCTGTAGCATGAACAACTATCTATGCTTAAGCATGGTCTGTATGCTGGCATGCTGTTAGCACTCTGGAATGTGATTGTATGTCCTAAATCTCATCAGTTCATCCTGACATGATGCTTTCTATTTGTCCGTCTCGCAATCACTCATTCTGGCCTTATTTAGTGATATTTTGTCTTTGGCCCTGGGTTCTGCTTCTTCCCTTCCCTTCCCTTTTCATCTCCCCCCCCCACCCCCCCATCGACATCTTCAATTATCTCTCCTTTCCTCCCTTTTCCCCCATCTTTCCTCCACAGTGTCTCGGGGTCCAGTGGAGCCCCCAGGTGGCCAAGGAGAGATGGAGCGGAGTGGAGGTCCTCATTCAGACAGTGGCTCAATCTCTCCAACATGGGAGAGAGATCGTAGGGGCCCCCCACCAGGACCCCCAGGTGTGTGTGTGTGTGTGTGTGTGTGTGAGACAAAGAGAAAGACATAGAGTAAATCAGTAACGTCTGGCAGGTCGTCAGTCTGTAATATTAGGAAGGCCTGGTGACGCTCACACAACCTGACCAGCCCTGACCTTCCTCTGATATCGAGATATCATATTGAGGATTCCGATGTAGACATTTTTAACAGAAACAAAACAATGCAGAGGTAAGTGCTCAAAAGTTAAAACTCCTTCATGATACAATTTAAACAACTGTTCAAAGGAGCTGTTGTGCTGTTTATGATATTTTATATTGTGTGTCTTTATTTTACTGTGGTCCAACGTTGTAAAAAAAAAAAAAAAAAACACTAGAGGTGGCCTTAATACAAATTAAAAAAACAACAGTGCTGTGCTGAGAATACTCACACTGAGATGAAAACTGAGTTCTGTTCCTGCTCTTGCGTATCTGATTGAGAATCAGCCTTCAGACTAGAGCAAGGAACGTTTCTGATTATATGTCCCACTCTCATGGGGATACATTTGGATGTGGCACTGCTGGATTTCTGTTGTGTCATTCACCATTCAACATGGTCATTATGGTCATTATTACATTACATTATTTATACATTTGGAAAAAAAAAAAACTCTGACTCTGTGTGGCGCCATGTGCACCTGGATATTGTTAGGCCCAATATTTCATCTCTGTTCTAAAGGCATTGTGGTATATGGTGTCTACACACTCTTTAGGGAACTCAAAAGGTCTCTTTCACAGCTGAAATGTTGACTTACAGCAGTCAGTGCACAGGTGGAGCTTATAACAATAAACCAAATGGATTGCATACATTGTTAAGGTTATTAGTTGCACCTGTGTTTGGCAAGTCAACAGTCAAATCATATAGTGTGCATGTGCATGCCAAGTGCATGTTGACAGTGCATGTGTATTTTGTTTAATGCATTTTGAGTTTTGACACTGGAAACTACAGTTGTCTTGACGCCCTGTGATAAAAGTGTTGTCCGATCACTTATAACATGATCCTGAGAGGGAAAGCAACCTCCAAAAAATATCAACATAACACAACAGATTAGAGCCGTGTTTGACGTATTTACAGCTTCGGAAAGAGCTGTTGATATAATACTGATAAATCTGAACATATTTTCGGTGTGTCTGTCTCTTAGGCTATATGTTCCCAGAACAAGGAGGTCCGATGTACAGGAGACCTCCTCCCGGAGCTCTGGGTCTCTTGCCTCCACCCGGCCCTCTCCATCCTAGGGGTCTCCCCCCATTACCTCCTCACCCTGCAGACATGGCGGGTGAGTCACTGCCATCTGTATAGCTGCTTGTCAGCCCTTCATTATGTTCTCATCTATACTGTCTTGCTATCTTTAACGCTTTTGGACTGTAAATAGGTGAATTTGAACATGCACAAATGGAAATGAAAAAGCATGCAAACTTTAAAAAAAAATATCTAGACATGTTTTCGAATGCTATGTATGTATGTATGTATATATATATATATATATATATATATATATATATATATATATATATATATATATATATATATATATATATATGTGTATGTATAAGCCATCAACTTTATGATTGTTCATTTCTTCTATTCTTTCATTTCAATGCAGATGGCTCATACAGAGAAAACAGCCATGGGCCTGGTGAACAGGAACACAGAGAGGTAATGTGTGTGTGTGTGTGTGTGTGTGTGTGTGTGTGTGTGTGTGTGTGTGTGTGTGTGTGTGTGTGTGTGTGTGTGTGTGTGTGTGTGTGTGTGTGTGTGTGTGTGTGTGTGTGTGTGTGTGTGTGTGTCGGACTGGGGTGTGTGTGGACTGAGTGTGTGGGCCCTCATGTGAGGAGGGCCCAAAAAGATGCTCGAATGAATAGCTGTGGATGCCGGGAGGGGCCCATAGAGAATGCATTTTCTACAGGGCCCAGAATTTTGTGCTACGTCTCTGTGTGTAGGTGTGTGTGTGATTTTGTTTGAGTAGCATCTGTGGTCCAGCCTCTGTAGCCTTTCCGTATGTGTGTCACCAGTCGGGTCCTGGTGACCGAAGGACTCCCCCTGAAACGGATCCAAGGATGGGGGGCGCACCCCCACCTGGACCCCCGATGGGGCCAATGGACGGTCCCTTTCCCCGTAGATCCCCTTATGGACCACGACCTCCTGACTTTTACCCTCCTAGGGGACCTGGGGGCCCTCCCATGATGCCTAGTAAGCAGTCACAGCTATCACCACAACTTTGGAATACCTTGTTAACCTCTAAATGTCCTCTAACCTCATGCTCGCTTTCCTTCTCCTCTTTCTCCAGTGTGGGCCCCTCCTCCTGCAGGGATGATGTTCCCTCCTCGTTTCCCTCCAGGTGGACCTCCTCATCCTCACTACGCTCCCCCCATGCGGCCCCCTTTGCCCGACGGCCACCTACATCCTTCCATGGGTCCTCCCCCTCCTCAGCAGTCCTTCCCCTCCCCGCCACACAGCCAGTCGCCAGAGGAGCACACGCCCTCGCCTGAAGACGCCATTTGAGCCCGACCAGGTTTTCCACTTGAGCTGTGAGATGACGTGTTTGTGGTTAAAGTTGAACTCAGCGGTAGACAGATGGTTGGCCAGGTTGCGGTTTTCCATCTTCCCAGGATGTATTTAATGAAGAGTGTTAGCGCAGCCTTCATTAGCCCACTTTGTTGCCGTTTGTTTGCTTGGGCCCCGTCTTTCTGCTCTTTTAACATCCTCTCTCTTTCTTCTGCTCGGTCACTTGTCTTTTTTTTTTTTTTCCTTCTGGTACTCTCGCTCTGCCCAATCATCCATCTACATCACCTGTGAAGTGTGTGTGTGTCTGTGTGTGTGTCTGTGTGTGTGTGTGTGTGTGTGTGTGTGTGTGTGTGTGCCACACACAAATTTTCTTGTTTGCTTGACAATGCCAGAAAGGTTTTTAATGGTACTTGCTGTGTGGCTGAGAATGTGAGAGTGTTTTACGGATGGCATGAGTCAATATTTCATCCCAGTGGCACAGAAAGAAATCTAAATGATCATGGGCTATCAGGGAAGAAATGCATCTTTTAAGGTCTAATACAATATATTTTATTATACCAAACACTCTTGCTATTGTCACCATAGTTTTAAAAACGTAGCCCTTCAGCATCTACGAAGTTGACCTAAATCAGATCACCTCAGATCTTGTTTTGTCTGTGAATGAACTGAGATGATCTTAAACACTAAATATTCCCTCAGAGGTAAAAGGAGTTTCTTAAAATATAATTAAAGCGCATAACTGAATTTCACTGACTTCCCTGTGGGATTTCGCCTTCCTCAACAAAGCTATTATTTCAAACAGCAGCAAGTAAATCATGCTTTTGATTATGTTACAGTGACTTGCATATGGCCTAAGCTTGAAAAAAAAAGTGGCTTATTGTAGCCGCTTGTATTTTGTCGAAGTAAACTGTGACTCATCGTGGCAGTCACAGAGCGGTGATTAAATGGACTGACTGGAAGAGACCCTCAGAGCCAGAAAGATCGCACCCATGTAAATTTTGTAAAAAATAAAAGTGATTATTAATAGATAAATAAAGACAATGTCAAATTGTCAATGTCTCCATATTTCACTAATGTATTAATGTTCAATTTGTTGTGCAACTCATCAGCGGCCACCAGGGGTAACAGAGCATTGGAATATAATTGGAGGTCAGATTTGGGTAGTTATCAGTGTTTTCTATAATACTGTACATGACATGCAATGATGTTTTAAATATGGTAAATATATAATGACAAATTGAAAAATGTTTAATTTACTGTAACCAGGATTGTACAGCACAATTCATATGTAACGATCTCTACCTAAACTACCCGAACAAGCTCTTGTGATGTCATTTTAAACATTTACAGAACTTTTATTTAAAGGTGAACAAAACATTCTGAAAATAAATTTGCGACTCCAAGTTTAAATTACAAGACTTGTGTACACTGTATATCATTTGGTTGTTTGTAGATCAACTGAGCGCATATTCAGATGTTGCCTAGCGTAATCAATGGAAATACAAACGATAGACTTGGTTTTTCCTGTCCAATTTCTACATAGATAACATCACCTTCGTGTGTGGTAACGAGGAACTACTTTATACTAGAATACGTAGCAGTTTTGTTATGGTATGGCTAATTAGCAGACAAGATCACTTTCATAGACAATCATCTACAATCACAACAGACCTTTTTAACAGCAGACATTTTGACATGTCAAAGCAGGAAAAGCCCTAATGTATGTAACTAATAATGCATGTACTGTATGTATGTTAACGATAATGATGGCTCCATTTTAGTTAGGTACGCCAGTTCCTGGGTCCTGGTATTTTGCATGCTGGCATGGAAACTGCAAAATATTTCATTCTTATTAGTAAGGTTATTGCTTATTAAAAATACAGAGACTCCCTTGGTCTGGCAAAACTTTTACTTTAACGTACAGTAAACCATCAATGTGCCGGTCAGTGTCTGCAGAGCTAAAAAAAAAATACAGTTTACAGAGACACCACAAAGTACTTATAAAAACAACTTTTAATTGTAAAACCCACCCACAGCACCAACAAGAAAGACACAAATGTACCTGACAGTATTTACATAAACTGTCAAATTATTGATTTGAATATTTAACATCCCCACCACCTTTATCTTCAGAATAACTCTTTATAAAAACAATATTATGGAACGGCAGTTTGGTCATCCTCGTTTATAACCAGTGGGGTTGTATATATGAAGATTCAGTGGCGGGGTATGATTGGAAGGCCATGGTTTGGTTCCTTCCCTGTCTTTAGTCATCATCACAGTAGGCTTTTTAAAGATTAAAAATTTTAAAAAAAGCATGTTCATGAGCAATAACGCAAACGTGGATATTGCTTTAAAGACTGAGAGAAGAGAGAAGAGGTAGATGTGTAAGAAGAGAATGTAACAGTAATATCTGTTGAATAACTTTAAAGGGATACCTTGGTATTTCATCTTTTCCTATGTTGTCTGTAGTCCATCTGCACCTCAGTTATTATAAAATAATTGTTAATGTTTTTTTTTTTTAATTGACGATCCACATGGAAATAACCAGCTATCTTAACAAAAATATAGGATTTCCTAAAAGAGTTTAAGGAAAAAATATTCAAAATGCCCAGGTATCCCATGAAAACTGTATATGATCTACTGAAATATCCTTTTTTTTTTCTTTTTGCTATGCTTTTTTCACCACCAACACATCTGGTGGTATGAGGAAGTACACTGGCAGTTTGAAAAAGTTTAGTTGAAGCCTAAAATAGTCCAGTATAAATGTAATTTGGATTATATTATATAATTTGGATTATATTTATATGGTTAAGGAAAGTGGAAGTATTATTCCTTTCTGAAGGTACTGACTAAGTCTGTCTTGGTCAAGTATGCACACACAATCTTGAAATATCTGTTGCCTTATCTAGCATTTTAATTACTGCTATCACTAAGTTTGTCTCAACCACAATTACAGCAACCAAACTGTAACTCTTAAAAATGCAAGATGCATCAAAATTACCAAAAGGACGTGACAAGAAATGAACTTCAACAGGTAGGCACTGTGGAGTGCAAACTGTACACACTGTCATATGATTACCACCTAACCACTGTATTCAAAACACCATCAGAAAAAGTAATAATTAGTCTCACATAAAAGTACAACAATTCAAAATAGGTCATGGCGCAATCAAACAGGTTCATATATAAACCAGCGTTTCCCCATGTGTCATTGGAAGCTTCGTCAATAATCTCAGTGCTTACAATTACAAAGAATAATGTGGAGTGACAGGTTTGTAACTTACTGGTTTGAATACTCCATTAAAAAAAAGAAAACTTCTAAAAAGCTCCAGTATCCCCAAATAAAAGTTCAATGCTTGATTTTTTCTTTAAAAAGTTGAACAACATGTTTTGTTATTATTGTCCGCTAAAGCTGCAGTTGGTAACTTTTATTAAAAAAAAAAAAAAAAAAAAAAAAAAAAAACTTTTTGTCATATTTGCTGAAACTGTCACTATATCCTGACAGTAGTAGTTGGGACAGATAATCTGTTCCTCTGCCTCCCCCTAGTGCTCCTAAAGGCATCTGCAAGACTGACAACTGCAGCCCCACTGTAAAGCTAGGCAGCGCTGATAGAATATGAATCAAGGTTCCGCTACTGCATAGCCTATTTCGCCTTAAATGTTTCCAGAAACATATTTTAGTGTACTGTTTAGCTGGAACTTTGTCGTTTTACATCTAACTGACACCAGCTCACGAGCCATTGACACCGCGTTAGAGACTCCTAGGCTCTGATTGGTTGTTTTCCTAATGCCGTTAGGAGCACCAGGAGGAGGCAGAGGAGCGTGCTTTTTTTTTTTCTCCACAAATTAACTGTCTCATGTCATACGGTCAGGTTATAGATAGTTTGAGCAAAAATGAGTTATGGCAGAAGTTATTTTTTCTAAACGTTACCAACTGAAACTTTTAATAGGTAAATCTCTTCCCTCTCCACTGAGTCAACTGAAACAAATGAAATCGATAGCCCACTTATGAACAAAAGTACTGGGTACTATCGTCAGCAAATGTAACGCTTCTATTCCTGTTGTCCTTTAAAGGGATTTAAACCTGCGAGTCCTTATTGTGTGTCTGTTGGCACGAGAGGCAGCTTACCGACTGGTGTCACTGTTAGCAGAGGAGTGTAGTGGATTGTGGGAAGATTCCGAGAAACGTCCAGCTGTGTGTCTCATATATGTATATGTATGTATGTATGTATGTATGTATGTATGTATATATATATATATATATATACTGGGCTGCAGGGTCTATTGTATGTGTGTGTATGGGTATGTGTGTGTTCCTCAGCAGTTGAGAATGGGCCTGCTTCTGTCTTGTCTGAATGGGAACACAGGGCTGTCAGAGTCGGACTTCCCTCTGTGGGGACCCAGCGTAGCCACGGCCTGGAAGACAACACACACATACCATGGTTTTGTTAAGGTTGCCTCCACACACGCCAATGCCACCGGGGGACAAAGACACAGCTCTGAATATCAACAGACACATTTGCACACCTTTCTGATAGCGGTCCAGTCTTCCAGGATGTCCAAGTCAGGTAGCATGTAAACAATATATGGGCGTGAGCGGAGTTAAGGATGGTGCCACAGGGACCAGGGATGAATTACATTCCGAAGGACACATCTGGATTACAGCATTTGGGCTTTATAGAAGCAGTCTAAACACTAATTAGCGTCAGTGTGAACAGTAACAGAAAAAAAGGATATCAGACACCACTGAAGGCCGTCTCCTCTTCTTATCGGGACTGAAAGCATCTCTCCTCTTCTTCCTTCCTGATAACTCATCATTCCACAACTCTGATAGAGAGAGACAGAGAGACAGATTAAAATGTGTTTGCGCATGCATTGACTATAATATACAATGCTGGACACGTGTAGCTTGTTCTTCTTAACACGGTTATTAAAATGTAATTTGTTGCAAATTCATGAGATTACATAACAATGTGTTCTGTGTGCGTCACCTGATGTAATATCTATGCTGTGTCTGTCTTCCTCCAGTCTTCGAATTTTCTCCTCCAGTTCACTCTGCACTGTGTCAAACAGCAGCAACTTCTCACTCTACACACACACACACACACACACACACACACACACACACACACACAATTAAATACATCAAATAACACTCACTTAAATTCTCATCAAATTCTGAATTATTAATGGCTTGCAGAGCCAAGGCAAAAATGCATCACCTCAGCAATACTTCTTAGTAAGACAGTGTGAGAATATAAATAAATAAAAGGATAGTGTGGGAGTGTGTGTGTGTCTGACCTCCCAGTGCTGGCATGCAGCCTGAATCTCACACTCATACTTGTTCTTCAAGGACTCCAGACACAACTCTCTGTAGATACCTGAAAAAGGCAGAAGGAAACGCACAATGAGAGAGTGATTTATAAGGAGACCAGAGTGTATCAGAGTTCATGAGTGTGTCTGTGTGTGTGAGTTACCTGCCACCTTGGTGCGGACCTGCATGTTCTCCAACAGTACAGCCAGAGGCTCCAGATATTCTGCTGCCCGGCCAGCCTCCACCTCCGACAGCTTGCTGTTCACCTGACTGAGACGCTCACGATACAGCCTGCACACAAACACAGGTGTAACTATGTATGGCCATAACAAATTCCTTTTAATGCCTTTCGTTCAACATTTCCTGTTTTTGAATTTAAATTCAAAAGGAAAAACTTGACAAAAATCAATGTCAGTCTCACTGGTCTTTGAGATCTGTGAACTGTTTCTCCAGGTTGGTCATTTCATCCAGACACTCCATCCTTCTCCGCTCACAGTCCTCCTCATCCATTTCTGGAACATGATAAAGACACGCTCACAAACACGTCTATATAAGCTATTGTGAAGTTAATGATGGAAGAAGGAAGCTGTCTCAGGAGCTGATATGGAAGCAAAACCTGGTAGACATATTTCTGCTAGATTATGTGTCTGCCAGTAGAGCTGGGCAATATATCAATATTATATCGCTATCACGATATGAGGCTAGATATCGTCTTAGATTTAGGATATCGTGATATGACACAAGTGTTGTCTTTTCCTGGTTTTAAAGGCTGCATTACAGTAAAGTGATGCCATTTTCTGAACTAACCAGACTGTTAATGTAACTGTTCTATTATTTGCCTTTACCCACTTAGTCATTATATCCACGTTACAGATGATTATTTATCAAAAATCTCATTGTGTAAATATTTTGTGAAATCACCAATAGTCAACAGTACAATATCGTTGCTGTATCGATATCGAGGTATTTGGTCAAAAATATCATGACATTTGATTTTCTCCATATCGCCCAGCACTATCTGCCAGTCATAAAAGAAGTATCTCAAGGCTGGACAACTCATTGAGTGTGGGATTTACAGTCAAACCTTTGACAGCAACTACTTTTTATCAGAATCATACACTCAAATAATGTTTCTTTTAAAAAGGCAACCATTAACACAATTACAATAAGAATGTTGTGCTCATTTTCTACTGTTTAAGACTTTCTCACCAGAGCTGTCTCCATCCTCGGAAACAGACGAAGTGTCAGAATCCTCCTCCTCTGAGCTGGACGCCTCTTGCTCCTGCTCCTCCACCTCCATCTCCTCTGCTGTGATCTCTTTCTTCTCCCGGTCACGGTGCACCGGCATGGCAGCAAGTTAACTCCAGACTGGTTGTGTTAGACAGAGAGACAATGTCAGACTCTTTCGGCAGTTTTAACTACATCAAGTACAGCTTGTACTTTTTAACACATGACTTGATTCCATTTGTTGAGTTGTAGGCAAATTAAATGACTTCAAACTAATTACAAATGATTTGCTGAACACAATAATTTAGCTTCTAGGACATGATTATAGAATTTCTGAAAAATCATCTTAGGGTTGTAGGGTGACTGCAGTATCAACAAACAAAAAGCAAAACCCATCATTCAAGTATCAGTTCGCTGAAATTCACTTGAAATGTTTCTACATTTCTTTTTTTTTTTTTTTCCATCATTCATTTGACTGTGTATTACCCCCATTGTTGTTTACCAAATGCAGGTAGTGATGTGGGGCAGCCACCGAAATTCTATTCCGACTGAACAACGTTTTTTAAAACACATTTATTTTTGTCATTTGTCTGTTTTTTCATGGTGGATCAATTTGGAAAATTCTTTTTGAAATGTAGCAAATACTGTTATGGCAATGATTATCACTGAAAACACTAATGGACCCCTATGTATGGCTTAATTAAATTGCTTGAGATTAGTTATTAAATGTTTAATCATCAAACTATACAAGACAAATAAACAATAACAAACGAGAACACATCAAGTTAGCATTACTTAGCATGTTAGCAAGCCAGTATAGTTAGATGGCAAGCAAGATTAGCACGATTTGTTACAAAAATATATTAACAAGGAAGCTTAAAACTAAATCATAACTCACAAGATGGGGATGCGCAAGACGTTTGCGAGAATGTTTAGAGAAAAGCAATATACACTTACAATTACAATTTTTTCCTCGGTTACAATTTCACTCGTGTGTCCCAGCTAAGCTAAAAACAAATCTCAGTAGGGCGCCCTTATTTGTGTAGGGAGCTGTAGTTTTCTGTATCGCCAATGTTCACACCACTAAAGGGCTAACAACCAGCCGTAAACTACGTTACCCGTCGGCACTGTAGCTTCAGGTGGAGCGTTCGAGCAGAACTGTCGAAACGCGTTTAAAACGTTAACGCCAGTAAAATTGGAAACGCTGTTTGTGTCAGGAATATATTGCAGTTTTGTAACATTCGTATAGAATTAAGTTCAAACTAGATAACCAAAGTTTGCTTATTGTTGAACTATGGCATGGCATGTTGACGTTGGATTTTTCTGCTATCTATTACCTTGTTTCCCTCCTCCGCCATTATGTTTTCTAAGTGGAGTTGAGAGAGCGGAGCTAGCTAATCAGCTAGTTTAGCCTTCAGGCTGCGGACTGTTTTGGAAGGGAGGTGCGATGGATGGATGCTTTGCCCCGCAACGTTTAAATTTGTTTAAACAGAATGCGCCGACAAAATTTACCCATTGATATACTCCGCGCAATTGCGGATAGCTGCTAATTCACAACGTTAATAAATGATACAGGAGCACATTTTTTCTTTATAGTTAGAAGATTAACGCTAGCTGAGGCTGTTTAAGTGGCTAACGTTACACAGCTAGCAGCTCCTCCTTGCTGTCTACCATCGCATTCTTGTGTCTTCTGCCCCAGGAATGTTCTCCAAAAAGCCTCATGGGGACGTTAAAAAATCAACACAGAAAGTGTTGGACCCAAAGAAGGACGTGTTGACGAGGCTAAAACATCTCAGAATAGTCATAGGTAAGTTAAAATAATTATTAGGCAGCTAACAGGTTAGCTTAACGTGATACGTGCCAGTCTGTGGATACAGGGAATGCCACTCCAAACTCCTCGAAAATCACGAATTTCAAAGTTGCCTTGCATGTAAACAGAGACGCAGCCTTTTTATATCATACTTTAAGACCATTTCAGATCGTTTTAGCATCATCACAATTTAGTACCATCAATTCGGCACCTCACATTAGTCCATTGCAAAGCATTTTAATCAGTTATTTAATTGTTTCCACACTCGTTGATCTTCATTATTGCTTTTTTTCTTTATCTCTCAGAATGACTATGATGGGCAGTAGACTTGATGGGCTTTGTGTACAGGCTAAAAGTTAAATACTTTTGAAAGAAAATTAGGCTAGCTGTCTCCGCTGTCAGCAGAATCTATTGAGGTAGAAGAGAGGGTTTAAAGGTGTGCTTTAAACTGTGTAAGAGGCAGTTCCATTGCATTGTCACAGGTATTGAATGGAGTCTGTCTTAGGGTCGCTTTATAGAGGAGAATCGGATGTTAATGTTTTTATTACCTTGTGATACCTTGTGATAACGTGCGTATGAAGCTGTCTGCATACAATTTAGGTGATGATATACGCCAGGCTGTTTATCCAAGGGTGTGCCGGATAAAGACCTTGTGTATTAGAAATAATGACGTTTTTTTAAACTTGTGAAGATGTGTTCCACACACAACACCATACCAGTTGCAGTGTTTTGAATGTGTTGTAGGATGTTAGGGTAAAGGGTATGAATAAGTGATGAATTTGTGATTCGTGCGTGTGTATCTTTTATTGGCATAGACTTGGCTCTCACTCACGTACACACCCACAACGCACAAACACTGACCGGAGAGGGGAAACAGCCTCTACTATTTCCTCTCTATGTCCAGTACAGTAGCCGGACTTCCTGCTTCTATTGTAAGAGTGTGTGCGTGTGTGTGCGTGTGTGTGTGTGTGTGTGTGTGTGTGTGTGTGTGTGTGTGTGTGTGTGTGTGCGCGCGCGCGCGCGCGTGTGCATGCATGATAGAGAGAGAGAAAGGGGTGTGCCCCTCTCCATGCTCAATGGGGAATACAAGACCTTGATAACAATCACAGAGACACGCAAAGTCGCACACAAACACACTTGCAGTCCCATTGCTTGCGAAGGAATACTCAGACAGCTGAACAATGGCTAACCACGCAGTTTTAACAATCAACATGGTGCCAGACCACCACTTTAAGAAAGTGCACAAGGGGACTATTATTTGCCGCACTGATAAGAGCTGGAGCAATGCCACTAACTTTTAGAGAGCAAGCAAATGTACAGTAGCTCTCGTCATTGTGGACTCAAACATCTTGAGGTCTAAACCAAAATAACATTCAGTGCCACTACCCAATATTGCAATGTCAATGCATGTGAAGAGTGACTAAATAATTTGCTATGGGTTTTGTAGAAAAACAGCTTCTGTACATCACCTTACAACATGGCATGTGCAATCAGGTAGTGAGAAATGTGGTGTTAAAAATGTCCGTGCCCTGTGGAAAAGAAAAGAAAACCACTCAGCTAGGCCACTAAGACCTTACAAGGGCAACCACTATGGCATAGAACACAGACGGCCTCAGTGTGTGTGTGTGTGTGTGTGTGTGTATAGCACAGACTTCATGTAAACAAACCCAGAGACTATCACCAGAAGTTCTTCTGAGAGCATTGCCTAATGTCCTCCTACATGCTTGTGTATCTTCTTTCACTTTTGACCCTGAACTACAGTCAGTGTTTCCTCTATGTTGACTTGATTGTGGTGGCCCCCCACAGCAACATTTCTGCCCCCCACGGTATCAGAAATAGGGCTGCATTGTTAGAATGCACGTCGGAGAATAGCACGGTCATTCGGCAGAAAAGGGTGGGGGTGTTCGGACCTGCCCCCCCTGCTAAAAAAAAAATCCTAAAGGAAACACTGTACAGTCGTGGTATTCTCCATATGAGCGTGTCTTTTGTTCTGTGTCTGAGTCGGTGTTTCTCCTTCCTAATTGACAGCCAGTGTTGTTGAGGCAGATATTCAGTCCAGAACACATTAAGGTAAACTTCCCATCCTTTTAGAGCAGACAATTTCAGAAGGACACCTCCAGACTGGGTAAACTGATCAGGTGGACCGGCTCTGTGGTCGGCATGAAGCTGGACTCACTGGTGACGGTGGCAGAGAGGAGGACACTAGGCAAACTGCTGGACATTACTGACAATGCCAGCCACCCCCTGCACACCGTCCTCAGCAACCAGAGGAGCCTGTTCAGTGGAAGGCTGCTCTTTCCCAAGTGTAGGACCAACAGACCCAAGAACTCCTTTGTCCCTCATGCCATCATACTCTACAACTCCTCACTCGGGGGGAGGAGGAAATAGGGTAAAGAGGACAGAGCAGGAAGGAAGGGAAGGAGTGGTAGCCACTCATTCACTGTGCAATAAATTAATAATCTACTCACATACTACATACCTGGACACTCTAACTGCTCTTAACTGCTAATTTATGCTAAATGTCATTTATTTATTAACTGTATAATAACACAATACCATACACACTGTTTTACATGACATACTGTAAATTTAGAGAACTTAGATGCTGTGGTTGAGGTTACATTGCTCAAATATATTTCCTGTTATGAGAAGTCAGAAAGGTGGGGTCTTCACCACACTCTTATAGATGTGTTTTGACTTCTGATTCTACAACATTTAGACTGAATATGGATAGAGAAGAGCCTTTAACTGATTCAATTGTTTCTATTTCAAAATCACATTACTTTGATATTTATTGTGAAGTTTTCTCTTGATTTCAACTATTGAAATCAAAAGCAGGATCTGTGATTTCCCCCAGTAGTTTTTTCTCTCTCCACCCCTCCCTAATTGTGCACGTCTGAAGAAAAAAACAACCGCACCCATTTTTGAAGCATTCCGTTGCACCTCGTTAAACTAATGGTGCATTCAATTGCACATCTTAAACACGAGAAACTCAAACTGCAAAGTACCCTATCTGCCATCCAGTGGCTGTTATTGTGGCATTGAGGTCCCTATTGAATTTATTTTTTTCATCATTTGATTGGAATCGTGATACACACTGGTCATCATAGAACCAGACTGCATGTTGAACAGCGTGCGTGCGTGTGTGTCTGTTTTAATTATTTAATCTCTCTTTTTCTAGAAAATGCAGAGCCTTCAGAGCTGAAACAGTTCTTTGACCTGAACTACTCCCATATCTACTATGTCTTCTTTGAGAACTTTGTCATCATTGAGGTCAGCCTCAAGCAAAAAGGTAAGTTTTACTCACTGTCAACTAAACAATGAAGATGAGCTCTGATTATTCGGCTTTTACAGGATAGAAATAATGCAATGCTTCATTGCCTTTTAGTCATATTGTGTGCTTTTTTCAAGCTAGTCTGTGTGTTTCAGGTCACAAGTCTCAGAGGGAGGAGCTGGACTCCATTCTCTTCATCTTTGAGGTAATAAAATATTGCAAATTTCCAATTAACATGGAAATCTAGAGAAAACTCTTACTTAAAGCTTGATGCAACATGACTTCAGAATGGGGCTCTCACATTATGTGAAACTAAACAGTAAACTGTTTGTGATTCCATGAATTCTAACTTTCTTATTCAGTACCACAGCACCAGCTGGTATGAACCTCAGACTAAGACCACTGGCACTTAGCAACACTGAAATGGGTGGTGGTGCTTAGAGTAGCCAGGATAAGATAGCAGAGTCAGTATGTGTGTGTTACTGACCTGCATTGGGCCCCACACGTTAAATTCAGGCCACGGCTGGGCAAAGCACAAGTCCAGTGAGTACTTGGACAAAAGATTGTGCTTAAAATAGGTTTTCCCTGAGTGTTATTAGTTAGAATAAGGATGGACAATAAACTGAGTTTATAGACATTTTGGTTGATCTACTTATGAATGTCATACTGCCTTAAATGTATTAATAGCATATTTTTTTACATCATTAAATTATTGGAATTCCGTGAACCAACCAACAAGTGAAATCTTAATCATTGTTATCAAGATAAATGGGACAGTAGCAAATATATAAACCCTCTTATAACGCATAACAACAAATCTCATGGCAAAAGTGGTCCTCAATGTCTGAATCTTTTTTTTTTCTTCAGAAAATTCTCCAGCTTTTGCCCGAGAGAATCCAGAGCCGATGGCAGTTCCACAGCATTGGTAACTTACACAAAACCACACTCAACCTGTTTCTTGACCTTATACATGTGTGCAGCAGATCAGATTGTCCCAGCAAACTATGTATTGAATCAAGTTGAACTAGTTTTGGACAGCATGGCCACTCATAATAGATTATTTTGTGTGTTATCAGAGACCAACCAGCACCAAAACTTTGCAAAGAGAATAATGCACGGTAGAGCTGCGAAGATTAATTAATCAGTTGTCAATTATTAAAGTAATCACCAACTATTTGGTAAAATCGGTTTGAGTCATTTTATATGAAAAAAAATTCTCCAATTCCAGCTTCTTTAATGTGAATATTTTCTAGTTTCTTCACTCATCCTGAATGTTACATTTCTGCTAGGGTTATCAAACTTTTTGCTTCATTGACACCCTGTACCCATATGTTTATGTTTCCCTTAAAATGTCTTTACCGCAGTTTGGCAACCTTTTTTTTTTTTTTACCAATACAAAAGTATGTAAAATCAGCTTTTAATATCATTGGATCTGGCTATCCTTGTTATATTCACTGTCATATAATGTGTTTTTCTCTCAGGGCTGATCCTTAAAAAGCTGTTGCACACTGGGAATTCTCTGAAGGTACCGCTCTGATCCATTGTGGACTCTTGTGTTACCTGTCTTACCCTAGATCCTAATCCTCCCCAAGAGGATGTGTACAGCCTCCTTTTAATTTAAGGGTCTTAATAAAATAAATAAAAATGTACTAATTTGGATTCTCTCCACACCTCGTCTCCATCTTTCATCTACGTTGTAGATCCGTCGTGAAGGTGTGCGCTTGTTCTTGCTATGGATGCAGGCATTACAGAGTAATGCGGAGCGTGAGCAGCTCTGCATGTTTGCCTGTTTGATTCCTGGCTTCCCAGCTCCACTCTGCCATGGGACCCCACGCACCCTGGACACTCTGATCAACCCACCGCTGAGTTTAACAGAGAGTTAGTAGAACACTGAGACACACACAGTGGGGCTAGACTGATACATGGGCTCAACATTCAGCTATCATTAAAAAAAAAATGCCACCAGCCATTCACTGCACTGACAAAATATAAAATCTTGGAAAAGATTCTGAAACCCCATATGTATTTTGCAATATTCATTGTAATATAAACATTGAATGACCCCCCCTCCCTTTACAGCTCAGGTTACCCCAGAAGAGATCACGCCATTGGTTCCTCCCCAGTCAGGGGACAAGAACCAGGAAGACCTTACTGCTTACTTTTTAGAAGCGCTACTCAAATACATGGTAAACCAGGTATTATCATCATTCCTTACTAACACTATTTAATTACACTTTTTTTCAATGTCTTGATGCCTCACTAATGTCACTAATGCATAAACAAACATATGGGAGAAACCAGGTTTTAGGTCTGTTATTTATTGACCGTTATCATGAATAGAAACTTCATGGTAGAATCCCTTACTGGTATCACTAACTCCTTCAAATACAAATGTTTGACACATACAGACTTTTTTTTTCTTGTATTTCCTCTTCTTGCTGCTATTGCACACATTCCGTCATACACACACACTGATAACATTTTGCCCTAAAACAATGGTGCTCTTCTCTGCTTGACCCTGTTTGGTGTGTGTAATTCTCTGTCTATTTTGTGTGTGTGTGTGTGTGTGTGTGTGTGTGTGTGTGTGTGTGTGTGTGTGTGTGTGTGTGTGTGTGTGTGTGTGTGTGTGTGTGTGTGTGTGTGTGTGTGTGTGTGTGTGTGTGTGTGTGTGTGTGTGTGTGTGTGTGTGTGTGTGTGTGTGTGTGTGTGTGTGTGTGTGTGTGTGTGTGTGTGTGTGTTTGCGTGTGTCCACCAGGCCAAGTCTCTTGAGTGGCGTTGTAAAGAGAACCATGAACGTGGCTTCAGCTTCCTCTTTGGTCACTTCAGGAAGTTTTACCTTCCTCACATCTTTCCCAACTTCGCCATGGAAACCAGCCTCTACAACCCAATACTGGGTCAGTTCCTTTAGCTTTTAAATAGCTTCTGGGTACAGTAAACCCAGCAGGTCATTGGAACACATTGACCAGTAATGTTGTATTATTGTAACCCAAGACCACATGAATAAAGATTTTCCTCTTTCTCTGTAGACGTGCCTCCGATGCGTCCTAAGCCCTACTACAGCGTGGTGCGCAGGGAACAAGACGGTGGAGAAACAGTGTACTGCACCAAGGAGAGCTTCCTTCAAGCCCGAGTCATCTTCATCCGCTGGCTGGTTTCCTTCTGGCTCGAGCCACGGCCCAACACACACACAAACATCCCAGGAACAGAGGGAGAGAACATCCCCAAGAACATACAGGTTAACACATACATATTTTGCTTATAGACAGGGTGTGCCAAGTATGGTTCAAGTCACTGGAAAGTTCCCTGTACTTAATTACGTTGACATCACCACGTGGTAATATGCAGGGCTGTAACTACCGATCTTGTTCATTATTGATTGACCTACAGATTTTCTTGATTTATCAAGTAATTATTTTTTTCTATAAAATGTCAGAAAATAGTCCAAAAGTGAGAAAGTCTTCTTTTGGTCAGTCAACAGTCCAATACCTAAAATAGACAAAGGGAAACAGGAAATAAACACATTTTGACATTTTTTTTCTTAAACAATGACCTAAGCTTAATAGATATTCTGAATATTTACAGATCAATCTTGTGTTGTTCAACTAATCGCGGGAGTTCTAGTAATATGTGAGCTCCTGTTTTTTAACATCACTTGTTATTCAGAGGGTGTGTGTTTCAAACAGCAAATGTAAAAGGTCGATGTGATGTTAGCCAAAAAGTATATTAAATACTATGAAAATTTTCCATAACACCAGATTAGCGCATAACAGAAATGGATGACAAAATGTTACTCTCCACAAATATTTACACGGGACATTATTTTCTCTCATCACAATTTATAACCAAATCTTCACCTCCAGCGAGCGGCAGCCGGACTGGCAGCTCGCTCTGCAGGCAGCTCAGATGACAGCGGTGGAGGTGGGATTCGGTCCGACAGCCACCTTGAAGGTAGCGGGTGCTCATCTGGATCCGGCGGAGGTGGCATTGGGCTATCTGGGGGTCCAGGGTCTGGGGGTGAGCCTGAACAAAGCCACTCCAACACATCCACGCTGACAGAGAGGGAGCCCAGCTCCTCCTCACTCTGCTCCATGGATGAAGAGCAGCTAACGGACATGGAGGTGGTGAGGAGAGTACTGACCAGCTCCAGAACCAACGTCAACTTCATCACTGAGATCTTTAGACAGGTGAAAGACGAAAGTTCCAATGTGTCAAATCTTTGATGTATGGTTGTGTCTACAGCTGGAGTGGATTTTACGTGGTGTTTTTCTAAAATTACATTGTATGTGCATTATCATTATTAGTCCAACGGTTTTCTGGTTATAAGATATGTTGATGTACAAGTCACGTGATCTTTTACAGCTATCTTTCCTTATCTATCTATAGGCATTTCTCCTTCCCATGTGTGAAGCTGCAGCGATGCGTAAAGTGGTCCGTGTTTACCAGGAGTGGATCGCCATGGAGGACCGGCCAGTGTTTATGAAGGAGCCAGAGGAGGGCCCCTATCCCACAACCATCAGCCTGGATTCAGGCTCTCAGATGGGAGACAAGGAGGATGAGGTGAGGATTTACCTGACGGTTCGTTTAAAGGCACAATTTCTGAAAATGGACTGTGTGCATTTGTCTCTGGATTGAGCGTAGGGCTGGGTCTAAAAGTCTTGTATCCCGATACAGGTTATTTCATATTCCGATAACGATATATATCCTGTATATAGCATGTTTTCTGGTAATTCAATAAATAAATAGTCTATATTAAATAACCAAATACTCCTAGTGCTGAGTATTTGTCATTTTATTAAGAACCAAGTGCAAAAAGAACAAAACATGCAAGGATCACCTCGACCTGCTTTATAATCAAAACAGACATGGAAATCTCAATTTTTACAATATTATATTACCTTTTACTGGGTAAGGCAGCTGACTTCAAGATGGGCTTCATATTATTTCAAGAGAAGAGAATGTGTCCATTTTCCTGTATATGCTTAGGTTATGTTACTTAACTTTAATTGTGAGGTTTTTTTCTTTTCTCCTCAGGGAATAAATAAGGCGGTTGACAGTGAATTGCTGGAGTACAGCGTTCACGCTGGAGTTCAGACGACACTACAGGTATGGTCCTGGCTGTCAGTCCATTTCATACAAACACAAAAGTCTCAATGTTGCAGTGTTTTTTTTTACTGTTCTTTCTTCACCTTGTAAAATCGTCCAGCAGAAATAGTTTATGGACCCATTTTACATCCCAACGGCTTGTCTCCTTCCCAGGTATTTATCACCCACTCCTCCAACGTTTTCCTATTGGAGCCAGCCAACGATATCAAGATCCTTTTGGAGGAGCATGTCGACATGTGCAAGCGTGTCCTGAACATCTACCGCAGCCTTGTTATGCATGAGACCATGGACCAGAAAACATGGTAAAAAAACAATTAGACACCAGATACACAATAAGTCACATGTTACTGTGGACCGGGAGACACTGAGTGGCCATCTAAATTAGGGCTGTCAGCATTAACGCATTATTCGCAATGCAATTAAGGGCCGGGCATAACGCAGTCATTTTTTTTAATCGCATGCTGCCATTTATTAATTTTATTTTCACTTCACTCGGCTTTCGTGACTTCCTAGTAATACAATACATGATGGAGAAAGACATCGGCAACACAATTCTGAATGGCGCTTTTTATTTTCCAAAACTCGCAGGACGGGTCGAAAGCCATGTGCACGTTGTGTAAAGCCACATTAAAATATCACAGACGCACGTTAAGCTTGAGCTACCACCTACAAGCTAAGCATAGCAGTACAGTTAACGTGACTCAGGTTGATGCTAGCAGGCTCAAACAAAGCACTATTTTGGAGAGTGCTAGTTGCCGACCTGCAGATGAAACCAAATCCAAAAAATTTACTACAGCTCTTGCGAAATGGGTGGCCTGTACGACCAGGAGAAAGCAGCCAAACTAGAACTGCTGCAGAGTGATGCAAGGTGATCACTGGACGTCAGTAAGTAATCAAAATTATTTAGGAGACACTATATTGACTCTAGATTCAAATGTGTGCCTAGATTCACACATTTTGTTTACAGTAAATAAATAAATAATAAACAAATACAAATTTTAAAATCAAGTTCATAAAGTCACTTTCTTTGCATTCATTTGATTCCAAATCAAGATACACTGGTAAGGTATATATGTACTTAAAAACGGTTCTGAAATGCAAAATAATAGAATTTTAATCGTGATAAAATATGCGATTAATCGTGATTAACTATAGAAATTCAGCGATTAATCACGATTAAAAAAAAGTTAATCGTTTGACAGCCCTAATCTAAATACATTTCAGTGGAATCATTAAAGGCTCCATCACATCTGCCTGCTTTTTATTTTTTTATGTATTTGTTTGCAGGGAGCAGGTGTTGCTGGTTCTGCTGAGGGTGACCGAGTCTGTGATGAAAAGACCTCCATCCATCATGCCCCCTGGCAAAAAGAACAACACACTATCAGGCAGACTGGCTGGACCTATCTTTCAGGTACGTTAATATCATAATATCAAACTGGCCAGATATGTTTTCCTACTTACCAAACATTATCTGGAGACAGAGTTGTCTCTTTGGTACATAAAAAAAGGAATGAATAAATAGAACCATTGTTGCAGCCATGATAAGATTACTATTGTTTACAGTAACACAGCTTCTAGGAGACAGACTGGCATGTGGTTTTCTAAATACTTAACATGTAGTTGGCTACAAAGATTGATAAAACAAAGCTGTACTTTGTCTATTTTCAGTCAAAATGATGTAAAAAGCACTAATAAAATAGTAGTTTATTTGAATTATGGGATCTTGGTCTTGTGTTCTCAAGTATCCAGCTGCCTTCATCTTTTCTATTTAAAATACAGTAATATTTAGTAAACGCAATAAAAAGAAGCCCCGCTTGAACAATGGTGTGATATTATTTTCTGAAAGTTATTTTCAGAACACCTTAATGAAGTTTAATTGTGATGACCCAGCTGACAGTATTTAGTTTCAATGAATAGAGAGCAGGAGTACAACCTTTTCTAGTATAGCTGTCATTTCATTCCCCGCTTTCTGCACAGACGCTGATAGTAGCCTGGATTAAGGGAAATTTAAACGTCTACATCAGCAGAGAACTGTGGGACGACCTCCTCTCCGTACTCTCCTCCCTTACCTGCTGGGATGAACTGGTCACTGAGTGGTCACTCACCATGGAGACCCTCACCAAGGTACTGGAATTAATTTTAATCACGTATCCTCCAAGCATTATACTTCATTCAGTGTTTTAACACAATATCATTTCATTGGATTTCAGCACGTTGTTTTTGACTGAGAAACAAACATTTTATTATTAATGAACTTACTTTAAAGCGAGTCACCTGAGTTTTTCAATTCAGTCACGGAGTATGACATCGCAGGTCAACAGTCGTTAGAGAAGTAGAGAACTATAATGAAGGAAGCAGAAGTTTAATTCCTGTTTCCATGTCTGTTAATTTTGCTTCTTTGTTGAGTTTTTATTCTATTTCTCATGTGCTTTGCACTTATTGTCGATGAATGAATTAATGAAAAATCTAAGCACTAATTTAAGTCAGCGATGTTGCTGCCGTCTTAATCAGTATGGAATTGTAAACATGAAAGTCTTAAAGCAGTGTGCATGTCTTTGTGTCTCAGGTGTTGGCCAGGAACCTGTACAGTGTTGATCTGAATGAGCTGCCTCTGGACAAACTCAGTGAGCAAAAACAGAAGAAACATAAAGGAAAAGGTTGGTCCGTCACCAGAGACCCTTTTAGCCCTCGTATAAAAACATGCAGAACTTCCTACCAACATCTGTACACTCAACCTTTCCTTTACTCATAATATCAGTGCATTGTTACAGATAGAGGTAACATATCTCCTGAAATAAGTACCATTACATGTGCATTGAGAAATGATGTCCCACTCCATCCATCTACACCAGGTATAGGTTCGGAGGGCCAGCGGCAGATTGTGGATCGTTCCTTCTCTAAAGGCTGGAGCAGAGACCAACCAGGCCAGGCAGCAGCCATGAGGCAGCGAAGCGCCACCACCGCTGGCTCCCCAGGCATCGAAAAGGCTAGGAGTATTGTTCGCCAGAAGACTGTAGGTCAGTATCCGTCCTCTGTCCTCCTCAAGTTCTACGTTTAAAGGCCATACAACTTTGCTTTTAGTCATGTTGATAGCACAAACTCCAAGGCACTGTACTGCGTATTTGTTTTAAACTGGCTGGCATGTGTGTGTATGTGAGTGTTGAAGAGGAACACTATTGGAAAAAACTAGTGCCCTGTCTTTCCTCTGCGTACTTAAAGTGGCTATATGTAACTTTCAGTTTGTGTTGATTTCAGCGGCCCCTTTGGACAAAAGCGGTAGTGTTTTTACCACACTTTCTGTCGTAAAGGTCTTGGAGTTAGCGTTACGGGGAGGTCATATAGTTGCAATGAATGTTTTGCTCAGACAGAAAATCTTTAATTTACAATAAAAGAATAAGTTATGCATGGTTGCATTTCAAGTGTTGCATACGGTAACTTAGCCTACTTTGGATGTGTCGTGAGCTAAACCGGGTATCAGCGTTATTACTGTCACTGTGTTACGAGCCAAAGCATTAAGAGTTTGTTGTAGCAACCAACGTAATAATAACTTAAATTAATATAGTGCATTTCCTGAAACCCAAGGACGCTTTACACAAGTACAGGGGGACAAGGGAAAAAAGAATAGGCCAACACAAACACGGACTAAAAGGAATAAAACGTCCGTGCTAAATGGAAGGGGTACGTAATTTAATGTCGGCTACCGACGTACAACCACATTGCACAATCTAATGTTTTGCAAAGAAATAGAAATATTACATACCTGAGGGTCAATTCGGGGGCGGTTTTGAATCCCGTAATTGTCTCCATCTGTTGAAAGACCGACTGAGTGTGTATCGGATTTCGCACATCGTCTTTCACTTTCCCTTTTAGCTTTTAGTTGTTCTTTGTTTAATTTCCGTCTTTCCTGTGATGGCCCTGCCCCAGTATCAGCCATAACTACAGCAGATAACTTCTAAAATAAAAAAAGACAGGCCTGTATAAAGACATAACGTGGGTGTTTTCCGGTGTTAGGCCGAAATCTGTAACCCATCCGAAGGTGTGCTCTGTAGCGCCGCGTAACTCCCATAAATCATTTTGTAACTTCGCAGGAAACATTATATTACATGTCATTTAGCTGATGCTTTTATCCAAAGCGACTTAACAATTGCTATATATGTCAGATGTCACACGCCTCTGGAGCGACTAGGGGTTAAGCGTCTTGCTCAGGGACACATTGGTTGATGTATCGCAGTGGGAATTGAGCCCGGGTCTCCCACACCAAAGGCATTTGTCATATCCACTGTGCCATCACCACCCAACATCAGAACCCGGGCAAAGGCATTAATAGAAACCATATAAAAACAGCGTTCTTTTCACGGTTAGTCTCGTTTGCTGTTACAGGTCATTTATGATCATCAGATGGAAAATTTCACGGTTTCAGAAACATTTCAAAGTTACATATAGTCACTTTAAGACGTCTTCTCCTTCTCTAAGTCACTTTTATTTGACTTGACATCTCCACCTCTTTTCTATGCTTACTGTTATTCCTTCTTCTCAGGAGAGTCTTGTTTATGCAAAGCCTTCAACTGTGGCCATTAGTGTGAAAGAAATGGTCATAAGACCATAGTGAAATACCAGTACTAGCTTAGAGCAAGGTGATGACAACTCATGCACATGCATATCTTAAATTGCTTTAAAAGCATGTATCAACAAGGATCTCTCACAATGCCCACAACTAAATGAATTGTAATCACATTTTTTCTGCCACTTTGCCTTTTATGAATCACAGTATAGGCTTGAGCTGTATCACACAATTACAGTATACCAGGGTATTTAGAAATCCTGAAGGTAGGATTTTCAATAGTGTCAAAAATACAGGCGCTCCTCTTTCTATTAAACTGATACGGAGATGCTGTATTGAGGCAGGGTTTCCGCCAGTGTATTGCAAGCCAGGTGGCCAACCGGGCCTAAGTTGACTACCAGTTGGGTCTATTAGGGAATTAATAGGAATACGCCCAAGCCTATTATAGTATGTTATTTCAATAAATTAGGTTTTGCTCCAATTGTCAGTAATGATACGTGCATAACCTGACAGAGCAGGGTAAAATAAATGCTAAAATATTTGGACTCTAAGAAGCAACCACATACAAGAATATGGTGACTGCAGGGTAACTGTAGGAACCACTAAAGTCTAAAAATGTCCAAATGGTTTATTACCCATGAATAAAAAAGACCCTTTGCTCAGATTGGCAGCTTCTCTGGGCCTGTAAACTGCATTCTATGTGGTTTAGCACCACTTGTACAAGTTTTAAAACCTCTCAATGTGTTTTTTTTTCTGTGAGAAATGAGTCCACACATGCTAACCAACATTCTTACGGGTCTGCAGTTGTTTTGTCGCATTTCTTCAGTTGCATGATTCAACTGTGAATGTATTTAAAAAGTCATAGACTTGGTCAAACTTGCAGATAACCTCATGTGTTGTGACTGCAAGTAAACCGTGGATCTGACGAGCATTAACAAATGTAGTGCTCCTGTGTATCGTGGTCTCAAGAAGAGATTTGACCTGTAGAGTGCCAAGCTGCCGCAAGTGTCGTACTGTCTCACTGTCTCTCCTCCAGAGCTAACCCTGTCTCACTACTCCTTCACCTTCCCCGTCTCTTTCCCTCTTTGTCCACCCTTTAACCTTCCTCTTCTCTATGCTGTCCTGTCATCTGTCTCTTCCCTATAAATAATTTGTCTTACTTTTGACATGTCATTGTTTTCATTCCTTTCACTTTTCCATCCTCGCCCATATATCCACCATACATCCTTTCTTCCACTCCCCTCTTCACCATCACTTCAACAATACCCTCTTTTCCCCTCTTGCTTCCTTCTTTCATTGCCTTTTCCTTTCTTGTCTGTCTCACACTCTTCCCCCCTTATTCTGTCTCTTTTCTATCTGTTCTTCCAACCTCTTCAGCCCTGCGTAGCTGCTCTACGGGGGACTCTCTGCTGTCCTCAGCCTTTATCCGCAGTGCTAAGAGTGCTCCTGCTCTGGCTCCGCCTCTTCCTGTCCTCCTCCACCACCACCACCCTTTACTACCCCCCCTTGCCGACCAGCTGGCAGGTACACACTCTTTGCACTGCCTGCCTGCCTGTCTTCCTGGAAACTTTACTTGTCTCTTTGTCTGTCAGAATCTGAAACGTTATGCCTGTCCTCTCGTCTCAATCATTTTTCTGACTGCCTATTTGTCATTACTGAAGCAACAGTTTGCATGTGATACAGCCTTTCCCTTTTTGACTGTAACTGGGATAATCAGTTTTTAGAAATGCTAGAACATCAAATGATGCATCATTCTCCTGAAGCTGTGCAATAATCTGATCGGCATTGCTTCAAGAATGAATGTTATAAACAAATGGATAAACAAAGTTGAGTTATTTTATTTGACACGTTGTCTTAAAGGTGCTGTAGGTAGGATTGTGAAGATCCAGGCTTTAGCCAAAGAATTTGAACATTCACAATTTCTCAGTCCCTCCCCCCTTTATGCTAAAGCCCAGAAGGTCTCCTAAGACCCTCCCCCCACAAGGGAGAATGAATGCGTGTGAATGAAGCAGTGATTGACATGGTAATTATTGGTGCATCTGAACAGGGAGCGGTGGATTTTTGCAAATCGCACTACAGGCTGTAGGTGGTGCCAGAGGAGCCGGATCTTTTTTTGTTTTTTAATTACCTGCTGTTTCAGCAAATATGATAGAACGTTAGTTTTATAAGTCTTACCTACTGCATCTTTAATACTGTTAAAGGTCCCATGGCATGACAATTTCATTTTATGAGGTTTTTTAACGTTAATATGAGTTCCCCCAGCGTGCCTATGGTCCCCTAGTGGCTAGAAATGGCGATAGGTGTAAACTGAGCCCTGGGTATCCTGCTCTGCCTTTGAGAAAATGAAAGCTCAGATGGGCCGATCTGGAATCTTGCTCCTTATGAGGTCATAAGGAGCAAGGTTACCTCCCCTTTCTCTGCTTTGGCCACCCAGAGAATTTGGCCCGTCCACGAGAGAGAGACATCATGGCTTTCAAACAAGCAAAGTGGCAGTTGGTCAAGGCCACACCCCCTCCTCCTCCTCAATAGCATTTAAAGCTACAGACACAGAAATGGCACGTCCTAAGGAAAGCTCATTGTGGGACTGGCTCTAGTGGCTGTAATTCTGCACCAAGGCTGAATTTTGGGAAAGAGACTTCAGATACAGTATTAGGGGACCACTAAGGCCTATATAAAAGCATCCAAAGAGCAGGATGTCGTGGGACCTTTTAAGAACTTGTTTCCTTCACAGTCTCCCTAAATTATTTGGGTTATTGTTTTTAACAGTTGATGCTTCTTTTGAATTTTGCATATTTAGAGAATAAAATGTTACCAAGCCGACACCAAAGAATGATATCTGTCAGTTAGTGTTAACTATTTCTTGTAGAATTTTTCACAGGTAGTTGGAGACGGCGTATGTGTCTCTGTTTCTGTTGACATGTCGGCACTTGACCTACCTGTTTTCCTGTCTGCTTGCTTGTTTCTCTTCCTGTTAACCTGCATGCCTGCACAGGACGTCCCTCCGTCATTTCTTTAACTCCTTTTGCCTGCATTATTTTCTGCCTATTATAAGCGTTTATTTCCCCTTTCTTTCTATGCCCTTCTCGTTGACCTCCCTATCACTGATGTTGGGTGACGTTTCATTTCATGCCATGTATTCTTGGGGTGGCATTTCATTTGACTCTTCCCTTTCTGTTCTGTTTTTTTGTTTGTTTATCATATCCTCTGCTAGAGTCATTTATTGTTTTACTTGTTGTTTGCTTGTACAAACCCCAATTCCAATGAAGTTGGGACGTTGTATAAAATGTAAATAAAAACAAAGTACAATGATTTGCTAATTCTTTTCAACCTATATTCAATTGAATACACTACAAAGACAAGATATTTAATGTTGAAACTGATCAACTTTATTTTTTTTCTCGCAAATATTCACTCACTTTGGATGCCTGCGACACGTACTAAAAAATCTGGGACGGGCAACAAAATACTGGGAGAGTTGAGGAATGCTCAAAAAAAACACCTGATTGGAACATTCCACAGGTGAACAGGTTAATTGGAAACAGGTGAGTGTCATGATTGGGTATAAAAGGAGCATCCCCAAAAGGCTCAGTTGTTCACAAGCAAGAATGGGGTGAGGTGCACTGCTTTGTGAACAACTGCGTAAGCATACAGAAAAACATTTCTCAATGTACAATTGCAAGGAATTTAGGGATTTCATCATCTACAGTCCATAATATCATCAAAAGATCCAGAGAATCTGGAGAAATCTCTACATGTAAGCGACAAGGCTGAAAACCAACATTGAATGCCCGTGACCTTCGATCCCTCAGGCGGTACTACATTAAAAACCGACATCATTATGTAAAGGATATTACCACGTGGGCTCAGGAACACTTCAGAAAACCATTGTCAGTTAACACAGTTTGTTGCGACATCTACAAGTGCAAGTTAAAACTCTACCATGCAAAGCGAAAGCCATATATCAACAACACCCAGAAACGCCACCGGCTTTTCTGGGCCTGATCTCATCTGAGATGCACTGATGCAAAGTTCAAAAGTGTGCTGTGGTCTGACGGGTCCACATTTCAAATTGTTTTTGGAAATCATGAACGTCATGTCCTCCGGGCCAAAGAAGAAAAGGACCATCCAGGTTTTTATCAGCACAAAGTTCAAAAGCCAGCATCTGAGATGGTATGTGGGTGTGTTAGTGCCCATGACATGGGTAACTTTCAAAGGCACCAATGCTAAATATAATACTAATAATGCTGAAAGGCACATACTGGTTATGGAGCAACATATGCTGTCATCCAAGCAACGCCCTTTTCAGGGACGTACCTGTTTATTTCAGCAAGACGACGCCAAGCCACATTCTGTACGTGTTACAACAGCATGGCTTCGTAGTAAAATAGTGCGGGTACTAGACTGGCCTGCCTGCAGTCCGGACCTGTCCTCCATTGAAAATGTGTTCCCAAACGCCTGAGTGTTGTTAAAAAAGAATAAAAAGGTGATGTAAAACAGTGGTAAACATGCCCCTGTCCCAGCTTTTTTGGAACGTGTTGCTGGCATCAAATTGAAAATTAACAATAAAGTTTGAACATTAAATATTGTGTTTTTGTAGTATATTCAATTGACTATGGGTTGAAAAGGATTTGCAAATCATTGTGTTCTGTTTTTATTTACCTTTTACACAACGTCCCAACTTCATTGGAATTGGGGTTTGAATGTTTAATTGTGGTGTGTGTTTTGTGGTGGTCTCTTATAAATGTTCACAGCTCTCTAAAGGTTGCCATTTATTTACAATTTGACATCCGATTAAAGGGAAAGCCAAATGGAGATAACAGATGTTACTACTGACAAGGGAAATATTAAATACAATAGATTTGGTTTTTGTACAATTCAACAAGGAGTTAGTGCATGTCCTTTCTAGTATAACTTTTCCTGATTAGCCTAATCTGTCTTTTCATGGGATTATTGTTACTCATTATGTAACTACAAGTCAGGTGCTATTACAATGACCTCACTCCTGAATGATCTCAAGATGTAAATACTGTTATGTTAAAGTAGACTTTTAAAGGGGAGGTGGTCTTCGTGTAGACAGCTTTTGCTGGTTGAGGTTGATAAAGTTGTAACAAACTGTCTCAGCTACCAGTAATGTTGCTCTGAATTGATTAAGGACCATAGATTAGATTGCTTCAGCACTAACTCTGTTGCACACAAACAAATTATATAATATCAGTGTTTTGATTAAATCTATAATATTTATATTATTATATATTTTCTTTTAGGTATCTATATAGATATCTGTATGTGTGCATTTTTTTATCTACTCCCATTTACCCCTCCACTAACCTCACTCCCCTTCCTTCGTCTTCTCCCAATTATCAGACCTTGAGGACCCGCCAATCACACTGACATCCCGCACCTCTCGGATGCGCCACTCTTCCCAGAGCGAGGAGGCCCCTCCCACCTCCTGTTCTGAGGTCTTCCAGGGAGGGGCTTGTGACCTGGATGCCCATGCCCCTTCCTCCCTCGCAAGGAGCAGCAGTGCCTCTGACATCATGGAGCCTTTCATCGTTGAGCGGGTCAAAGGTGAAGACCCGCAGAGGGATACCACTTCGATCCCGAACCCCCCCCACCACCACTCCACAACTTCTTCCTTACTTGCAGCCAACAACCACACAGCTCACCCACTCCCACACCCCCTCACCTCCCCCTCTCCCACCCCTTTCACCTTCTCCAATGGTGTTGTTTCCTCTGAGAGACAAGATGATGGTAATGTTTATGACCAGTTCTGGCACCAGATTGGCTCTCGAAGCCGACTTTCTAGTACGGATTGGGTAAGCGACTGGGATTCTGCCTTTACCTTTTCACCTGAAAAGGAAATTGATGTAGAGGAGGGTGAAATGGGGGCTGGGGTAGAGGAGGAGGATTTATTCTCCTCTATCAGGGACTACCTCACTAACAAAGGAAGTGAAAGGAAGAAGGAGACAGGAGAGAGAGATGGTCCTGCTCATGTACTAGAAAACAGCGTTGTAACTTTACCTGTGCAAACGGCAGTTGCTAGAACACAAATGGAATACACAGGACAGGCAGGAGAGGCAAGACAGGTGGTGAGAGACTACAGGCAGACTTGTAAAGAGGACAGACCGGTAAGTAAATCAGTGAGACATAGCAGTGTGGATTCAACAGAGGAGAATGAAGCAGAGCAGCGAAGCATCTATGAGTGCCTGGAGTTGCAGTGTCAGTGGCCCTCACCCAATGCTAAGGGGCCTGCTAGCTTAGAAAGACACAGTGGGGAGAAAAAGGAAGAAGGGAATGCAGGAAAGGCAGAAGGATGGGAAGGGAAATGTGATGGATGGAGGGAAATGGCAGAAGAGAAACAGGGTGATAAAGATGCAGCAGCAAACGAGAGGTCCATTTTAATTAGACAAGACACTAACGCAGTAGAATCTAGCACTGAATTAAATCAAACGTCAGACCCAACTAAAGCCAAGATGTCCCGTATCAGCACCAAAAGGCACCATTCTGGGGGTGTTCATGTCAGCTTCCGGCCCTCGACTGAGTCAGTACAGTTCCACAACCCCCTTGAGAGTAAAGAGGCCCACTGGAAAGCCAGGCTGCGCCGCCTCAGTCACTTCCACACACACAGCCACTCAGCTGGGGAGAGGCCTGGAGCTGGAGCAGGGTCAGGGGCAAAGCTGGGCACAGGAGGTGCAGGTAAGTTTGGCTCTGTGGCCTCTGGGACTGTTACTGATTACAGCGGTGCAGGGAATGCAGCAATTGCTGAAGACCTGGAAAACAGCGCTGGGACCGGAGGGGACAAGGACAAGCAACATCCCGGATCCTGTGTGGGATCCAACCTGGGCTCTGAGGCTCACTCAGAGGGGTTATCAAGCAGTTCCGGTTTCACTGGCGGGTCGTCAGGTGTGCGTGGCCGATTGGGACGTTCTGCCTTGCGATCTCGAGCCTCCCGCTCACGGTCCCAGGAGCCTGGCAGCTCTGCCTCACGCCACCACCAGGGGGCTCTTCTTGGTGGCGTCTATAAGACTGTTGTTCACGCTCTGTCTTCGAAGCCACGGCCCCGAGGTCAGGGGTCATCCCAAGGCTCATCGCCACAGCGGCAGGGCCGGGCCGCCATGGGTGACGCATCGCTCAGAGACCTCTACTCCCATGTCCTGGGCTACTTTGGGCGAAAGACGACAACGCCAGGTGAGGATCGCAACGAACGAAGCGCTCACAAAGGACACCGATAAAACAACTTTGGAAAGAAATACTCATCAGCACACAAACACCAACAGCTCTCTTTTCCATTTTGGCTGTTTTTAACTGGTTTGTTATGATGGAATGATATTTTTTTGGCTGACACTCATCATCTTGCTGCTGGACTGAAATTCAAACTCCCTGTTGATGTGTTTCCTTTTGAACGTAGCCCCTCCTCCAGCCTGCCTCCTGTCAAGGATCCCCCCTCCTCCCATTACTTCCCACCTGTTCTTCTACCTCGGAAGCCCCCTTCCCCCTCCTCCTGTCCTCTTCCTTCTAAGGGCTTTGGGATTTTAACATCCTCTCCTCCTACCCCTCTTCTCCACCTCCTCCTCCCTCTCCTCGATGTTGCATGCGGCCTCCTCGTGCCTCCTTCGCCTCCTCCCCGGACTCCGGCCCCTCTTCAACTGCACAGGAGGAAACCACAGTCAACTGAAAAACACAACTGCGTGTAGAAAAGATAAAAGCACAGATAAAAAGAAAACCGACTTGGCTTTACATAATACCTCACAGAAAGCCCACAAATGTTTAGTGGCATTTTCCATCAGCGCTTTGTTACATTTAGATTTACATGTGTAGATGTGAAGGTTCGAGTTTGTTGATTATTTTAGAAAAGCAAACACTAGTTAATATGCATTGTTAACATATTGCTGTAGTTCATTCTCAGACCACTAGAATGCAGCATAAGACCTTATGTGAGAATAGCCATCTTGATAAGAGGTAGTATACACAGAATTTGAATGGATAAGAAAAGGTATGCACATTTAAACCAACAACCCGGAATGGTTATGTGCCTTGTACACTGCCATAAGATAATATCAAACATGATCAATGCACATTTGAATCAGCATTTACAGCATTTTCTATTCATTCTAATTCTCGGGGCTGCAGAACTGGGTTTAAATGATTTTGTCCCGAGGATCAGATGTTTGATAAGCACCATGATTCATCACCTGAATCAGTCTTGATGTGGAATCCACCCCAATCATCCGGTAACCAATGCAGACTAAAACCAGACAATATGTGCCGTGACTGTCTGGTTGTCTGTCTGGCCGTGTGTTGAACTACTTAAACTCGATGATTGCTGGTGGTTATGCCTAATCCTTGTTCTATGAACACAGGTGGTGGAGTCCTCCATCAGGGCCTTATAAGCTTAACCACAAAACTTCAGAGATCATAGCACTAATAATGTGCATGTATTTCCTCAACCAATTTGAATGAACTTGCACAACCACATGGGGACTGCCCCTCTAAAAGGAAGCCATGCAGAGTCATTGTCAAACGCATAACTCCGTAGGACAGCTTTTCTCACACAGAAATATGCTCATCCTGATGGGCTGAGCACATACAGAACATGAAAATATTCAGTGCACAGATTTGCAGAACAAAATATAACTACTGTCAGCTAACGTCACAGCATAGCATTTCTATACTGCTACTTTTTACTTGAACCGCAACATCTACCTTTTCATGCTGTAGTCCCAGTGTGAAATACATTATATATGCAGGCATGTGAGTACAATAATGTCACTGGAAAACGGATTGGGATCTTATTTTGACATATTGTACCGTATACAAGTCTCAGTCCTGTTGTTGGTGATATGATGGCGAATAACCATAACAGTCGAACAGTCTACCTGTAGACCGTTATTTTTATTAACATCCAGGCTAGAAGAGGTATCTGAATAACATATAAACTGTAAGCTGAGATATACCGTAATGTTAAAGGTTAATGCTTAAGAGTCAGAACAAAATGCAATTTTGGGATGTGTTGGTAAATTGGTTTGCTACCAAATTCAGGTGCCTTCATATGATCACCGCGGCAAGATACTGATTCTTATACGCATTTAAAACTAAATGACAGAAAGGCATTTTTGCACAGACCTCTGTGGTTTGAAAATTTTGCTTTGTTGCACATCTGACCACATCTGGGACAGACAGTGTCCTGTCCCGAGTGATGTAAAGTTGCAGGTAAGAGGCCATGCTGTCAGTGGAGGCTTCTGGTCTTGATTCTTGAAGGAAAAATGTGCAGCAAGGTGAAATTTTCATCAGCTAGGTGGCAGCAAAGAAAAATATTTTCATTCCGTGTCCAATAACCGAGCTTAGCTTTATTGATCTAAGTCCTGGTATTGGGTTGTGGACTTGACCAGACTCTGTCAGCTCTATCAGCCACAGGCTTAGGAATTAAAGATCAGTTGTTCAATGCTGTAGGCAGCATATTGACTTTCATCTGATTTGGGATTGATGGATGCTCTTTGCTTTCAGAGTTCACAAACTCACACTGACTGCTGTCATTGCTACCAAGCTAACATCAACATAACTCATAGTAACATAACCGCACTAATGTAGGCCTCTGATATGCTGCCTGTTTGGACCTAACAAGGTGACACTCTCGCTGTGCATGTTGTGAATAATTCCTGCATTGCTTTTCTGGTGGGTTTGCCTGCTGTGTTGTGGCTTTTGTTGAATCAGTCTTTTGCTAACTTCAGGGACTACAGTACATACACATCAGGATAGCTCTTACATTTCAAAGAGAAGCTCCAGTTTTTTGTATGGTTATTGTAATATGTTAATATAATATCTGACCACACAGCAATAACTTGGACACTCCAAGGCTACATTCACATTCATTATATAATATATTTTACTTTTTTTTTATATTACTCATATAAATATTTTTTTATTGCGTGTCCACCTGTGAATCTTGATCCCCTTTTCCGTCATTTCTGTGAGTATGACGGGTACTCTCAGTCTTTGACATTGATCATCCTATATCTGCCTCTAGCTAACAAAGAGGAGGTGGTCCAGAAAGCTCGTCCAGTCTCCAGTGACGTAGGAAGCACCAACCCAAACTTCTCTGACCTCATGGATGAGTTTATCCAGGAGAGACTGAGGGCCAAAGGAACAGCGGTGAGTACACACACACACACACACACACACACACACACACACAAATTTAAAGATTATAGTCAGGAAACAGCTACAGCTTGGTGGCCAATCACTGCTGACGATTGAACATGGACCAGCGCTGGTCTTGTGCTCAGCGCTGGTCTATGAAATTACATTTACACGCTGCTTTCTTTTGGATACACAGGGCCGTCGTGGCAGCAGCCCGGGAAGTCTGGAGGTTCCCAGGGACCTGCCGGAGCTCCTGGAGGCAGGTCAGAGTCCTGGATCACGACCCTCAGATGATCCCCGTCCTATTGATGATCCGGGGGTTCCCTCAGAATGGACGTCACCTGCAAGTGCCAGCGGTTCTGATGTCATCAGCTCAGACAGCCAGTCGGACTCCTTTAACGCCTTTCAGTACTCCAACTGTAGTAAGGAACTATCAAACTAATATATACCAGCTGAGGCCATGCTACAGAATATGTGACTCAATTTTGTAAAAAAAAAAAAAAAAAAAAAAAAAAAAGATTTATAATGGTCAACATTTCTTTTGTAGATTTTACTTTCAGTTCAGAACCATGTGGAGGAGGTGCTGGGTCTGGGGGAGGAGGTCAAGGCAGCTCACTGGACCAAGACAGCCTGGGAGGGGGAGTGGCCTGTGATGAACATGAAGTAGCCAGTTTGACAACACTTCACATCGACTCGGAGACCAGCAGCCTCAGCCACACTGTAACTGTTACTGGTAGGCACTTAATATAAAGATCTCTC